>NC_138372.1:82655531-82737508 GCF_054177405.1 Leptonychotes weddellii | reverse complement strand
GGGCGCCTGGGTGGCTCAGTTGGTTAAGCGACTGCCTTCGGCTCAGGTCATGATCCTGGAGTCCCTGGATCGAGTCCCGCATTGGGCTCCCTGCTCGGCGGGGAGCCTGCTTCTCCCTCTGACCCTCCCCCCTCTCATGTGCTCTCTCTCTCTCTCATTCTCTCTGTCTCAAATAAATAAATAAAATCTTTAAAAAAAAAAAAGAGTTGGATGCTTAACCGACTGAGCCACCCAGGTACCCCTCTAAGAATGCTTTTCTAATGAAGGAGAACAGACTGGAACAATTGTAAGTGTACACATAATATCATAAAAAGTGTACACAAAATATCATAAAAAGAATTGTGCTATCCACATAGCCTGAGGCCTGAGATTTGTATTTTCTTCAAATGATACATCGTAGATGTGCCAGTAATTTGATTCATGATAGAACAAAAGGGAAGACACTTCTTAAATGTGTGGATGGTGTTGTATGTAGAATTTCTGCAGATTATTAATTCATCTGTATATTGAGTTATATGGCCCGTGATGCTCCAAATGTGTAATTCCATGGACCTAAGACCTAACATTCCAGTATGGTCTTATGGAGAACAGTTTCACAATAGAGCCTCTGATAGCTAATGGTACATCAAAGCACAAATGTCATCCAACTGGGGATTAACGTCTTGTATCATGGTAAAGCAACAGTATTGCAATGTATAGCCAGACAAAGGTATTTGCAGACCAATATGAATCAAGTGGTACCTCTAACCCTGGGTTATAGGGTTTCTTGGTTGGTACCAGATACCTTAATCTACTTTGGGCATAAAGATTAGATGAAGTGCAGTGTGGTATCTGCAGATATATCAAAGGCTATTCTAAAATCCAACCAGGGGTCCCAGTAAGCAAACAGGCTGAGCTCCTGGATGGGTCCACTTGTTTCTGCTGGGAGCTCTTGGAAAAGCTTAGCTGATTCATTTGACCAAGAGTGATTTTATAATATCAGGGTCTTTAGGAGTAAGCATGGACTTATGACAGATTCCAAAGCCAGGCTGGGTGAGAGAGGACTTGCTTGTGCCCATTGTGTCTAAATCCCACTCCCTCTCCTAAAATTTGAAAACAGGGATATGGATATCTGCTGGGTATCCAAATGATTTTCATTTTGTTAAACCCAGGCAGCCAAGTGAGCCTATGACTTAGCAGATCAGCCAATGGAGGGCATCAAGTCTTCCTGTGGGTCACTCTGTTGCTTTACTACTTACTGTAAGCAGATCCATTCACTCAACTTGCAGCCTCAAGTGATTTTAGGATGCCTTCCACTGTACTATTTAATATCCTTTGCCCTTCATTGCTCACCCACTTTTCCATGAGATGGTTTTCAGTTTTTGAGGTGAAATGACCTGTCTTCCATCATGATGCGTCACTGTGTTCAGGCCTGGGCAATATTCTGATCTCTTCTAGAAATGGGTGTATCCTTCCAAACCTGATCGGAGATGACTCCATGACACCTACCCATGTTGTTAAAAATCCTGTTTATAGCATTTACAGCCACGATATCGAGCCATCTCCATTTTCCCTCATGCATCCTTCCAAAGAGATGACAGGCAAAGGACAGAAGGGCTGCAACAGTGTCTGCCACCAGTGGCTAATGATTTGATGATGAAGAGAATTCTTGCCATTTCTTGTCACCAGGGCAACAGAAAGAGCCTGACCACGTAGTCCTGACATGACATCATGAAAGTTGCTACCACAATCAAGGCTTGTCCGCACATTGTTCCTGACGTGCTAACTAATGCTGTCACCTTATCTCACTGGAGTGACTGCAATGCAACAGCAGTTACTGGCCCCCGCCCATCTGAGAATATTGGACACTTAGAGTGAATCAGGCATTTATGACTTTGCACAAGTGCTCACACAGCTGGTGAAGAACAAGCCTGCTGCTTTAGAGATGATGGGCACCTTCCTGTCTCCAGCATCCAACATTCTGTTTCATTTGATTCCGAGAAGCACCATACTAGGTTAATGGACAACATTGTCCATAATGACTTTTTATTATCTCTAAAAGTCATCTTGCAAGGGTTTGATATTCAACAGTCTTCCTCATTATGCCTCACTTCTCACCTCGCCTTCCCTGCGAGGCTCACCCGGGAGCTACCATAGCTCAGCGCTCTGCCCGTGGCCCCTGATGGTGATTATACATTGGTGGCCCAGAGAGGAAGAGAACTGGGTTTGGCCTTCTTCTTTTCTCTTCTAATTTCATGACCTAGATAGTTTGTTTCACTTCTCTGAGTTGTAAAACTCAGAAAGTGATATATTCTGTTACAGGGATGCTGTGAAGATTAAACAGGATGATGAAAAGTGCTTGCCATGATGATGATGTTGGAATAAGAGTATTTCTTTTGTCATATCTGATCCAGGGACTGAACATCTGACAGCTGTTTATGGATGCTCTTTCCTTCTTTGAGGTATTAACTTATGAAGTGACATGGGGTCAGCCACAGTTTGATGTCTTTATTTGAATTTCTGACTGGCTGGAGGAATTGGTCAGAAAGTCTTTTCATGACCAGTTTGAGTGATTTTTCCGTGTGGAAAGACGTGGGATTTTTGGCTTGAATTGAATGATTTGCATCCTTAGAATGAGAGCCCGTCCCATTTGTTAACATCCTACCCTACATGAGATGCTACCTCTCAACAGTTATGGCAAGGCCTCTCTGCGTGCTTCTAGGTGCCGACCTTGAGAGCTGGGAATCTAAGAGCATAGCTTGCTTGTTCCAAGTGAGCATGGGAGGACTAGCTGCTGATTCTGAGAAATATATTCACTGCACATAGAGGGCAGGAAATAAACATTTGCTCCTGTTAGCAGATGATAAAGTGGGAGTGAAAGAGAGTCAGTAACCTTTGTCAGTCGATGCTTGTTTTTGTCCAGAAGGGTCTTTCTCTGTTGTGTGGTAGTGTTCATGTTCATGAACAGTCCTATTAATGAATACTGAGGCTTGTTTCCATCCCACTGAAAGCAAACAGGCCCTGTAGCTGGGCTGTGGTCCAAGACTAGAACATCGCAAGCTCCTATTACCCTCCCAGTTTCAAAGGAGAATTGAGCTTAAAAGTGTGTCTGTTTTGGACCTACAGCAATGAATTTGCGTGGCATATTCACAAGGAGTCAGATCTTTATCTTGGTTTTATAATAGCTCTATCACCTACCAATTTTGGTTTGAATGAATTAAACTTTCTGCCTTAGTTTCTTCATCTATTAAATGGGTATACTAGCACTGCTTTGCAGGATTACAGGGAAAAAGAACTGAAATAAAATGTGTGAAATGTTCAAGCAGGCTTATGGCGTGTTTATTACTGAAATATTTTTGAATGTAATTTAATTTATGAAGTGTTTATACTACAGGTGTATTTATTTGTAAGACTCCAGCGTATTTCCCTGTATGGTATTCATCTTTCCTGTTATTAAAATCAGAGCAGTTTGAAAAGAAGGACATAGTCAGCAGGAAAAGCTTAACTACATTGCAGGAACACAATTGGACTTATGCTGGCCTGAGGAGAGCCCCTGGGGGTTTTAGTCATGACCTCTGGTTGTGTTTTCAAACACATTTTTCAGTGAGTAATGCATACTCTTATAGCTGGAAATGAGGCACCTGTTGAGGGAAAGAAAAGATCCCCTGTGAACTCCTGTCTTCTCTTGAAAAGAAATGTGTTTTCAGCGTCCTTTTTGATTGTCGGTTTTTGGATGAAGTTTTTAGACAGAAGTCCATGCTCTAAAGGAACATTATTTTCTGTACTAATGTTAAATTTAGAGCTAGGAACAGGTAGTGCTTTGCCTTCTTGATTAAAAAGTACAAGACTATCTTTACCTCCAGATTTATTAACAAATGTGAAGTTGACTGTGCTATTCCACAAAACAATAAAATTCTAATTTGAAATTGGACACAAAAGAGAACTGTTTCTTCTACCGTACAAATGGCTAATGCCATTTTGGCTAATGACTGTTGTTTTGAGAAGCTGAACTCATGCCAGAGAAGTGAGCCACAGGGAACAGCTCCATCCTCTCACTCAAGGACCGATGGGGGAGTACTCAAGAATCCCCAGCAAGGCGGGGAAATTCAAGCATTACATAGATCTTGGTCACTTCCCCAGGACCAGGGGAGCAGACCTGTGATGTCAGATACCTCCTGAATATAGGACAGCCTTTCAATTCCTTATCTCTCCCACACCTCCTTCCCCCCAGTGAATTTCAGAACATCGGGGAATCCGTGTAAAATTCTCTGCCCACCACCCAGACACTTCCCACTTTCCCCTGGTGACTTCTGAGCACACATCATTAGTCATCTTGTCAAATATTATGATTGGAATTTCCATTTACAGGTTTAATGGCTCATTGACAGCTGCAAATCCTTCCAAGCTCTTCATCAATTGCCTTTACTTACCGAAATGTGCTTATAGTAGAGCAATGCCAATAACAGCAATCATTTGTAGAGCTTACTTTGGCTCAGGAACTGTGCTCAGTAGTTCACAAGCATTTCATTTGGTTTCCTGACAACTCTATGAGATGGAATCATCTCTTTTCTAGAGAGGCAAAATCTTAGGTCAGCTCCTGTTCAACACAGGACAAGGCGGGGCCAGGATTGCAACCACTATTCAAGACAGAGCTACTCAGCTAGAGGAGACTTAGAGTAGTTTCTTTAAAACTTCCCTTTAAAACCAGACTCATTAGGAGGGTGCTAAGTACTCTGGACAGGAGACTTTGTTTCACTCTATGATTTTATGTGCTTTACCCCAATCTCAAATTTGGTAACCTCCTAGAGGGCACAGGCTGTATAAAACTTGCTTTACATCTTATATAGCACCTATCATGATGCAGGCTTCATAGCAAAAGGTCAATAAATGTTCGGTTATGTGTTGATGAGTCCCTCAACCAAGAGTCTTTCCTCCTACCCTGCTCCTTTAGAGCTTGGTACTTCTCACAGCCTTTCTCCCTGCCCTGATAAATTCTTCCTCAACCACCAGGACATTCATTTAAAACATAAACTAATATTCCAATATAGTGTACAGAGGGACGGCACATTTCAAAGGCACAGACTAAACCAAGATTGGCTGACCCTGGGAGCGAGTGCCCTGTGAGCCTGTTGTAACACTTCTCTCATGCTCTCCTTACTCTTTGGAGGCTCTGTTTCCTTCTCATTTTCACATTTTGTAGTGACGTTGCTGCGGCTGAGGAAGTATTAACTCATCTTTTGTTTCTCAGTGCCTTTGGTTCACCTTAAAACTTCAGCCTTCCTTCTTCAAGGGCGCTATGATATGTGGTTAAATTGTTACTCACATTATTTATTTTAATCTTCTGCAGGAAAAAAACAACCTTATTCCCTTCAAAGTAAGAATCTCAATTTGAGCATCTTTGTAGTATAGGAAGAGAAATCTGAACTTTGCTGAAAAATAGCACATAACAGAAATTTGCCAAGAAAAAAAAAAAAGTCTCCTGAGAAGTTCTAAAAAAAAAAAAAAAGAGTGCTTTGAATGCATTTCTGACATACAAATCCCTAAGGGTGTCAGTAGTCACCCAGCTGAAAATCGTCAAGTATCCAATGGATCTGATGATGGCACAACAGATTGTAAGTGTCCAATTGTCCCTCCTGCGAAACTCGTTTAGGTCCAAGTACAGAACCCAGTCTGCTTTTGGTTTGTTTAGGGGGTCACCATAACTCAAGACCTGGCTAGCAGGCAGGCATTTTACCTTTAAAGGGTAATTTCCAGGATTTAGGATGATCCTAAAATTGACAAAGTGCTGCTAACGGTAGGGTGAATTTAATGGATAAAAGTTTATAGCGAGGGCTTTATTTCTCTATTTGGAAACTGCAAAACTAAGAGGCACTGATTTTAGACAAACTCTTAACTAAAATTTTGCATTTACAGATGGCAATTAAGACTTGAAACAACCACAAGAAGATGACACAATAAGTATGAAATCCCATTTATTGTTTAGTCTTTTTTTCTTTTCTCCAGGAAGCAGCCGTGACTATGATCGCTTTCATTTTTATCATGTCATTTGTTTGTGACTTGATTGCTTTATTAAATTTGTTGATCCAATCCCCACCATTTTCAATGAAACTTTGAGGGCAGGTACTATCATTTCTAGTTCTATTAATTCACAATGCGCCCTTACTGTGTGACAGAAACTGGGTTAGATATCGTTATGTTATTTAATTCTCACAGATAGTGAGGCAGATCTGATTCTTATTGTCATTTTACATGAGCAAATTGAGGCTGAGTAAGGCTAACTAATGGTACAGGACTGTAATTGTCGCACACCAAATATCTGATTGAGTCTCTAAGGATTTAGGCACATTAGCCTAAGTTGCAAATATTACATTTTGTTTCATTATCTTTAAACTTCTGTCATTGCCCAAATGTTCTTGCTCCTTTATCCCAAGATTTTAAAAATTAACAGGTATTAATGTATTTTAATAATCCCACTCATTTTAAAAAACATAACTGAATATCAACATAGTTTTTTGAAGAAAGAGGATAAAGCTATCAGTGGGAATAAAGCAGCCATATTTTTATCTTTATACACTTTCTTTCTCTCTGTCTTAGAAATATTTTATCGAGACAAGTATGCCATGAGGAAGTTGATTTTAAAAAATGGTAATTGGGAACCTGATAAAATATACTTCAGAGTAATGCTAATCATGTGTGTCAAGATAAAGGAAATTAAGGTAGCTTAAGGTTTCAGTTCTCTTCAGAAAAATCAATTATAAAGCAGTTACGCTGCTGACACTAAACAATAAATCCCTGGATTTAGTTAATAAAAAAAGCCTTTCACTTTTTGAAGGTTTGTTCTTTTTATTCAAAAGAAGAAACTCATAACATTGATTTTTTTTTTTTTTTTTAGAAAGAAGGGGCTATTTACATCAGGTATCTTTAAATCCAGATATATTCTTGATCTTAGCCTGTATGGATTAGAAATCACTTGCCAGCTGGGGAATATGTCTTTATAAAGCTACCCATGGTTTCCAGGGCTCCTGGCCTTGGTTGAGTGCCTTCTTACCTCAGACTCTAATGAGGAGTGGCAAACTGGAATTCACCTGGCATTCGCTTGGGGTGCAGAATATCGAGTCAAATTCATAGCTGGTTGAAATCTCTCTGACAACGTGCAGTTACTGAAAACGTAGTTCTCAATCCTGGCTGCCTGTTGTTATTGCCTGGGGAGTTTTGTAAAATGCAGATGCTTGGGCCTGCCCCCAGAGAATCATACTTAAGTATGCTAGAGTGGGGCCAGTGATAACTATTGCATTTCGATCTCAATTAACCTTTATATAGTCACTGAGATGTTCACAGTCTTGTCACTTTCTAGTTTTGGACGATTAGAATCTTGCTGTCATTCTTTCTCTTTTGTTCTCATAAAACCAATGACACAAAGGTTAAAGCCACTGAGAAGGAAAGTTTTTCAACAAGTGCGGTTCTGCTCATCGCTTTTCAAATGAGCAATTAATAATTCATAACAATTAACTGAGTTATGAGTTTCTCTTTCAATACGTTTCCAAACATGAATAGATTAAATGGTAATTGCCATCAAATTTTATGTTCTATTTCATGTGCCCAATAAAAGTTTATCTTTTGGAACTCACTTTGTATTTCCTTTTGATATATTCATAACCAAATGCAATATACTATATTAAAATATTTATTATTAACCTATCAAATATTAACCACTTTTAAATTATATGGATGAAAGAAAACAAATAGGCTATTTGTTTAAGTTTTCATGATTCACCTTATTTTAATATGATTTGGATTTGTAGAATACAAGTTGATAAAAACTGATGTCATGAGATACTCTATGAGTTTCTGCCCCTTATATAATTTTTTCTAAGGCATACGTATGCCCTTGATTTCCCAACCACCAACATTCTGTGAACACTAAGTGATAAAAACAAGTAAACAAAACACCTGGGTTTTGGAATCAGCCTATCCCAAGGTTAAAATCTACACTTACCATGTCACCCTCTAAATTCTCAAATTTTAATGCAAATATGCATACGAATCACCTAGAAATCTTGTTAAAATGCAGATCAGGAAGTCTGGGGTAGGGCCTGAAATTCTCATTTCTAACAAATTCTCAAGTGATGCTGATGCTACTGGTGGAATGATCACACTTTCAGGTTGCAAGAATCTAGATGACCCTGTGCAGGTGATTTAGCCTCTCGGAGCCTCAGTTACTTATCCGTAAAGCGGGGATAACTGCTAATGGGATTTTATCCAGATTAAACAAGTCAGGGTGAATGGCTTGGCATAGTTCCTGGCACATGGCGGGCACTGAATAGTGACCACTGTTGTCATTATTAATTATAATAATGAGAGCTCATTAAAGCCCTAAACAATTTTAAAGACTAAACAATTTTCATCTAAGACTTAAAATAAGTGCTAAGCTAGAATATGTCTAAGACTCCAACTCATATATAAGATTTTAAGATTATTGGCTGGAGTAGAGTAGAGATTCCTGTGACCAGAAGAATGAGCTAGAAAAGTAGTACTGGAGGTCGGTCTTCTCAGATTCCAACAAGAGTCAGGGGCTGTTGGATCTGAGACCCTTCTTAAACTGTCAGTCTTTAGAGGGCAGGGAAAACATTTTAGTTGTCTTTGGTGCTAAAATTTAGCACAATTCCTGGCACACGGTTGGGCTTTAATATTTTAAAATGAATGACAGTATGAGTGAATGAATGAATAAGTGAGTAAATGAATGATTTCATGAACAAGTGAATGAATCAGAAAATCCTCTAGCCAGCCCAGTTTGCCAGGGAGGAGAACTCAAAAGATTTTTCAAGACTCTGTTAAGTAGCCCTCTATCACCTTGGTTAAATTGAATTTTGTAACCAAAGATGAAATTTGAGGGTCTAGATTTCCTATAGGGTATGTTATGATCTGACAGTTTCTAGTAAAAATGTGACTTCAGAAATTTCAAAGCCTGATATGATTGGATAGAATTCATATGCCATATCTACATGTCTATATGTAGTTTAGCATCCTTGGTGCAAAATCAGCAACTTTAATTTTTATTTTAATTAGAAAGAAGAGGGATGTGATATCTCAGTAAAGACCTCATAATACATGCAAATATCTTCCATATGGGCATTAGCAAAAGCTGGGTCAGCAAAATCATTGAAAATACAGCAACTGTGACATTACATCACTAATACACTGCCGGATCATCCTGGTAACAAGCCCTCCTACAAACTCCCAAACTTTGTCTTTTTGTACTCAAAATCATGTGAATGATGTAGTGGTCCATATTATTGATTTTCATGATAAAGAATACAGATTAACATAAGACTAAGTCCATAGGGTCAAAGTATTAATTAAAAAGAGGTCTAAATGTGATTCTTAAAAATAATTACATCAATATTTCATTATTTTTGTAGTTTTATCTCTGAGACATACCCCTATTTTCCCCAAAGAGCTGTAGCTCAGAAGAAATAACTGCAATGCATAATATTAATGCTACACTTTTGCAGAATATGGGAAGGAATTCTGTTAAAAATATATTTTAGCAACTGTTTCTCTTTTAAAGCATCCAGGGATGTCTGGATGATCTTGACTGCTAACTACGAGGATGAGTCGGTGGTTGAAGTTGGATGCAGAGCAGATGAATCATGTGTGGGCCTGAATTTCTGTGTGTATGTGCCTCTTCTAGATGAAATCCAACTTCATTGAAATTTACATCGAGATAGTCAATTGCTGTGTGCTAATGCATGCCACTTCTCCCCACCTTGCAGCAATGAAAAACTGAAGGTTGAGTATAATTTTTAAAAACAAAAAATTTGACTAAGATAGGATGAAGATCACACAGCCCTTGAGTAGAGATGATCATGACATAATTCTATTCCTGAAAGTAGAGCCACGTGATCCAAAATGCCCTGGGTTCAATAGATGCAGTCACATTCAAAAGAGCATGGGACAGAAGAGGCAGGGGCTCATGGCACTGACATGCCCTTTCTTTAAAATAATTACCTCTGATATCAAAGCTGATGGTAAAAGAAAATAAATTCTCAAAGGGTTCTGTATGTATTTTTTTCCTGTGCCCTTGGTGTCGTAGCTGATATTATTACTATAATTCTCTCTCAGTAGAGCTTTTTGCTGATATTCAAGGTGACTGGTTGTTCCTGCAGAATGCAACAGAATGATTCCTCACACCAACATGAGCAATCCTGATTGTGTTATGGCCACCCTGACTTCTCTTTCATTAGTTGCTGATTGTACTGAATTGATGCTAAATTGACTTGGCTGGCTCGTAAGCCTGTAAATGCCTGGCACTGACTATGCCTGTGATCTTGTCCTGGAAATTATATGGTCACAGCCTTCATGTTTCTGGAAATCCTAACATTTTTCTTAAGGTCAAATTAGGGCCTGGTAAATATGAATCGGTTAGACCAACCCCTTGTGATACTCACATCAGGATAGAAGACACACTTGAAAATGAAACGTGCGTGTGTGTGTGTGTGTGTGTGTGTGTGTTTTCTTAATGTTCTCTTCTGTCTTCTGCTTCATATTCTCTCCACTTTATTAACCAGGTCCTCTGTTTCCTCACTTCTAACTGTTGTGTGAGTTTGAAATAAATCAAACTATGGTCTGCAGGCCAAATGGAGCCTGCCTTCTGTTTACTATGGCCTATTAACTAAGAATGGCTTTTACATTTTTAAGTGCTTGTAACAGAATCAGAGGGAGAATAATATTTCATGGCACGTGAAAATTATATGAAACTTAAATTTCAGCATCTATAAATAAAGTCTTAATGGAACACAAACACACTCATTCATTTCAGTGTCATTTTGGGCTGATTTGGGGTTGCAATAGCAGAGTTGAGTGGTTGCAACGGAAACTGTAAAGCCCAAGAAGCCTGAAATAATTACTATCTGACCCTTCATAGAAGTTTGCTGACCCCTGGAATAAATCACCAAAGCCTGTCTCCATCTTCAAAATAAAAATGACAAAAATCCTATAAAATGCTGCAGCAAACTCAATTCATAAATATTTGCTAATAACTGGTTTGCCATGCTCAGATGTTTGAGTTGGGGGAATTACCCTCTTTAAATCTCAGTTTTTCTCTCTAAAATATGGAAAATAATCTTCACCTCCCTTGTAGAATGAGATAATGCACACATGTTCTTGACACACAGCAAGTGTGCAATAAATAACATTTTTTATTATTAAAATAATAAAAATATTATTTTATTTAAATGACTATTAAATTATTTAAAAAATAATGATTATTCCTCAGAACTTGGTCCATGAGTAAGTAGGTCAAACCATCTGTGAGATTTCAGGATCATAGAATTTCAGAACAACAAGGAGCCTGAGAACACCCACGCCCTCTCCAGGATTTCACTGGAGATGCGCAGAGAAGGCTGAGCACAGGGTAGCTGAGTAGCAGGAAACCTCAGACTGTCTGGAAATGGTCGGGAATTGCTATTACGTCCAGATATGAGTTGCTATGACATCCAGTGGATAGTATATCCCCTATCTGTATCTGTCTTATGCCAAACTCCAACAATTCAAGAGCGTCAGGTTTAAATGGATATGATCCAACTGTGAAGGGTGCTCTGAACAACTCACTCTTTTCAAGCTGCTCCAGCTTTTGCCTCTTAGGGTTGCTCCAAATGGAGCCATTAGTGATGTGAAGAGTTAAAGCACTTTCCACGGGGTGAGTGTCAGCCCGGGACCCTCCTGCTCGCAGGTGGCATCGGGTCCCTGATGTATTAGAGGTTGGTGGGCTTTTGTTACCAATCCCAAATTAAAGTGATGTTAAGAATGGAAGGGAAACAGGACCGGAACTAGAAAGTGATGGCTATTAGCGTGACTGAGTGCCGTGGCCTCGTCCTGCTGAATCAGGAAAAATTTCACAACTGGGAGCAACCCTGGGGTTTGCTCTTCTAGCTGACAAAATGAGCCTTTTTCCCCCAGGAGGACTACCTGGCATATTTGTAATGCCTACAAATTGCCACTTTCTATCTTCTGTCTTCCTAATATTTTCCTTTTTAAATTACCTTGGGGAGGCTCCTACTGGTTCTGTTTAACGAGCACTTCCTTCCCACCCTTAGGAGTTGAACAACAGTAATATCAAGTGCCCTTCCAACTATTTATTTTTCATCACTGTTGTGAATGTGGTACTCAGCAAGGGAAATGAGACTGTTGTTCAAGTTGCTAGCAAGGAAATTAAAAACTTGGATCCAGTGACACCATTCATGTTCAGTGATAGAGGTGTAAGAGCCAAATGAATGAAATCATATGTCTGGGACAGCAAGTGCTCTGAAGCAACACCGACATCCTTGTTTAAGTGACATGCCACCTGTCGATGGATTCAAAATATGAGGTCAACTGGTGAAATGTGAACTGGATGTTTTAATGTAACACAGAAAATAGCGGGAGACGGCTACCGGAGGCAATTGAAAAATTACAAGTTAGGTTCAAGGTATTTGTCCAGGGAGGTATAATCTTCATTTCAGAAAAGCAATTGGAAGCATCATCTTAATGATCACAAGTTGTCAGGCCTATAGACGTTAATCTCATACCAAAAAATGAAAAAGAAAAAAAAGAAAAAAAGAAAAGAAAGCCTCCTGATCTATAGTAGCAGAACAAATTAATCTCTAGATAAAAAGGATTTATGGAAGTTTTAAGCCTGACTCTTGGAAACCGGAAGTGAGGACTGAGAACAGGGCTGGTGAGAAGTATGAGAGTCTACCTGTTGGAAAAGAGAGGTGAGAGCACAGAGGACAGCTGAGTGGCCTAACTGGCTCTTAATACAACTTGAGCTGGGGCTCTCTCTACACCTTCCCTTGGCCCATGTGATTGGTCTGAAAGAGCCGAGAAGCTGGAGAGGTCCCAGAGGTCTTTTCACTCAACTGTTCATTTAAGCAGAAACTCTCCAAAAGCATCGCTCATAGGAGCCTGTCCAGCTTCTCTTTGCACTTTTTCAGAGTCTGGGGATTTATCATGACCCAAGGCACTCTACTGTATATTCTTAGACAGCTGGAGAGAATAATTGTTGGAAAATGCTAAACTGAAACCCACCTCTCTCTTTCACCCATTGGTCTCCGTTCTATCTTCCTGAAGCAATGTGTCCACCTGTTACATAATAGCCCTCTGAACCCTGGTCGACTTCTGCAGTGTGTCAAGTCATATGCTTACCAACCTGCTTCTGCTGGCTTTATGAAAACCCCTTAATCAAAGACTGAGCCCTCCTACATCACTGTCAGCTATGTTAGAATGCAGTGTCCAAGGACTAGACTCTTGATGTGGGCTGCTCAGGGCACGTGTCAGAAGGACTGTAACTTCTTTTGGTCTTTGTTCAGCCTGAAATTGTGTTAGTTTCTTTGCTGCTCATGACATACAGCTGTCTAGAAATGAGCTTGAAGGTGAGCTAAAATTGCCCCATCTTTGTCACCTGAACAACTGTGAACACAACTTTATACCATCTTGTATTTTTGCAATTTTTACTTTTTAGCCTTAATTTGCAGCAGTGTCTAGCACATAGTAGGGACTAAATAAATGTTTGTCAAAACCCCATTGGAAACCATTGTATAGCTATGCTGGTTATTTTGGAAGTCTCCTATTTTCTCTAGGTAGCCTATTGGGAACAATCTGTGCTTTTATTTCTAAAAAATCAACTGTGTGTGTGTGTGTGTGTACGTGTGTTTTAAAAAGTATCTAGGATCTTACTTTTTTTTCCCTAAGTGTATTTTTAATAATTCTTAAGGTTTGGGACAATGTCCCTTAAAAGTTTTTATTAACATTCATTCTCTTACATGATACTACCATCTCTGTACTACCCCTGAGTGGGGGTACTAGTTTCCTGACTCCTTCCACTCTTTTTAGTGAAGAAATTCTTGTCAATGCAAGTCAACAATTAGCAGAACACATCTTTATGTAAATATCTTGATATTTGAATTCCTTCATTTTGGAAGATTCCAGAGCATTTAGATTCTCTACTTTGGCTTTGAAAGATATGTTTATCTTCTAAATGGTTGTGTAGTCTGTAATACACTCTCACAATACCTTTTCTATAAGCTCTTTGGTCTTGACTGAAAAATATTTCACTGTTTCTACCTTCTAATTCACAACACAAGTCATTACCTTCTTGACACATGGCACTCTTCTCTGATCTATGTATTTCTTTTTTCTCTTGCATATCTTTACTCCAAGCATGAGTTACATTCCATCTCCATGATACCCACATATTTATGCTTGGCATTAAAAGTTGCCATTCTCAATGATTATTGTGGTAGGCAGTGTCAGCTGTCTTTCCAAAGATGTCGACATCCTAATCCTTGCAACTTGTTTTTTTTTTTTTTTTTTTAACATGGCAAAAGGGACTTTATAGAGAGATTATATTAAGGACCTCGAGGTAGAGAGATTCTCCTGGATTATCTGTGTGTGCCCAAGTTAACCATCTGAGCCCTTAAAAGTGGAGATCTTTTCCCATCTGTGGTCAGAGAAAGATGTAATGATGGAAAAAAGGCACAGAGAGATGGAAAGTTCCTGGCTTTGAAGGTAGAGGAAGGCGGCCATGAGCAAAGGAATATAGGTAGCATCTAGAAGCTAGAAAAGGCAAGGAAACAGATTTTTCCCTAGAGCCTCCAGAAGGGTACATAGCTCTGCTGACAACTTGATCTTAGCCCAGTGAGATCCTTGCTGGACTTCTAAATACAGAACTGTAAGAAATACATTCTCGTTTTGAGCCACTATGCATGTGGCAGTTTACTGTAGCAGCAGGAGAAAAAGAATATAGTTAGTGTGCATTCTCTGGGAAGGAAAACATCTAAACCATAGAGTTTTGTTCCACAAACCTTTCCTTATTCTCCTGAGAATAACTGGTTTTTTTTGTTTTATTTTTTTAACTCTTTGGTTTGCCCTACTGTCTGGTTTTAGAGTTTTATAAGGGTATTTTCACAATATTCTACTCAAACTTAATTAAAAATTTTCTTGATCAGACTATTGAGCCTTCTACTAAACACGTTTTTCTGTTCTCAATAATATATGTACTGATCCCGGGGGCGCCTGGGTGGCTCAGTCGTTAAGCGTCTGCCTTCGGCTCAGGTCGTGGTCCGGGACCCTGGGATCGAGCCCCGCATCGGGCTCCCTGCTCTGCGGGAAGCCTGCTTCTCCCTCTCCCATTCCCACTGCTTGTATTCCCTCTCTCGCTGTGTCTCTCTGTGTCAAATAAATCAATAAAATCTTAAAAAAAAAAAATACATGTACTGATCCCTTCCAAGAACCTATATTCTAGGGTTATTGGGATATTGTAGGCCATGGTCCAGCAACTGAATCTCAGTCTTCCCCTTGTTATGTGTACTTAGTTCTTGATTTCCTACATGCTCTGTTATCTTCCAAAATCATAACACTGAACTATGTCACCAAATCTTTTGACTTTAACCCAAATATTTAGACTATAAGTTCCTTTGAAAGCACCATTCATACAAACTAGGTAAAAATGGGGGATTGTTGGTAGCTTTCATATGCATTTAATATATTTATTTTACATCCTTATATATCCTCCAGGAAAACAACACACCTCCTCTCCAGCCTCATCGGTTCTATGTGTGGCTATTTCCATTCCGTTCTCCAAACCAAAACATCACAAACCTCCTCTATGTCCAATCTCCTTGGTGCTGGTGACAAGTTTTTCATTACTTCCCAATACATGTTAACCCTCCATATTTTATCTGAAGCATGGGATGTGGCTTCCTTTTGCGAAGGCTTAGCTTTATTCTCTGGGATGTGGCTCATCCCTCTTCGCTAATTTCAAGGGGGCACAGAAAAAAACAAACAACAAAAACACTGCTTCTCCTCAGTGTTTCATAGGAATCTCAACTAATTTTGATTCTGCTTGGTCTCCTTGAAATCTTTTTTTTCTGCTTTCTTTCCTGGATTGGGTGTGCCAATAGTCTAAAGACCATTCATTCTGATGGTTTTCAAGTGTTTCACCATTTATGTCAGAGAGACTAGCTTACATACAACGGGTGGCCCCCTGAGCCAGAAGGTTCACTTTTGAGCCTGGAGCTCTTCATTTCCCCTGCGGAAGCCACACCATTGTTTTTGGGGTCAGCTTCACTTCAGTCTCTTAAATCAGCCTTGCCTGTAATCAAGGGCTTTTTAGAAGTTCCTAGGTCAACAATTTGGAATTTCAACAGTGGCTAATCTTGCTGCATGTTCTGCACTATCATTGTACAATAAGTTTTAAACACGGCTTTTCCTAGCATTTTGATGCATCAACCTGTGCTTGGAATTAAATAATTGAATGCTTACTATGTACCATGAAGTCCACATTCATTATTTTCCTTGAATCTTCATGATTACCAGATGTATGATGTCCCAGTATTAGCCCCATTTTGAGATTAAAAAAAAACCCAAAACAACTGGGCTTAGAGATAGACGTCTAAGTGATTTCCTCTAAGTCTTGCAGCAAGTAAGAGGTAGAGATGCAATTCAAGCCCAGGGCCTAAGTGTGTCTGCTTACTATGTAGCTCATGGCTCACAGCCAGCACCATTGCCTGCTCTATCTACCACTGCTTTCTTCTTGGCATTGGTTTCCTGTTGTCAGGTTAATCACTGCCACTGATAATGAGGTTAACCCAAGGATGCATTCAACTCAATAGAAGTGGGGGCGGGGGTGGAGGGAAGAGAGAAAGAGAGAGATTGACTTTAAGGGCATTTTTTTTTGGAAGGGCATTTTTGAGGGCATTCATGTGTGTGCAGGCATGGGAGTGATATGAAAAATATTTGTCAACCTGTAATCGTCAACTAATTAGAATGAGTATCTGTTATAACACTGGTGCTGGAGGCACCTTACTATGACAGGTGTTACCCCATTAGTTGGTGGATCTTAGGGATGGTCTGAGAGATCCCAGGGGAAGGCACTTAGGGATCCTCATACTGTAGCCATTTATCAACTGACAGCAGAAGTTTCAATATTTTTGCATAGAATATCAGCCCTATATGGGTGGATCTGAGGGAAGGAAAAAAAGATTTCAGAGTGAGATAAAGCTATTGCATACTCAAGGGTATATGTGAAATATGTTAAATTGATATAACAAATCTAGTCTCATCCTGTTCCAGTCCTTCCTTTACAGAGCAGCCAGAATAATCTTTCTAAAACGAATTCTGACCATTTCATTCATTCCCCTGTCTAAAAGTGTATGATGGACCCCGGGTCTGTCTCCTCCCTGATGAGAAGAAACTCCTCAGCTTGGTGTTCATGAAACCATGTGATCTGGTCTCAGGTTGCCTTTTGAGCATATTCCCTTCCTCCCAACACACACACACACACACACACACATACACACACACCTTATCCTCCCATCGTATCAAAACTATTTGATATTCTGGAACACAGTGTGTTAGCTCACGTATTTTTGCTCAAGAAGTTCCATCCTGGAAATCTCCTACTAATCCTTCAGTACTGAACCAAACATTGCTTCTCTGGGAAGCTCACTTCTATCTGGGCTTCACTAAAAGCACATACATAGCTCTTTCTTAGTTCTGATTACCTCTGTCAAAACTGTTGTGTTGTATGTCAGCCTCTCACTTCAGATTGTGAACTCCATGCCCATATGTCCACAGCAGCTATCTTTCTTCATCTTGCAGCCTCTACTGTTAGTTCATTGCCTAATTCACGGTAGGTACTCAAGAAATACTCGAGAGGATAAAGCATAAAGCATTTGCTTCCATAATCTCACTGATCCATACATACCAAGGATGTGAGGTGCTGGAGCTGAGGGACAGAGGGTTTTGTGCATCACACAGCCCTTATGTGGGAGGGCCACACGTAATCCAGTCTTCTAACTCCAGAAGGGAAAATTTGGTGACATTGTACCTTTTTATAATACTCTAATAATTAATCCAGAAAAATCAAGTTAGGACCTTTTTGGGATATACCTCCCCTAAGGCTGGATTAGTTTCCCTCTCTAATGCCTTTCCCTGGTTACACCTATTCATTAGGTCCTGCTGCATCAGGAAGTTTACATGAGCCTTTCTTTTTGAGAAGAGTGTCTTAATTGCAAAGTCTCCTTACAACGCATGCCTTGAGTCTTGGGCTGGTTTGGGTCCTTCCTCTGTCTGTTCCTCCTTCTCTCCTCTTGACTGTTGGCTTTCTCTGGGTCTCCACATCCAGATGTTCCAGGACCAACGACTCTCCTTTGAGTTCTGGTTCCTCACATGGTCCTTGGGATCCACCAAGTCATCCAACCCCCTAAGGTGTTTTCTAGGAATCTATGGCAAGCAGGACTTTTAAACCATGACCTTATGCAGAGCTTATGTGCAGATGTGCTGCCTATTTGTCTGTTAACGTTCCTCTCCAGTATGGCTGGAGATGCTCACCTCCAGCTCCGGGGTCCCATCTTAACCTTGGCATCCTCAATGCTAGATTTCTCAAACTATCACCACAGTTCTTTGCTGCCCATGGCAATAGTATGGCAGTAAATTTCACTTTGGCTTTACATTGCGTAGAAGCGTAGCTTACAGATGACTATAAATTCCACATGTAGCTGGTGAAATATTCTGTATGGTCTTGGAATTGGCTTTAGACAGTTCCTGCATACTGACATTGTTTTCAAGTGAAAAGTAAGCAAAGGAAGGTCCAGCGCTGTGCTGTCCAATATGGTAGACACATGTGGTTATTAGGCCTTGCAATATGGTCAGTCCTAATTGAGATGTTCTGTAAGTATAAAACACACGCTTGATTTCAAATATAGTATGAAAAAAATGTAAAATGCATCCTTAATAGTTTTGATGTTGATTATATGTTGAATGATGCTATTTGAGGTATTTAAAGGTTAAATGAAGTAAGTTGTTAAAATCAGTTTCTTCTATTTATCTTTACTTTTTAAATGTGGGTAACAAAACACTGAAAATTCCGTATGTGGCTTGCACAATTTGCTATTCGACCGCACTGCTCCAGAGGATTTGCCTGGTGGCCCTTTAATATTAGTAAGCTAAATGTGTACAGATAGACTAGAAAGTTAGTGCATAATGAAAAAGCAGAAAAGGTTATGAATGACAGAAGGAAGCTTCTGCTCAGATTTTTAAATTTCTGTTCCCTGAATACGCCGACATGCCACCTGCCTGACAAGCTTTTAGGAAGGCCTGATAATCCCCAGAGAAATGAGGCTGAACCAAATGGCATCTGTCTGAGGCTCGCTGCATGGTTCCTAACCTCAGAGGCTTAAAATCAATATTGATTTTTGTCATTTATTTTACCCTGGCATTTAAATATCCTTTAGATTTATTGCCTTCAGGTTTTTGGTTAAGTTTCAGCTCTGGGTGTGATAGCAGGGGTGGTAATAAGTTATGTAAATATCATTTAATTTATGAACTCTGGAGCTCCGGGGTAGTTTTCAGTTCAAGAAATATATTAACCACATACACATCACCCTTCATTTTGCGGTGAGAATTTCCAAGCTGGGTCCCTAGTGTGCCACTTAATTTATGGTCTGGCCAGGTACCTGGATCTGAGCACAATATTTCAATATAAGTTGCTCCCGCATTCAGAGGGGAAGAAGACGGGCTTCAAAGAAGCCAGCTGGACAGCTGATGGATTGCTCTCTCTCTCCTCTATGCAGGCTGGGGCCTTAAGTAGCTTTTAAAGCTTGTCAATGGTTTGGGTCTTTTTCTGCTCTGAGAAGCTGCACGCACTGGCCTAGACAAGCGGAATCAGCCATGCTGCAGCAGGCAGAGGGCAGCTCCCAGAGTTACTTACGTTGACAGCCGGAGTGCCAGGAATTTCCCGGCAGACACTCATCACACTTAGGCCCTGTTGTTCCCGTCTTACACTCACAAAATCCTGAGCCATTACAACGATCATGGACTGAGCCCAAAGGGTTACAATAACACTCTGTAGAAACAAGACAACACACAGGCTGGAGACAAGTCTGCATGGCTTATAGGTTATCAACACAGGAGCGTCACTTAAATGCATCTCTTACTTAACGGAAGATGTCCGCTAATAAAATGCTTTGGCAAATAGGTTGATTTTGGCCCTGTGTATTGATTTCTCCGCCTGCCATGATGCCATTTTTATGATATGGGAGGAAATTAACTGAAAACTTTCGAGGAAATAAGACATCATGTTCTTCATGGCTAACAGATCATAATAGAGATTCCATTTGTTAGGGCATTTTTAGATGATTTAATGAACACCATGAGAAGTCTGTATATCAAGTATAAATCAATATGCCATCAGTGTAAAATCTGTTTTAAATTATTCAAATAGGCTTATCTGTTACACTCAATATTTGAGAACTGCTGAACATTGTTAAAGTGCATATGAATGCACTTTGTTCATTCAAAGGCATTTTTACTTGATGATTTGGGAGAGCACTTTAACGTGTATGTGAGGAGCCTGTAGATGTTGTTTAGATGCTAGGCACCTTAGTAGGGTTTTCATGCAGCCTAGATTAACAATCATGAAAGAAAAATAAAGTTTGTAATCCCAAGGAAATTTCAACATAGGCATAATTTGAGACACGTGTTTTTCAGGACAATACAACTTTGTCTAGTAAAAAGTAAATAGAATGTTTTCTTGATGACTTACACATTCTTATACACGATATTTTTGCTTCGGAAGCTCTGTTTTGCTGAAAGGCTGAATCTGACATGGGAATTGTTTAGGTTTCCATTAGTTTGAAAGGCAACAACGGCTAGTTTGCAGCTTTTGGAATTTGGGGGCCAAGGTTTCTTTCCTCATTACCCTACTGTATAATCTGGGCAAGCCTCTCTGTCACTCTGTTTCCTTTATATCAAAATGCCCCATTAAGAGGTTTTCTTTTTAAAAACCAAATAAAATACCAAGCAACCAACCAAGAGAAGCCCTGAGAACTTCAGCTTATAAGCATCAAGTTTAGCGTTTTAGATTGGCAACAGAGATTCAAGCTTTAACGTTACAAAAAGGTCTGGAGGTTTGGCTCTGTTTTTGTCACTGGGATTAATTTGACAATTTCGTCAAAGAATGTAGAGGGTCTTAGAATTATGACTTATTTCATGTTGATTAAGTCAGTTTTTGAGTTCAGCATTATTGTGATACAAACATTCGACTAATAGAGACATATGGAGGGAAAAATGAATCTAAATAAACTAAAATGCTCCCTCTTTGCCTGGCTTGGTTTGTGCTTAATAACTAAAGTTTTATTTTAAGTGGGCATTTTTTATCTTAATGTGTGTGTATATGGGAGTTGTTTTTTAAAACAGTGATTTTGTTGTGGCTTTAAAAATGTTGTGTGTACATTTATAAGTATGTATTTATAATTACTCAACACTTACTTTGTTTCTTACTATTTAAAGTGTATAAGTTGACAATGAGTCACCAACACTTCGTAAACCAAGGAGTAGAGTTATATCTGGCCAACATGAATTCATGTGCTACTCTAGTCAATTAGCTCATAGCAATTATATTAATATAAGGGTTTAGATGCAAAGAAAGTAAACAGAATTTTTTAAAAATGTGGAACATCTACACCGTAGGATATCCCAGTAGTTGTCATAGGAAAAGGTGATTAAGTGTAGTGTTATTCAAACAGTAATGAAAATAAGTGACAAGGAGAGGTGTGGTCTACACAACACCTTATGTACAAATAACTTAGTTTTTTTAAAAAATATCATTTGTGGGATCACAGTCAATGGTAGATATTGGTGATGGCCTTGGAGTATTATATTTTATTCCATGAAATTAGAAAGAACATGCAGGACTATTAGGCTAAAACAACATGAAATATTTTTGGAGGTTTGATTAAAAAGTTATACTACAGTTGATTTATAGGTGTTAGAAGTGTTTTATCTATAGAAGGTACCTCTGGTTACCTGATCTTGGGTTTAAAGGGGTATAAAAAATAATACAGCCTAATTTGAGATATGTTTAATAGTAATTGCTGAGCCCTGTGTTTCATTCTGATGTCAAGCTTGTTATCAGAGATTATTAGCAGTGATTATCCAAGGTCATGAACCACATATCCTCTAGCTTCCTGCTTAATGCTTGAGTTTATATGAAACAGAAGCATGCAAGGGTGTCAGCTTCATGTAATTGCTGTGTCATACAGGGTAATTACATGCATCTTTGGAGACATGGCTGTGCTTGGAATTTGTATGAAAATGGGTAAGTTCACAGGTAGTCACAAAAAAGCAATCACTGTGGCAACACGAAATAGTCTGCATTTTATATTTGCCATAATATAAAATGATGCAAATAGTTTATGACATCTATTTCAATGCAGTCTACATTTTGTCAAAGATAGGGGCTATTCCCTTATAACCAGGGTGGTGGATTTCACTGTCATTTGTTAAAGAACTGACAAAAGTGCCTTTCTTTTCCTCAGAATTAGAGAAGACTTAGATGAAGTTCAAATTTTCCAAGATTGGCGCTTAATTCTGCGAAAGTGAATTAGGTAAATATCCATTCATTTTCACTTGTGCTTTCTATACAAAAAGATATTAAACTCTCAATTACTTGTGGTGTATGCTCTTAAATTTAATTCTCAGTCCTGCCTCAAGCCTCTTGGGGAGCTGAACTGTGGAAAAGAGGGAATTGGTTCATGCTTTTTCATAGGGCAAACCTTGGCAATAGGGAGCCACAGGCTACCAATGGCCCTCAGAGAGCAAACTCCAGCGTTAGCCTGGTGGATAGGCAGCCCTGATACCTCAAGTGGGAAAAGCAGAATCCATAGCTCTTTTAGGAAATAGTTATTGATTCGTTGTATGCATATATAGACTCGAGACAAAAGATAGACTGTAACATACACCAGCTAGCCACATTTTTCAATTTATTCTTTACAAACAATTTTACTCCTTAGGAAAAGGGCAGCAATTTAAGGACTTTTGGCAGGTGGGGAATATTATCACTAATTTCAATGGTACTTAAAAATTCTCATCTTTGGGTTTACTAATTTACTTGGTTTGAAGAGTATAAAATACTGAATAGAAACATGTTTGTTTCAATAAAATAAAATTCCCCAAAGATTTATAATTTTAACTAATAAACTTTCTAGAAATGGAGAAAACAACTGCTTTTGATTTTTTTAAGTAAGGAAAAAATGTATATTAAGCTTTCCATATTTCATCTCTAGTTCATGCTATTTAAAAGACAAAAGCTAAATAGGCTTTCTTCCTGTCTGGAGATAATCCAACATAGATTTACAACACAACTATACCTTTTAAAATTGAATAGGAAGTGCAGATTTTATAGTTCATAAGATTATTTTAGGACTGGAAAAAGGCCAAAGTTCATAAGAATAGAATATTCTGAGTAAAACATTGGGATATAGTTGTTACCTATGAAATATTATATGGAGTAAAATCTTTTCTTTTAGGGCCTTTTCTTTGTTCATTTAAAATAATATGAAATTAACACTGTAAAATATTTTAATCTTAGGTGTTTTACAAAAATGATTTTTATTCCTCTGTTCCTATTTATTTTACCTTTCTCTTGTTTCCATATTTATAGTATGACATTTATATATTTTGACAAATGACATTCAGTGAAATGTAACTCTGCATTCGAAATTCTGACAGCTACATGTCTTTTGGGTTATTGATAACCTCAAATCTTTGTAGCCCTAGTAGTTGGAAAGGCAATTGAATTTCTGTTTGCAAGCTCATAGCGGAATTGTTACTGTCATCCAAAAAAGCATACCATAACTAGAAGTCTGACAAGCTTAGTTTTGCTAATTATGTCAGGATATTTGGGAGAAGGTGTTCAAGCTTTGAAGTCAGAAAACTAACTCTTCAAGAAAGCTATATGATTTGGGTCAATTTGCCTTACTTTTCTCAACTAGAAAATAGAGGAAATTATCAGTGGAATACTTACCCCACAGTTTTGTTAATGAAGATTAAGTAGAAAAAACATATTTGCAAGTGAATTCACAGTTTACCAAGTGTTTCCTGTGTATCCCATATGATCCCAGTTTGACCAGGAGTTCTGAAATGACTTACCTAAGGCACACAGCTATTAAATAACAAACTGGGACGTGAACCCAGCTCTTCAGCCTCTAAGTCCAGTAATTTCTCCACTAATTCACAAATAATAGATAAGGAGGCACTTTGAAAAATAGAACATACTGTAGATATAAACAGTATTATGTAAACTTGGCCTAACTGAATTCAAAACAACTTGTATAGCTATATTATGTGATCCTGGGCAAGTGGCTACATGACCTTGACAATCCAATCAGAAAACAATGCCCCAGAATTGCAAATTAATTAGATTTCTTTTTTGATCAAAAGACTGCCTGCCATTTTTCAGCATGTGTTTTCTATTTAAATTAGTCTCTATGTGCAAAATTCTACTTTTAAAATTAGTTGCCTGTGTCGACCTGCTGGTGAGGTAACAGATATGCACGTACCCTTGACCATTTCAAATATATGCATTTCTTCAAAGTAAATTGTGAAGTGAAATTCCATTTATTATTTCTTATTTTTCCATCAGCTCCCTTTCTTAAAGATGGGTTCCACTACGCAAAAGGTAGGAGAAACTTTTTTGGGTGGGAAGGGCAGGTTCTCACCTTGTTTATGCTGACTACTGCTCAAGTAGTCATGGTGGGTGGGGGAGAGCGCTCGAGAGAACGCTGTGGACCCAGTTTCCCAGAGCTTATTTACCTTGGAAGCTAAGAGAATTAATTGCCTACAATAGCTTTGAGAAATTGCTTCTCCTTTTGGGGGCTATAAGAAAATTAAATAAATGGAACTTCATCACTACGGATGGAAAAGTCAGGCAAACTTCTATATTACCAATTGCTAATGGCTTTCAATTCCAAATGGCAATATTTTTAATCAATCGATATTTGTTGGTTACCAGTTATATGCAAGAGTTTATCCTAATTTCTCATAGCTATAATTAAATCCCATAGTGTGAGTTTCCATCTTAAAAGTTGAATGTACAACTTAAGACTTTATCAGTTTGATATTACCAGGTTTTAAGATTGCATGCAAAAAAAAAAAAAAAGAAAGAAAGAAAGAAAGAAAGGAAGAAAGAATAATAGAAAATTCTTTATCTTCTAAACATGATTTTTGGCTCACCATCTTTAAAGCAACAATAACATAAGGATTCAGGATATATCCCCCAATTCAACCAGCACAAGAGAATTTTAAGTCTACCACAAGGATGTTTTCTCCATTGAGAAAGTTCATTCTGGCTCAGCCGTGGTGCAACTCAACAGCCTCTTCACCTTAAATAGCTCCCCATAGCTCGAAAGGCACAGAACAATAGCTGAAATTATAATGGAACTGACCTATGCACACATTCTCATCGTCCAGCTGTGCGGAAGCATTTCTGAAGTAGCCCAGCCTGCATAACTCACAGTGCTGCCCTCTAGTGTTGTGTTTACAGCTCACGCAAATGACTGTATTGAGCAGATCGATATAACTGCATCGATTGGAGTGGCCGAAGCATTCACAATCTTGCAAGGAAGAACAGAAATGTATACAGAGTGTATACAGCAGCAGAGTCACAGCACACTACATGCTCGGATAAAATGAGGAGTGGAGAAGAGATGGCGGGATGGCATTACATCTATGTGATGCAACATGACACATGGCAACCACAGGTGGTGGTGATTGGCATGGGAGTAGCATCTGTTTCAAGCAGGATAGAAAGGTTGGACACTCAGAACATGACTGGAGAGTGCTAATTCTTGGCATACAGTATGAACAGAAGCATTTGCAGGTGTACACCTTTTAAAATTTGGGAAGGCTCGGTTGCCATTGATGCAAAAGTCTAATTTTTGCACCCTGAGAAATTTACTGTCTTGGTGCCACTTCCCCCATTTTTTCTTCATATGTGCACTCTTTAAAAGAGGGAGGGAAGTATGTGAGCATCGAGGGCCTGAGCCTGCCATCACCCATGACTCCTCTGTTTGGAGTCTCATTATCATTTATGTCAAGACAGTAACTTGGTCAGGATTTCCAGTAATTATGGCAAATTTCATAGGGATCTAGACAACTAAACAATTCTCTATTTTTGTTTTTTTTCCAAATGCTAAGAGGGAAGACAGCTTTTGTAAGCCTTTCATCAGGCCACATCTGATGTTTGTTTATCTGTGAGAGAAAATATAAAAAGCAGGGAGAAGATTTGTATGGGAAAAGCGCTCTTAAGATTTCCTTTTCACCCAAGTTTCAAGCTAAGTCTGCTACAAAAGAAGGATTAGGCAGCTAATGATTGGGCAGGACCCTCAGATTTCCTTTTCTTTGTTTCCCCAGAATGTTGGAGGGGCCTCTGAGGCTGAGGTGTGAAGGTGGGAAGAACTAGACAAGGAGATGGGGAGAGAGGAGGAGAGCAGGTGGGGAAGGGTGGAGAGTGACTAGATTTTCTCTGTTGCATCTCAGGGAAGCAAGAAGTTGTTCATCTAATTCAGCGTTTTTCAAAGAAGTGGTAAAGACAAAGCCTTTATGGGTGGAAATAACTATCAAATCAGACAGAAAAAAAAAAGGTGGGAGGAGTAAGTATGTGGGGAAGCTAATTTGTCTTGTCAAAATATGGGAGTAGGCCTAGCTGGACATTGATGAGGAAGGTCAACCGTGAGAGTAAACCTTGTTTATCTAATCTAAAAATGCTCCTCTTATTAAAAGTCTGGCTTTTACTTTACCTCACTATGAAGCCAAACACAGCCACTATTTGAGCTCATTCATTCATTCATTCATTCAATAAATATTTTATTGGGTTGATCTACCATGTGCCAGGCACAATGCAAATGTCTGAGTTACCCTTTTGGCCTAGATAGATTTTGGAAGTAACGCATTTGATGAGCAGAGTAAAGATGAATGGGCACTGTCAAAATGAATAAGGAGGAATAAGGAAGAGTGACTAGAATTTTTTTTTTTTTTTAACATGCTGCTACTCATCAGAATGGTGTGGGTTCATTTAGTGCAGAGCCAGTTGCTATAGTAGAGAATGGAGGTTGAGGTCCTGAGAGAAAAAAATCAAATTTGGATAGAAGCAGAGGAGGACACTAGAAATTGTAAAGAGTGGAAGATACCAGGAATAGGGTCAGCACCTTGGGGACTCTAGATGCTTAAAGAGAAGCAAGAAGAGGGAGGCTCCTGAAGGCAAGCCACTTCCTTTAGGGGAGGCTAGCTTTGTCACCTGTCTAAGTGTGCTGGGGGCTGGGACTGGGAGGAAGCAGAGAGAGCGAAGGAGAACAGAGTGGGAAGGGGGCCTTTGGGACTTGGATGTGGGAGATGGGGTAAGAACATACCTGCATAAATGCAGTAGTTAAGGCATACCACATTATTAATAATAAAATAATAACAACAAAAATAATACAATTACAGATCACCAAATGAAATATTCTTGGAAAACAAACATTTCACTCCAATACACTATATCTCCCCAAGTTACACCTTGTTTATGCTGGCATTTCTGACTTGCTAGGAAACCTAAAAGGCCTCTAGAACCTTCCTTGGTTGAGGATTTGAAACAGGGAGAAACTTTCTGGTCTAGAGCCACCCAAGAATAGAGGGTGCAGGAAGGAGACACAATTCTCAAATCTAATTGCTTCTCGGGACTTCTCCAGAGCTGCCTGGAATTGCTGAGGACTGGGCACCAACAGCTCTGTCCTCTGGCTCTCCCTCTCCAGAAGAGGTTCCTTGCCAGCCCAGGTTGGCCCTTGGTGCACCTAATATAATTTATTCAGCTTTTTTCAAAGGCATCATTTATGTGCATAAATTGATCCTAGGAACTTTTTGAAACTACATAGAAGTCCTTGTTGTCAAAAAAGCTTGTTTTGTGGGCAAGACAAACACATGCTTAGAATAACTAGAAAACAAAAGAGCATGTGCTAAGAAAACCAGACAGAGACACAGAGCGATCTAAGGAGAAATTCATTTAACTTGAGGAGAATTAGGAAAAACTAACTTAACACTGGGCTTAACACCGAGTCTTCTGTGAGGGTACATAGGGTTTATTAGGGGGAAAAAAGGCAAGGTGTGGGGGATGAGCATTTCAGGTGAAAGGGGAATAGAGCGTGCAAAGGTATGAAGTTGGGGTAAGTGTAGAGAATAAGGCTGGAGAAGTTTCATAATGTAGTTCCTTTGTGGGTATTTGAAGGGTTCTGTAAGATCTGTCCAATGGCCAGAGCTACATGCTGAGCTCCATCTGACAGTTTTATCCAAGAAAGAAAACATACCCATAGATATCCAAGTTCAACACTTACAAGACCCAGCCCATGAATCTCCACGGACACGTCAAATGTCACACTACTGTCTACTCTTTGAATTCAATGGATAGTGTACATTTTCGTGATAACATTATTTGTTTCTGGGTCTTGTTTGAGAACCGATTTATTATTTTCAATAGGAAAAGATAAATAATATAAGTTGTATAAATAATTATATATAGAACCATATAAGCTAAACACCCAATATTAATACATTTATTTTAGAAGATAAGTGGATATCCAAATGTCTTTTAATCTAGGAAATAGGGTCCCAGTTTGATTCTTTTAAGACTTCTAAGACTTCTGAGACTTCAATAAAGCTGTCTTCTCTGGCCATGATATATTTGAGAATGTAAAATGAGAAAAAGATCTTTGAAAAACATGAGAGCACTGTATAAATGTAAGGCATCTCAAATGTAATTATTATTTTTCAGTATCCTGTTAATCTACCACTCTTTAGGAACTAGTCTTTCCATGTAGGCACAGAATCTTTGAATGATCATTAATGATGTGGTCTGAGCTACATTATCATATTAAGACCCTGCAGGGATGATACTAATAGTTCAATAATTCTTTGATCTTCCAGTTCATTGACTTACCATGTCCTCCCTTCCCTTCTTACAAAGTATAGAGTCCATGGTCCATCCTTACAGTGACTTCCTTTCATACACTCTCATCTCCCTTAGCCCCCCTAGTGCCCACCCCAATCATAGTCTCCTGGGAAAACCTGATCCTGCTTAAATACAACTCTCCACCTTTCCATGCCTATACCCCAGGAGCTAAATGTGGCTGGAGTTTTTCTCCAACTATTTTGAAACGAGTCTCATTTTAAGTTCATGATCATAAACCTCAAAGGGACCTTTAGGACTGCCAGGCAACCCTTCCTGAAATAGGGGCTTCTGGGCCACCACTCTCTTTTGCTTCTCCTTCTTCCCTACTCACTGATGTAGGAAAGACATTAGGGTCCAAAGCCGACAGCCCAGAGAGAATTCTTCAGGCATCTTTGGTGCAAAAATGTGGTTTTATTAAAGCATGGGGACAGGACCTGTGGGCAGAAGGAGCTGCACCGGGGTCATGAGGAATGGCCCATTATATACTTTCAAGTTGGAAGGCAGTTAGGGATAGCTTAAGTCTCTAAGGAATTTTGGCAGCAAGGTTTCCAGGACCTTGACGGGGCTAGCTATTGTTGGGAAAAGGTCATTTATTACCGTCTAATAAAACCTTAGTCATGAGACCCTTCATATGTATATCGGTGGGCCATATGCTTGGCGGATGATTGCCAACATGTATCTTGGGGGTTTAAAGATAAAGGAATTTTTATATGTTAAAGTAGACTTACAGAGTCCTGAGGGTCAGGTTAGGATTGCCTTTAGCCCTTAGCAAAGTGTCAACGTTGAGGCAGCTGAGTCCCTAGAGGAATGTCACTCTGCCTGTTTCAAAGACTTGTCAGTGGGCTGTAGAGAGTAAGGAAATTTAATAATTTTTCTTCTTCCTTTGTTTTCCACATCACTCACCATTGTTTTTCCCTCTCTTTTCCCTTTTGTCCTTTCTCCTCAAATGTCTCAGGGCTTAGTTCTTGGAACTCTTTGCTCTTTAGGCTCACCCTAGAGCCAGGGTTCTTTACCTAGCTTTGTGACTTTATATACCATCTATATGCTAACATTTCCAAAATAGTTATTTCAGCCTAGATCAACTCACCAGTTAGTGAGACTTCCTCCAAACTGACCTACTCAATTGCATTCTTTTTTTTTTTTTTAAGATTTTATTTATTTATTTGACAGAGACACAGCGAGAGAGGGAACACAAGCAAGGGGAGTCGCAGAGAGAGGGGGAGAAGCAGGCCTCCCGAGGAGCAGGGAGCCCGATGCGGGGCTTGATCCCAGGACTCTGGGATCATGACCTGAGCTGAAGGCAGACGCCCAACCATCTGAGCCACCCAGGCGCCCCTCAATTGCATTCTTATTCTACACTTGGACATTTAATGGATATCGCAACTTCAAGACGTTCATAACTGAGCTCTTAGGTTACCTTTCCAAACCTGCTACTCACCCAGGCAGCCCACCCTATCTCAGTAAATGGCATCTTGGTTCCTCTAATTGTTCAGCTTAAAATTCCTGGAGTTGTTCTTGATATCTCTTTTTTTCCTCACCCCGACAATCAATCAGCAGATCTTGGCTATGCTTTTAAAATACATTCTAAATCTCACCACCTCTTACTATCTCATTTTTAGTTAAAGGCACATGGATTATTGCTTTGGTCCCCAAACTGCTCTCCTGGCTTCCATCCTAGCGATAGTCTCCTCTCCACACATCAGTCAGAGTGACTCTTTCAAAACTTTAATTGGGTCATGACATCCCTTTGCTCATAATCCTAATGGCTTCTCATGTCATTCAGAATCAAAGACAGAGTTTAAATTCATGCATTCCCAATTGATCTGGCCCCTGGCCTTCCTGGTGGCTCATTGCTCTCACTCTCTTCCTCACTGGCTGTACAAAGCTCCATGTTGCTCTGCAAACATGTCAGGGACTTCCCCAGGGCCTTTGCTTTTGCCTTTACTTCTGTGTGGAACATTTTTCCCCTGGACATCCCTATGACTTGCTTCCTCACTTTGTTTTGAGGTTTCTGCTCAAAGAAAATTCTATGACCACTCTATCGGAAATAATAGCCCCCGGCCTAAACATACTAATCCTCAATTTCCTAACACTATTTAATTTTTTTTTGTAGAATTTGTAGTATCTGAGAAGTATATTTTAAAAAATTTTCTCTCCCATACTCTAAGTATAAATACGTGAGTGTAGACTGTATCTGTTTTGTTCACAGGTGTAACCATGAAACTCAAAACATCTTCCACACATACTAAGCACTCAAAAAATGCTGTTGAATGAACATATCAACGAATCCGTGATGATCTTGAGGTGCCTTCCTTTGCGAAACAGGGGAAGACACAAGAGGACAGTTATGTTTAAATTCATCGCTCCCCATATGAATTCCATAAGAGTCTGGCTAGATCCCGGATATTAAAGAGTCTAGAAAAACAACAGCCATACAACAAGATATAACGGAGTTAGTGATTATTTTTAGCTGAGGGTTGTCTATATGTCAGTGAAGATCAGTTTAGGCAGAAAAAAGGAGATTTGTAAAAATTGCTATGGTTTTATATAGTTTTTCAATCTCAAATTACATTGTAGACAAGTTTTAATTGCTGTTGTGTAGACAAGCTTATGGGGTCCTCTAGAACACATTTCCAAGGCATGGCATGCAAGCATTGGCAACACCTATTTCCTGAGATCCACCTTGTGCCAGGAAACAACATAGACTAGTCCTGCCGAGTCTACCGCAGTTTCTCAACCTCGGCACCATTTACATTTTGGGCCAAATAACTCTTTGTTTTTCTATATCCTGGAGGATATTTAGAAGCATCCTTGGCCTCTGCCTACTAGATGCAGGGCAACCCCCAAGCTGTGACAACCAGAAGTCCCCTGGGGGGGAGGGCAAAATCCCCCGTCAGACATGTATGACATCATAAAAAGCACTTATGATAATATGGTCTTAGTAGCTTAGTTAAGAGCGATAAAAAACTAGGGACCAATAAAAGCTAGGGATGTTTTAGAAGAAGAGTTCAGAGTTGGTTTTCTAGATCAGGAAAGACCCAACCCTTTTAGGTAAATGTTCTTTCCGATTGCCACTGGCTGGGAGGAGGGCTAGGCAAGGAAGGGTTCCCAGAAACAAGAGGTTGGAGGGAGAGAGAGTGGAAGACGAAGAATGGCAGAAGAGGAGGGGTTAAATTTCCCCTTGGTGTCTTTTTTCTTACTGTTCCCCGTGTTGCCTCTAATCATAGGTTACATTGCCTACACAATTAGGAGATCAAGTACTCAGAATGGCACAGGTAGTTTTTTCTGTTTTGGCCAAATGAGGCAAGCTGGTGAAAATTCATTTTAGTCCCTCAAAAAAAAAAAAGGATTTGGGAAAAAGAGTTTAGATAGAAAGTGAAGCAATGAGAACCCTTAAAAAGTATTTTCCCCTCACTGCCTTCACAGTCACCGTGCCTCGGAGGGGCCCCGTCCAGGGGTGATAGTGAAGTGGCTGCAACGTGTCGCTGGTCCTTACCACCCCCACCCCAGACCCTCTCTTGCAACCTGATGTAGCTTTTGAAGCTCTTCCACATACATCATTTGATGACGATATGGAGTTTTTTTTATAAGTCATTAGGTGGCTTCTCCCTGCCTCTGGAGATGTGTGTGAACCTCATTAGAGCTGTGACCCCAAGAAACTCAAGATTCAACGATGCAGGGTCAAATTCCAGGTCAAGAGGCCTCTTGTATTTCCAGTGTGCTTGAGATGACGTAAAAGAGATGGAATCTGTGAGAGTCCCTGTTGCTTCCCTTTCTCCCCCACCTCCATGGTTTCTTTGTGTAGATTTGCATTTTGGAGATAAAGATCTCCCTTCTGTGGCCTCAGTGACTGCCTTCTGATGTGCACTCAAACCCAAACAGGCTTGATACCCTGGGAACCTGTGGCTGTCCTGTTCCTAAAGAACTTCGTCCCCCCAATTTCAAATCCATCTGCATTCCCCTCAAAAGGGCATTGTCCATGTTTGATATGTAAAAGCACATTGTGAAGAAAGTTTAAGACATGGTTTAAATACTGTCGGTTTCCCCTTTCCCATTTTCAGACCAGTTTCATCTTTTTCTTTATACACCACAGAAGGACCGACTCAACATTAATTAAAATCTGGAAAATGATTTGACTCTATTCAATAAGGAATAAAGAAGCTATTATGGTCATTTTCACCGAGTGGGTCAAACTAACTTCAATTTTGCTAATAAATATATTTCTTTGTAAGAGGTGTTTCATGAAAAAAAAAAATCAAAAACATGACATAAGCCCAACAGTCAAGGGTGGAAAACAAGACACACCTGTCACATAGGACATTTAAAGTAAAATGGTAAAATAAAAACAGGAGTCTTTATGTTTCCTGAAAAATCTTCATTCTGTGAACGACAGATGCTAGCTGGAATGGGCTATTCATGAGTCACAGATGAGATACTGCTTGCTTTCATTTAAAGAAAGCAATATAACTATTATTTTCAGGTCGTAATCAATGCTTCACCCGGTGCAGATCTGCACTGGTATTTGTTCAAATTCATTCCAAACAATGGAAATAGAAATTGTAAGGTATTTCATTTTTCACAAAGTCAAATGGGCACAAAACACGGAACCTGCCACTCTGTTCTCATGAAAAGCATCCTTGAAACTCACTTAGAGTGAGTTTCTTTATTTTCAATGCAAATGAGCAACAATGTTAATACTCTAACATTCATGTTCTAAACAGGATCCTAAACTGTTTTAATGCTTATTCACACATTAATCTTTCAGAAAACAAATGTTGCAGCATTTTTAATTTACAGCAGTCAAGTTTCTGAGTGAAGCTTTTTTTTCCTCTTACAGATGACATTCTCAGTACTATTTGATGCATTGATTGGAATCAGTCAACATGCCTCACCAATAAGCTGATGGGTACACTTCACAGATATTCCAGATTCATACAGTGCAATGTTTCACAACACATAACACCATGAAATCACTGTATGAATCCAAGAATTCCTACCTCTCTTGTGGTTTGCAACTTGAACAGAAGAAACTGTTGACAAAGCTAATTTGGGAGCAACTGGATAGGTTTAAAAGAATGAACAGCACATTAGAAACAATAGTGAAACGTTCAAACTGTAATAACTTATTATCAACCCACTCAAAAAGGAGCCCTAAAGGAAGAGACTATTTGTATATGTTGTTTCTGGGAGATGGTTTCAGTCACAGAGGAAGTCTTGTATTTGGCTGAAAATGGTTTAACATCGTCAGTAATAAAGTTTAGAGGTTTTATTTTCAGAGGCAAAAAGAATTGAATTACCATTTAAGTTAAGAATCCAGTTATGCAAGGATTATTCCAGTAACAATATGGGTATTAGGATCCCCTATTGTCCCTCTCTTAAACCAGTAGTAATGTTGAGGTAATTTGCCATCTCATTGCCTCAATTCACTGTCATTCTCTCTGTGTAAACCAAAGCTCATCTACATATAAGCCAGTTCGATTTTTTTTGTTGAACAGATTAGACATCACAGAACAGAATCACAATGTCAGCCATCTGGCCCTCAGTCTGAGTCACCTTGAATCTGTCTCCCTTTAAAAGAGTATAGTCTTCTCAACATTTATTACCTCTGTGATGATATCAGTTCGCTAATGGCAGAGATTTCTCTCTAAGTTGCCTGCCATTTCTTTTCCAATTATTCATGATGAGTTGTTTGTGAAGATAGCTAAAGCAGGATAGAGCCTGATGTTCTTTGCAGATGTTGACAAGATAAATTACGGCTGCACCGAACTGGCCTCTGCCAGAAAGTGCACCTTTAGCTAAAATTTCAGGTTTAAGCACTTTATTCAACTGCGCTGCTTCTCACATAAATTCATTTGAACTCATTATCCACATTCGAAAAAACTGCACCTGGTGTTAGCTGGAGATTTCTGAAAGTTTTCAGTACTGTGACACTGACAGGAAACATAGCAAAATAATTAAGTAGGTCTGTTTCAGGTTTTGAACAATGCATAATCTTGTTCATCTCAAAACTCACTGTGGAGAAGTGTTAAGTCTTAGATCCTGTCTTGTATAATTTGTTGAGCTATGAAATTCAATGGGAAATACTGAGTGACATTTTACTGAAGATGCTCTCATTGAACTCGCCAAGGAATAAAGCCACTAAACCTCCCCCGAATCCTCGTAGAATTATACTAATAGGGCTAAGCTTGATCTGTATTTCTTCTTCCACATATGTATGCAGAAACTTGAAAAAATTCATTTGGAGCAGATGATTAAGATAATTCTATTTGCTACTAATATATGTATCTAGGACAGTCTCGATTTCATCACTCTGATCAAGGACTGAAAATGCAGCCCTTCCAATTTGACTCCCCAACAAATTGCTAATATATTTTGTTTTGCTTAGCAGCTATTTCCTGGTTCCTCCTTTTGCTCATTTCCTCCTCCATCTGTATTCATTAGAGTTTAAAAGGAACATCCTGTATGCAACGAAGGAAGGTGGAAGCCAAAAATGTGCCTTTTTTTTGAGAAGCAAGAAGGCAAAAGAATACAATTTTCCATTAAAATAAACTATTTATACATGTCTGTGTATATCTATAGGCTAGACATTAATGGGAATTTAACATTGCACTGCATCTTATGACTTCCATTGCCCAGGTTGTAGAAGTTCTATTTCTTCCTGTGTAATCACAAGGCTGTCAGTTTTTCTCTTTTATTTATTTACTTATTTTTGGTGTTAGAAGTCAAAAATAAGGACAGACAGAAAGCAGGCTGCCCTTAATGCAGCTAGAATTAATTGTTAATTCACAGAGGATTATAAGTGGAAGCCCCAACAGAGAAAAATATATTGTGATGTGGAAGAGAGAGAAAGAGAGAGAGACAGAGACAGTGAGAGAGAGAGAGAGATCCAAATTTCTGCCAGTCAATATGGAGTGACAGTAAAAGAGGACAGGTCTCTTAGTGGTTACAATACTGTCTTTATCTATTTTTCCCCCTGACCTTCAACACAACTGATGTACCAGTTTAGTTAAGAAGAGCAAAAGGGAGACAGCAGAAGGATGCCTGTACCAACTCATGAGTTTTTAAGACTTATTATTTATATTCCAAACTGTGATGGCAACAAAACTCCAGGCTTCTCTAGGGACTGACGGACTTCAACCTAAATTTGATAAAGTGCTTAAAACTTCTATGACATCTAATTTTTTCCTCTGTCTTTCACTATAATATTTTCAGGACGCTCTTCATATTAGAAATAATATTTGAATCATGATTCTTTCAAAGACATGGCATTCATGATAATGCTCTTACTTAGTGCTAAAAAATAGTATATGGGATTTTTCCCCTAAACATGTGGGATTTTATATCAGTAGGAATTTTACATGCTCCTACCTTGTTTTGGGTTAGAAACCTCAAGGGAAGAAATATTCGGCCATATCCTATTAAACTTTGGAGGATCTGCATGCATCAGGAAAAATCAGGGTATGTTATTTTCAGCTATAATGTTATTTGGTCTAAACAGAAAATTATATGGACAAAGACACAAACCACACATCTGCTCTTTAACTTGGTTGTGGATGCACTTAACAAAACATGACTCCCGCACCAAACAAGAGCAAGCAATTGATGATTCCCAAAACATTGAATGGACATTAAATATATAGCCCCTTTGCTAACAAAGCTATATACATTTACTTTTGCAATAAACTAGAGTGTTCTTACAAATAACCAAATAGGGACTTCAGCATCTCAAATCATTATATAAAGCTGGTGCCTGAGACTAGAAGATAAGGCAAAAGAAATAATTTCTCACTCGAAGATTCCATTCTCTGCAATTTATATTTACAGATATGAACTTGTTACATTAGTCTTTCATGAGAGATTCTTCAGGGTGTGTTTTAAGTGTGAGCCATTATCTCTGCAAAGAAGTGGATTTATTTCCTATTTTTATTTATACAATTTCTCAGAGAAAGAAAGGGAATACTGGTGATTCTGGCTTAAGGAGACTAGTGCAAGATGCTTTTGATCATAGCTAAGGTTTGTATATATGGATGTGTACATGTCTTCATGATTTTTTTTTATGACTCCACCTATGTTTCTAGAGTTTTTGGTTCCAATCCAGAAGTAATTATAAGCATTGCTAATTTGAGAATTGATATTGTTTCTTTCTTAGACTCATCGTATATATATTCACCATATATATAAAAAAAGGCTGTGGAAAACCAGAATAGCCAGGTTTAGGACTGGATGCTTTAAAATTACTTTTGTGAAGGTGCATAACTCTTAAAGCAGTCATTTCATGACTCCAATCTACCACCCATTCAGATCAGCTCAAAACTACATCTTCGTGTGGTACTTTGGGACCACCCAAGTCCACAAAAAGAGCTCTCACCTCTAAACTCCTATAGCATGTTACTGTCTGTGCTCCTGATTTCTCATTGATATGTGGATAAGGCATGAGTTTTAATATTATTAGTTTAAATTTCATAGGTCTATTTCTCGTCTCTGTAATTAGATTGGATCTCTTTGAGGAAGGGCAAAGCCTGGCAAGAGGCCTCAGTAAATATCTAATAATTGAGTAATTGATATCAAGTGGCTAGGCTACTGTAAACAGGTATTATCAGATTGTTTCCTCCATAATTAGATTATAACAAATAACATTCTTGCAAGACATGGTACTTTCACTCTAACTTTGGTTTTTAAGTATTCGTTAAAAAAGCTGATTTACTGTGTGTGTGTGTGTGTGTATGTATACAAAGGCAGACGAAGTCTTAATATTGATATTACTGCATCTGTCAAAATGACGAATGAAAAAAGAATGTAATAGTATTTTCTACATTTGTATCCAAATGTTACTAAACACCTAGATACTCAGAAACATATAGGCAGAATATTCAAGCTTTTGACTGAATGATGCTTTTCACTTGAGCATCTTGGTGCTGGGTAGATACTGAATTAACAAAACAAGCCTACCTGACCTGTGACGATCACTTTTGAAAAACTATACATTTGCATTTTGAGGGAATTAATGTGATTTCTAGAAATTATTTTAAAAAATAGTGGTTATATATAGAAAATGTATTTATTTACATTATTGGCTCCACAGTAAGAATATTTCAGTTGTTGAAATGGTTCTCTCCATTTTTTTCTTGTGGGAGAGACAAATACAGATCATAAGTGTGGGGGGGTGGTGTTTGTAAATTTAATGTTAAGCATTCAGTGACTTGTTTGTCTTGATGAAATTAAGTAATATGATTATTTTGTTAATAAGGTTTGCCAAGAAATTTAAGACAGAAATTTATACCAAATCAATTTAAAAGTGAGTTTTGAAAATTAGCTTCATAAATTAAACTGTATTCCATATTCCAATATATCAAATATTTGCTTATGCTTATTTTTTGTGTATTCTTTTCCTAGTATTTTATAATTTTTCCCTAGGATGCTAAAGTTCCACTTTAAGGATCTTCCTATATGTATAAAAAGTTAACATAGGTCATTCTTTTCTAAAATTTTTAAATTTTTTTTTAAGATTTTATTTATTTATTTGACAGAGAGAAAGACAGTGAGAGAGGGAACACAAGCAGGGGGAGGGGGAGAGGGAGAAGCAGGCCTCCCGCCAAGCAAGGAGCCTGGAGCCTGCCAAGCAAGGAGCCCAGAGCCCGATGCAGGACCCTGGGATCATGACCTGAGCTAACGGCAGACGCTAAACAACTGAGCCACCCAGGAGCCCCAGCATAGGTCATTCTGCTTTTGAATTGTTAACTATCTGACTGTATGGAATTATCAAGATAGATACCTCGGTTACAATCTGATCCCTACCTAGAATATAACTTTCCTCTGTATTGTGTACTTAAGATGGTTTCTTGTGGGAGGGGAGGAAGGTAGTCCTTGTATTTGCCTGGGAATAGAATTAGACATTTTTTTCCCCAAATAATTTCCATTATGTGGAATGCCTAACTTTCTGAACAATCAAAATTTAGAACCACCAGCAGTCATACCATGTGGAAATCCTAATCTAATCTATACATAACTCTGGTGGGATAAAATTTTATGTGCTGATTTTTTCTTGGGAGGAAAAATGTCCTGAAGAAAGATACTGAAATTTGTGGTCTCTTGCTAAATTCTTACAGCATGTTACTCTCTGTGCATACATGTTGCAGTATTTGGCCATCAGGGGATTTTTAACTTAATATCTCATTTACTTATTTATGTATTTAATTTTTTTTTAAGTAGGCTTCCCACACCCAGTGTGGAGCCCAATGCAGGGCTCGACCTCATGACCCTGAGATCAAGACCTGATCTGAGATCAAAAGTCGGACACTTAACCGACTAAGCCATCTTATTTTTTTAAAAAATTATTTTTCTTATAATTGCAAGGCCAAGTAAGAAAACAACTTAAAATTAGGCAGTTACTCTCCCTTTACTCTTGTTACTCTAAGATCCTGGCTCAAATAAATATTTAATCAATATTACTAACAAATGTTTAATTCCCAGGAGTAAATTAGGTACATTGGAGGTGATATTAATAGTACAATCGAGACAAATTCTATGTTATTATATCCGGTTCTAATGAAAATCTTTGTATAGCATGTAGTTCCTGAGAATTTTTAGCCAGTGGGCCACTTGTTTCGAGTAGGTGGAAATTACAAATAGAAAACAAAAATTATACTGCATTAAAAATACAGTATTGCCTCTTTGGGAGAACTGTGGCAGAATTTATTAATATAATTCTTTCATGAATTAACTAGGGTATATCTATGGGTCAATTCTAAGGTCTTGGAGTGGTAGTTTGCTGCAGGGCAAAGGGTACTGAGTCAGAAAAATAGGGTTTGGTCCCAGTTCTACTACTGAGGAACTGTCCGGCTGTTAATTTTTCTAGATTTCAGTTTCTTATCTGTAAATAAAGGTGCTGGACTAAAAAATCTCCACGGTTTCCCTCAGCTGTTAAGTTCCATCACTCCAGTGGTTCTCTCATGGTCTAGCAGGGTCCCACTCAAGTTCATGGAAGGATGAAGCCTATTGCTCTTTGGAGAATCTAGGGGACTAAGTGGGAAGGGAAAATTACTGCTCCATGTTTTGAGAGTGGATATTTTGACTGTCATAGTTTAACCCAAACAGGAGTTGAGAAATTATTGGGGTGAGGGGAGGGATCCCCACATGTGTCCAGTGGGGTTGTAGATGGCCAGTCATTCAAGAATAGCCTTTTATGGAAATCCCTGTTTCTTAAGGATGCTGCTGGCACAATGCATCTGGGAAAATGGACTGGACTCATCTTGATGATCTCTTTGACTGGACTCCAAAGACTGGCTCTAGGAGTATGGAGACCATAATCACATACTCTAAAACTGTCCCCCTAAAAAAAGAAACAAAATATCTGGAATGTCCTTCAGATGTTATTACTCTATTGTCACTGTTGAATTTTCAAAGCACATCTATGGGAAGCTTAGAAAATATCTATTTAAGGGAGATTTTTTAAAGCTCTGGTGCATGTTAGTAGAGCTCGACTGGATTAGAATCCCAGTTTTACCACGTGGACAAGCTCCTTAACTTCTCTTTGTCTTTCTCATCGGTAAGATGGGGATGATGCCATTATCTGCTGGTTCCTTTCAAGACTCACTGAGTTAATATTTGCTTGACATTGTAGTGAGCAGTCAATAAATGTTAGCTCTTATTATCCCATTTGTGGTTGCTGTTGTAATAAAAATCAGATTACTGTAGTATTAAGAGTTCTTGCTGAATTGAAGTAGAGAAAATAATGTGCTCCCCCTATGTTTTGCAAACTTAATTATTCCCAAAGTGAATAATTCTGGTATGTAAAAAAAGCTCACTTAAGATATAGTTTACTTTAGGGAATAATCCAGTTTTAGGGCCTCCATTGATTAATACTCTTGTTCAGAAAACAATAGAAATGATTTTGGGGATACCGTGAGAAAGATTTTATTTTTAATATTTAAAGATAAAATGTTAATTTCCAAGTTTCTTTCAGTTTAGAAGCACATCAGTTTCAACTATGGATCAAATATATATCTTATCTGAATTTTATTTTTCATTAGGGAGAGAATGCAGAAAACTGTTATGTGACAGTTTGGTTGTGGCATTTCAAACTCGTTTTTGTGACTCAGAAAAACTGAGATTCTAGTTATGAAAGTGAAACTTTGGAAGAAAATTTTTCTTCTCTGTACCCCAAGGAAAACTCTGCACTGTACATTGGAGGGAACTATGTTGCAATTGCTGAAATTGACCATCTATTCCTGATGCCATAGTTTATCAAGCTAGAAGGCCAACTTGAAGCAGAAGGCTAAAAACATTTCATTCATATTAAGAAAGCTTTAGAGGTAGGGTTGTTTTAGAATATTAAGTCGTCTTCTATCATCCATGGCACTCCCTTTGCATGAACTGTAGGCAGCTTTTAACTCACTTTGTGGGTACCCTTTAAAAACAGAGTAAATTGTGACCATGATCTCCCATCTTCTTTTTTTTTCTAGAATGATGTACCATGTAGAATTTCATATTTTAGTAGTTTCATCAAATGAGAAGGTGAATTCTAATATCATGGTAGAATGTGAAAAGTCCTAATTTGGAAATTGGACATTGAACTGGAATCCCGCCTTGACCACTGTCCAGATGAGTTGGACAATTCATTTAAGTCTTAGTTGCCTTACCTGTAAAATGATGACGTTGGATGAGTGCTCTTTAAGTTTCCTAAAAATACTAATTTTTACTTAATTTTTTGGCTCTAAAATATGGTGGGAAACAGGGTGCCACCATGGATATGAAAAGTCACTGCTGAGGGGATGATAGTGAGCCTTCCTGAAACATCCTTCTTCCAGGAGTGTGTGAGGCAAATATTAGGTGGAGGCAAAGTCACAAGGTCCCTTTGGTTTTATATAGTTCTGCTGCTATTATTCAGGGAATCTGGAAACACTATTGATGCCTAGAAAGGAATCTATAGAAAACCCTAAAGCTCTCCAGAAGAAATCCTTAGGGCCTTGGAGGTAATCTTACCATCTTCACAGCAAGCTGCCTAAGCTCAGAAATATAGTGTCATTAAACCGGTGGGGAAGATAGAGCTTAATGTGATAGTGGTAGTCCTGTCCTTCAGATGGCACACAGCATTTTATTTTTGCTATAAGTGACTATTTCAATAAAGAAAAAAATTTAGATTTTTACTGTCATACAATATGTACAAACATGTTTCACAATTTGCATAGCAAACTTCACGAGCTGTCTCATGTTCTAGACTATACTTGACATCTCTACATTTCCCTTTTTCCTCAGAATACTGAGGATGTTTAGTGGTAGAGGAAAGGCATATATTAGTGGGGTGGAGGGTCACAGTCCCCTACTCCCTCTCCTCATGCATGATGTTTGTAACTTCTGTTGACAACACAGTGAGATACCAGAAAATGAACCTCTGTTTTTCTCCAGGACACTACATTTCCCTGCACAAAAATTCAGGGATCAACAGGTTTAAGATGCAGTGAGGTGGATTGGAAAGAGTCTGCGGTACGAGTAAATGAATCTAGAATTTTTCTTTCCACCTGTTCCATTTGGTATAAGGTTATGAGCATAATAACTTTTGGAGTCAGATAGGCCTTCCTAGTCGTATTATATTGGTCAAGTTACTCGGCCACTCTGAACCTCAGATTCGCCATTTGTAGAATGGAATTCTGTAGACATATGGGAACATCTCCCTCCAGTTCTGAGTGAAAGCTCTGTCTAACTCTTCCCAGGAAGTGAAGCAGTTAGTTGGCCAGCTCCTTATTTATACTCTAAGAAGATGTCAACGATACCCACACACTTAGCGCAGAAGTTCACGGTTACATGTCTGAAGGTTCATCATGGGAACTTTCAGAGATCTTGGCAAATCTTCGGTTAAGCTAGGAATTTTCCGATGACCCACACAGAGATAACAGCAAAGGTACAGATAGCAGCTCACACTTAAAAAGTGACTTGACATTCTAACTTCACCTGGGAGGAGGTTAACGCATGAAAAACGTCCATTTGCTCAAGGTGGGCAATTGTTGATAACATTACTAAACCTCTCCTTTTCTTTTTTCTTTTTTTAGGTAGGGGATATTTTCCTCTCCTTCATTGTAATATTTGATGTATTCTTCAGGATTAAAGCAACGGCTATGTCCTAATGTTCATTCAGTTTTAGGATAACCACAAAGGTTTCATGAACGTGAAATGCTAGTTACACAAATATGAAATGGATCTGTGATGAGGATACTGGGCACATGATATAACAAAGTCCCAAAGGCATTTCACCTGGGACCTGAGCTTTCCTTCCAGAACATCAGCAAACAGTTCAAAATTAATGTAGCACACCATGCAATTTGCCATATAGCTACACTAGCCTGATCATTTTTTTCCCCTCATTATATAAAACCTAATTAGTTAAAGGGCAATTCAAATGAAACTTTTATTTGGGGGATTTAGAAGTATTAAAGCAAAGGAAAAAAAAAACAAACAAACACTGCAGCTCTCTGGATAGCATGAACATGATTATTAATAACCCTTGGGTGGGGAAATGATTAACCTCGTTATTTTCCTCACGATCCAGGTTTCTACAGTAAATGGGTACTGAACAAAAATATTTGGATGCTGTCTGGAAAACAACTTTTACAAGGTCTCCAACTGGCATCAAATATTTTTAAATAAGAAAATATATCTGGGCTTTCTCGTCAGGCTGATGGATCCCTGTGGGTAGCACTTCCCTTGTTTAACGGTCCTGTCAATTAAATCATATTAGAGATGAAGTTTTAACTCCAGGATGAAGGTAATGCTCATTATAAGAGAAAACAGGAAAATGGAATATTTCCCTGAAGTGAACCATTATTTCTAATTGAAAGAGTTAGAGAGGAGGGGACAGCCAAACACCTCCATCAATATTCTAAGCTTTATATACCATGATCTCAATCACTTAAAAGTAATTTAAAGAAATAATGTATACTTGGGTTCACAGAATGTTTACATTTCTCTTTTGTTGTTATTCTAAGACATATTTTTTATTTGTTAAAAAATGCCAAGTTATTTGAAATGGTGTTTCCTGATGTGATCTTTCATGTCAGTGGCTGGCCTACCTTTAATCTCTGACTCATCTGTCATTTCCTTTCTTAAGTGATAATCACCCACACAAAGCTATTTGCACATTAGGCCAGTTCTTATTCTAATTATGGTCTTTATAATATACTGTTTAACATAATTAGTGAAATCACTTGTTTTTCAGGACTAAAGATCAGATAATATATGCTAGAAGGTAATCATTAGTTTATCACTCTAGCAAAAACATCCACACCAAACCAACTATTAATTTGCATCATCAGCATCAACAAATGTTCACTTGGATAAAATCGTGAATGTTTACTTCTAAATGTGTGATACATTTTATATATAAAAAAATGAAACCTGAATGAATTACTGCCACATTAGGTAAAGTAAAAACAGAGATCACAAGGCTCAAATGACTATAGATCTATTTTGGGATTCATTAATTGCTGACAATATCACCAGGATTTTTTCAGCCATGGTCAAAGCACATCAAAATGACCAAGTTTTTAAATCAAGAACCTTAGAAATGGTTGGGAAACCTATTTCCTAAAAAAATAGACAACAGCAGGTACAAATGACCTTAATGGGAAATTTGTTTCAAAAACATTTTTAGCAGATGATCGGAAAGGATGACCACTCTGTCCATGCATTTGAACCTTAATACCGGTATTGACAGTTTGGGACTATCCTGAAATCTATTAGGCCTCCAAAATCTTTAGTCATTGTGTATATAGCATATGTATGTGAACTTATGGTTACACACATCAATAATTTACATCAATAGTATGTATCATTCACTTGAGATATGCTTTGATGGTGGGAGTCTCACAGGTGTTACATCTGTTGTAATGGCATTGTCTATATACTGGGTGGAATTATGCTCATTGATTCCTTCTTTGGGATAAAGGGAAAAGCCCTGGCAAACACCTAAACTTAGTTAAAAATTCCAAGCAACTCCCTCTTCTCTGGCTTATACCTTGGAAACCCATTCCTGCACCCTCTAGAGTAGGCATTGAGTCATCTATGCGTGAATTCTTGCCCCTTGGAGCAAAGGAAAGGAATCCACTAGTGCACCCAATGAGCACCTTATGAGCCCACAAAGAAGGAAGGTGTGAATGCCATTTAAGCAGCCCAGAAGATCCTATCCTGTTTGATGGTTTTTATTGTAAATCTCTTGACTTAAAAGCCAGCACTCAGCAAGCTAGTTGTGTGTGATGTTGGGTGACTCCTGGCAGCTTTTACACCCTGTTTGCTGGAGAAATCTGGGGGAACACCCACTATACTCCAAGCAGAGCAGCCAGGGGCCTAAGGAAGGCAGGTTACAAACTACCGTTTTATTTGCTAGCGGGTTTTGGTTAGGTATTAAGGAGTTAAATTTTCCTAGGTTCCTGATAATAAAGGTGGATACATTTTCCAAAGGCAAAACAAAGCATCCTTTCAGGTCACCACTGATTTCGAAATAAAACAAAGCAAAACAAAACTGGAATTTCCTGACTCAGTGTGTAAAAGGTCAACATCTGCTGATGCTCAGAGATGGGGCACGTGGTGGAGGCGGCCGGATGAGATGTCGAGTGAGCAATACAGTCAGAGATTCCATGCAACACACGACTGACACTCCAAACAGAAACACACCCCAGCGCCAAAGAACTACTTTCCATGCATCCATTTCTGAAAATCTGACAGGTCAGACTGCCACAGCAGCCTCAATAATCCGTCTCAGCTGTCTTCCACTTGGTCCTCTTTTGTTCGAAGATGCATATGTAAATGAAATTGTCAAGGCCTGAAAGGAGCCCACTGTGGGTGTGTGTGTGTGTGTGTGTGGGTGTGTGTGTGTATCCATATATATATGGATATGGATGTGGATACATATATATATATACACACACACAATTAGGCAAATGCCAGGGGAGATACTAAAGCAGAACTCGGAGACTATGAGAGCTGAAAGTTTCACCTGCACGTCTGTAGCATTAATGCCATTTCAACAAGATCATAAAGGCCAGGTTGTAGCATTAGGCCGGTATCTAAAAGGATGTGAACACTACCCCTATGTACAAAGCCGCTGATTTTCATGGCATTTCACATGTCTAGTGCTTAACAGATCTGTGTCCAGACCTATTCACAAGCTTAAGTAAACTGGCTCGATTTACAAGTTGGAAGACCTGACTGTGCGTTTATAAGAAGTGGGAAGTTGTTTTATCCAAATTATCGGAGTTTTGCGTTCAAGATGGATGTCGGGTATTCAATGGCTGCTGTTTACACTGCAATCACCCTGGGTGGCCGGGCACCCATGATGAAGTCTGTGAGGGGTGAGACCACAGTGAAAATTCTTCTCTTCACCTACAGTGCATAATCTCTGCCTCCTCAGCACTCTGTTTTGAATGGGTTATTCAGCAGTCGTGCAAAGGATTTAGCCATCAGAGAGAAAGGGTGTGAAATATAAAAACATGTGAGATCCTGCTCTGCAAAGCTGTGGGGCATTCCTTAATGAGCATTTCAGGCTTGGTGTGGGGAGTCATTGTTTTATATGTGAACAAGGAGCTACAGTCTGATTCTCCCACCATAGCTGGGAGAATGCTCTTTGCAATGGTACTGGAGAAATGTTTCATAGAGGTTTGAAGAGGGATTTCTCTTTTAAACTGCTTCTATTTCTACTAAAAGATTTCTTGCAGAAATTTCAACTAGCCGGATTCCTAAATTCTGCATCTATTTTTTATACCCTGCTCTCTATCAAACTTAAACCTAAGTAGTCAGGAAGAGATGGATCACTGTATTTTTGGAGGGAGAAACGGACATACTGATTTTTCTCCCCTTCATTCCTCCAGAAAGACTAATGATCACCAACCTGCCTCTTTCAGGCCTTCACAAAGACTGGAGTATAATAAATTACTAAAATTCCCTCCCTCTGGTTTCATGGCATTTTCACTGGGTTCTAATGAATATGCCTAAAGCGTTCGTTGGTATTCATTCTCTGCTTTTAAAAATTATGGGAGAGATCCATATCCAGTCCTAAGGAGAAAGTTCAATTTGTTGTCCATTACTAAGTATGGGTAAATAGGACTATTTATATTTTTGCTAAATGAGCTAGGGTTACCTAAGTAATTACACCTCCGTAAAGGTAGCCTTCCTTCATTGGTCAAAAGCAGTCAGGAGAGCCATTGTACTGCCATATCCACGGGGAAGTGATGCTTTGATAACTATTTTATCTGTGCTCTCACCCTGTCCGTGCAGAGAACACACACAACAGTTCAATTCACAAAGAAAATACCCTCTTACATCAGAAATGGACACTGGGAAAATAGATCTTAGGAGCTCAACAAGGAAACAAAGCTAGCCTAGACTTGGTTTTGTAACTTTTTTTTTTTTTTTTTTTTTACTTACTACCGATACTGGAAATACTGGGGATACCTGGAGAGAAAGAAAACAATAAAGAAAAACTGTTAGACAGTTATTAATACATGCCATCTTTAACTTAATATAAACATCTCAGAAACTTAACACTTAATAGCATTCAGATCATTAGGAAATACGCACAGAAAAAGCAAGATATCTATTCATCCATCAAAACCATTTTGCTTTCATTCTGGAACTCCCAAACTTAGGAGGGTTGGAAAATTAATGCTCAACTTCAACAGCTGGTTCAAGACAGCTTCATGATATCAAACATTTTGTGCCTGCCTGTAAGGTTAATGAACATTTGTACGAGGTTCAAAACAGATTTTAAACTAGGCTTATGTTCTGGGCATAGAATGCCAAATATACACTATGTGGACCTGTACAAATATACCCATGTATGCACCAGATCTCTTTAGATGTGTTACGAGATGCATATGTTAGCTGTTGAAAGTCACTTGGCTCTTGATTTGATTAATTTCACAGAGCCATCATTTTTAGTCCTCTTTTACTTGTCAGATATGTGGACTAAACTCTGTAATAGAAACTTAATTGAGCAGAATAATTCAAGAATACATTTGGTTGTTCATATTGATCATAGACTTCATCCATTCTCCCAGCTTCCACTTCAATTTACAGGTTGTGCGAAGGTGGTGGGACCATTTTGGAATGCAATGGACTTGGTACAAACATGGACAGAAATTTAGTCTGTCCCCTGAAAACTCCTAGCCAAGAGCAGGGGCACAGGAGGCAGGCTGTCTGGGTTTGAAGCTTTGCTCTTACACTCACTGACCGTGTGACCTTGGGCAAGTTGCTTATGCTTGGTTTTCTACCTCTTAGGACTATTGCAAGGATACACAGATGGATGTGTGTAAAGTACTCAAGGTGTTGCTTGGCGGGTAGTGGGTACTCTACCCGTCTTTGCTATGGATTACTGTTACTGATACAGTCAGTTCACCAAACAAATAACACTACAATATATATTGCTGATGAAGAGTCAGAGATTTACATCTTCTCCGATAAATTTGGGTCGTGTTGCAGATGGGAGCTGGGGATGGGACTCAGACAGAAGCGAGTGAGAGTCCTGCTTGGCTATGGACCAGGTAGGTGATTTCAGGCAAGTTCCCAGCCTCTCTAGGCCTGTTTCCTCACCTGAAAGGGGTTAATAATATCCACTGCATAGGGCTGCTGTGAGGATTGAATGAAATAATCCATAAAAATGTCTGACACATGGTACATAGCCAGTAAGTGATAGCTGTTAATGAGTTGTGCAAGCTTGTTCTCCACATCACGGAAGTGTACCCCTAACAGGTGGTAAACGTAGGAATCATTAAACTTCTATTTTCGTATTTATCTTCGAACAACTGCCCTCTGCTTGTTTTAACATTTAACATATAACATAACAGGTTTAATCATTGTACCTTACTCAGAGATTTTGAGCCCTGTAGTCTTTAAACCCAAGAGCTAGTTTCCTATTTCTTAATGGGGAGGAGAGTAGGAGGAATTAAAGCTTACCATGATTTTTTAAAAAAACCTTGGAAGGAATGAAATTTTTATCTCTATTAAGTACATTCAGAATCTCTTGATTTTAAATGCATAGAGTTTAGGGTACTTCAGCTTAATCACTGATCACTCTTCCACCAAAACTGGAAATCTGGATTTCCATTTCTGTGTTTTAACTCTGTTCTCTGAACTGAATTTTGAGCTGAATGCAATCTCTTCAAAGGGCTGCTGAATTCCTGACCCGACACTTCAGCCAACTCTCTTTGCTGCAGCGTGACAGTGACTTGGTACTGAATCTTTCCTTTTTTTTTTCTTTGTAAATCCCCTGTTGAGTGAGGTGTGATGGCAGCATCTTAATTTTAGAATCAATTGCAGAAGCTCCAAATTTCCCCGTGATTGAAAATCCGGCTCCATTGGAACGGCTTGCCTTTTGTAATCCGTCAAAGACAATGGGAGTTGGGGTGGCAGGAAGAGACTTTCCGGGTGTTTTCAAACTTACACGGAGTTAGAGGACCATGCATAATGCAAGGCGAAGTTCTCAGGCTGTTTGTCCAGATGCAGTGGAGAGCAAACCTGCAAGACTGTTTGATGCAGTACTTGCTGCGGCTGAATACTCTAGAAAGGTGCAGAAATGTTTCCATTCCTTTGGGGATGCCAGTGCAGGGAGAAATGTTCACTGCAGCTATACAGAGCTCGCCAAGCGAGGCCATTATGAGATCCTATTTTCCTCCTGAAGATGTTTTCTATTACCTAGCATTTTGGATGCTTAAAATTCAGCCTCTTCCTCATTTTGTGGCTTACAATTTTTTGAGGTGCTGCCATGTGAGTCACTTTCTGTTCCATTGCTGTAAAATGGGAATTGCTTGGAAAAGATTTTTAAACTTCTCATTGGGATAAAGATTTTTGAAGTAGCAAATAACTGGACACCAGGGGATGCCCATTACTATGTTTTCAAATGTTACGTTTTTTTCCCCAAATGGTCCTTATTGTAATGTCCAAACACCTTGCTTTTCGTTCCCTATACACAACTAAAGAATTTAATAAACCCATTACATCCATTAAAAAGGCTACAAGCAAGCCGTGAGGAGTCTTCCAGATGCCTAAGGAATAAGACAAGAAGGCTACAATTCATTTCATGAAAGGTGGGTTTCTTTGGGCTCTCAAAAGGATGAATCAATGAATACAATTTCATCTTACAACAGTGACAGTGCCTATAAACTATGGGAATGAGAGTCAGATTATGCACAGGAAAGCTGTCTAGACACACGTTGGCAAGTGACAAGTGTTATGTAAAGAATATTTTTACATTTAAAAATTGAGCTTGGACAGGCGCCTGGGTGGCTCAGTTGTTAAGCATCTGCCTTCAGCTCAGGTCATGATCCCAGGGTTCTGGGATCGGGTCCCACGTCGGGCTCCCTGCTCCGCGGGAAGCCTGCTTCTCCCTCTCCCACTCCCCCTGCTTGTGTTCCCTCTCTCGCTGTGTCTCTCTCTGTCAAATAAATAAATAAAAATCTTTAAAAAAAAAATTGAGCTTGGAAGTTCTCTCTTCCCTTCCTCTTCATCTCCCTGATGTGAATTAGCCACTCCCTGTGATTGCGCGCCTCCTTGTGCAGGCCTCCCTGAGAAACTTACCAACTTATATTTGTAATTGTTTGTGTGTTTGCCTGAGAGGTCTGAGAGGCAACCACCATGTCTCATTCCTTTCTGTATTTCTAGTATCTGCCTGGGACAATGCCTGATACAGAAGAGCTGCTCAATGTGTATTTGAGCAAAACTTTATCACTTGTTACCAAGAATTTTCTATCCTAATGAAAATACTTTTGGTCATAGTATGATCTTGTCCCATATAAAATGTTCCACTGAAACATATCTCAGCATTCAGTATGAATGGATATTTTTGTTCTCTCTGAACATTTCCTCCATTCCAATAGCCGGAGTTATATGATGTACAGATTCCCCTCACAACTTTGCCTTCCAGAAAGTGCAGAGGCTCAAAACACAACTTGGTGCTCATTTCATATTTAGCTTATTTCCCTTCTATTCCTTCTCTCACACCTTCCTTTTAAACTCTTATTTGGATACTCTTGTTTGTATTTGTCTTTTTCCCTAAGCCAACCTGGAGCAATACAGATGTTGTGGTGTCTAAAGCATATTTAAATATGGGAGGTCTCTTTGAGAAAAAGAATATTAATTTTAAAATATAAAATTAAATAGAAATTGATTTTTTTTTAAAGTTTAGAAGGATTCTTGTGAGAAATCCTGAAATTTAGGCTTCTTAGGTTAAACCCATCTCTGAAACAACCTCAAAAATACTTGTGAAAGATAATAGATGATAGGTAGACAGAAAGGAAGCAAGATACCAGGTAAGCTAATTCAGAAAGAGTAATTTAAAATGAAGAGCAGAAAGGGAGTTAAACAATAATCTCATTGAGCCTTTCACTTTACAAAAGAGGAAACTGAAGGCACAAACAGAAGCAAGAGCCTTGTCCAAGTCAACACCTTTATATTCAACACTGGAACAGGTAATTCCTAATTCTTGTCTGCTGAGACATTGCTAACCTTGCACTGAGGAAATGAAGCCCAGGTATGCATGAGCTTCACCAGAAGGTTCTGCAGTACATGCCATATGAGTTTAATACTACTGCTTCTTCTAGAAGAGAAATGCTACTTCAGTCAGAGACACACATACATGTTGAATAAGCCAAAGGGCTTTGTATGCTAAAAGAATGAGCAGGTGCTCAGCTTATAGGCACTTACGGTTAGTCCCTCCTCCACTGGCCCTCCCCACTCCTATATTTATTTTAATGTTTGTTTTAAAGGAATTCTACTACAATTGGGGGATGAGAACTTAGTAGAATTATATAATTGTTTCCTCCTCCTCCTCCTCCTTCTTGGGATTTTACTAACCATCCCACCAAATAAATGGCTAAAGGGGGCATAGTTAGGCAACATGATGGAGATCTCAAAAATAAACATCCTAATCTTCTGAAGCAGACTGATGTAGTGCTAAAAGCCATAACTTTTTCTGAGAATCAATGCAAAGTCAGCAGCTTTTCATGGAGGAAATCAGAAGGGACACAGATTTGGCATGCCTCAGATTGAGAGGAAATACTGCCCCTGTTGTGATAGATGGCTTGAAAAAAGCCCATCAAGTAGATGACTAGATCTTCAGAAGAAGCCAGGCTGCAGCCATCAGGAGCTATAACTCCAAAAAACCCAGTCAAAGAAGAGGTGGGTGATGAGGAAGAAAACATTCTGCAGCCTCATTTGTATTCTGGAGGAATGATTTCCAATGTCCTTCCAGCCCCAGTCCCTGGTCCCACTGTGTTGATAGGAGGCACAGTGAGTTGTCTACTAGGAACTTGAAAGTGGAGGAAATAAAGTTGCCTTCACAGAATTGTACTGTGAAACCATCATATAGATGATCCAATCAAAGTCAGCTAAAGTCATCTTACAGCAACAGTAGGGGCCTAGGACCTGAGTGTATGTAACAGACTTGACAGAGGTGACATAAATCTGAGGTAACCTATTGACATATCTGAAGAACGGGAGCACAGCCAATCAGAAGGGGGAAGCATAGAAAGAGGAGCATTTTCAAGCATATTGTAGCCCTGCTAGCCTACCATTGTCTCAGGAAGAGGGAGGGATAATCTGTAAGTTCTCAGACCTTCAGTGTTCTGTTGGCATTAGGGAGGCTGACTCTGAGGTAGGATGGATGTGTCAGGAGGTTTCAGCCTCATGTTATTAGCATTCGAGTCATTAAACTTTCCTGAGCCCATGCTTACCATGCAACCTTCTGATTATTATCTGGCTCTGCAAAGAGTCTTAATTACAAGGGAGAGAATACACTGGTCATAAGGACTTAACTCTTCTGAATACCATCACAGTTATTTCATATTCTGGATGAATACATTGGGATTTGGACACAACTTATGTCTCTAGATAGTTGCTATTTCCAAGGGGAGAATTTACTCATCAGGCTGGGATGAGTCCATGCGCTAGATCTCAGTGAAATTATAATGACAATAGCATCTCACTTCATTGTGTGCTTACTATGTGCCTGCCTCTGTTCTAAATACCTTACATGTATTAATCCATTTAATTTTTATCACAACCCTATGAGGTTGGCACTCAGGCTTATTTTACAGATGGGGGAAACTCAAAACACAAAGAGCTTGCCCAAGATCATCAGTTGGGAAGGAAACTGAGATTTGAATCCAGAGGTCCTAGTTCCAGAGCTTGAGCCTATAACCACCACTCTATACTATCCCTTAATTTATTGTATTTATCTCCAATCTTCAAAACACAAAAACAAAACAAAAAACAACTCTGAAAACTAAAAGGTTTTTTTTCTCCCTAAAATTCACCTGCAGCACAACATATCGTGCTCTGAACTAATTTGGTGGCATAACCTGACTGGAAGGGGTATGAGGTGAGAATAATCATGGGTTTGCTGCAGAAATATTAAAATGTTTAATTAAGTGGTGCTATCCCATATTGTGCTGTGGGTATGGTTATAATATACATCTACAATATATGTATTACAAAATCCTAACAATTTTGAATTCCAAATCATACTTGGTCCCATGAACTTCAGGTAAGGATTGTGGATTGGTGGTTGTACATGCATAATTTGGTATTCTGGTTTTAGATATTGGGCCAGCAGCTGGGTTCATATACATAAGGTTCTAAGAGGAAAGTGCTCTCTTATTGTGCTGATGGAATCGGGGTTCTGAGCCTGAAAGGCTGGTGGGCAGAGCCTGGGATAGTGCTCAAGTCACTGAGGCCATGAATGCCCTTTGGGGAGGTCTGTGAAGATCAGCCAGCCATGAGCACCAATGAAAAAAAAGTGAGTCTTTTTCCCATTTTATTTCCTCTAAAATAGCTGACTCTTCTTGTAGGAGATTGAAGACCCTTGTGTTAGAGCTGCTGAGCTGTGAAGACCACACATTCTAGGAGACATGGGAAGATGGATGGGAGTTCAATGTATCCATGTGCACATTACAGCATTATTTAGGTTTACTTATTCATTGACCAAAAAGTTGATTCCACAGACATTTATAAAGGTCAGGAATACAGTATGGTCCCATTCTCAAATTGCTAACATTTTAGCTCTTGAAGTCAGATAGACCTGAGTTTAAATCTTCTTCTGTAATGCATTCGCTGTGGAACCTTGGGACAACTTACTTATTAATCTCTGTGGCTGTGTTTCCTGATCTGTCAAATGCGGATAAAAATAGTACATACCCCATGAGGACTGTTGTAAGGATTCAATGTAAGAAAGCACTTAAAGCCCTTCACAAAGTATAAAAGCCAATGGTAAACTTAATAAATAGAAGCTACCATTATTATTATTATTACAATTTTGGTTATAGAAAGTCAACCGATTGTAAGTGTACATACACTATCAAGAATCTAGAGTGAAAAGAGCAATTGATTTTGCCTGGGAGAATCTAGGTAGGCTGCACTGAGGAGTTGACATCGAGGAGCAGTCTTGAAAAAGGAGAATTATAATAAAGAGTGAGAGAAAGGCAATTGGAAAAAGGAATAAATCCTGTATCCAGCATGTTGACTTTGAGATCTTCGTAGACAGGTGGAAAAATTGGTCTGGATTCACAAGAAGGATTCCAGACTATAACTGACTGATTACTATTAAACCAGTATTACTAAGAACTAAAACCACAGGAATAGATGGAAAGGACAAGGAAAAAAAACTGTAGACTGAGAAGAGGCGGGGTGGAGAGCTTGAAAATTTAAAGCAAGGGCAGACGGGGAGACTTTGAAGGCAAAGAAATAACAAGCAGAAATCTAGGAAGAGAAGTAGGAGAGATCAGGTTTAGATAAAACTGGCTTGTTTAAGCAGGTGTCAAAAAGTTCATACCCCAGTGGAGAACAGAGGAAGTCACTGAACTTTAACCTGAGAAGCAATATAGTGCAATGTGCAGTCCTTGGAGTCAAGACATACGTTGGTTCAAATCCTCCTTCTCACCCTGACTAGTCGTGGAAACCTTAAACAAGATACTTGCGCTCAGCAGTTGGCAGATTCCACATCTATAAAATGAAACTAATAGCATCTATCTTATAAGAGTGTTGTGAGTTAAGAATGAACTAATGCATGTAAAGCACTTAGGAAATTGTCTGGATAATGACACACACATGTGCACACCTGGGAAAATATAAATTGGTCAATGTGAATTTAATACTAGAGAAAATAATAGAACGATCATCAAATTACTTTCCATTACTCAGAGGAGCTCTAGATATTGTGTAACAATTCAAGTTGGATTTCTGAACAAATAATGTCAATGTCAGACCAATTTAATTTTCTCTCTTTGAAGAATATTAGTCTGTGTAGGTAAGAAGAAAGTGAAAGATTGAACACAGCAGAACTGAATGGGCTTTCTGTCTGTCTTCATGACATTTCTATCACTATGCTATAGAAATTGTTTAGAGCAAAAGGTCCCCAAAACAGTGTTTTATAGAAAGTTATTAAGTGTTCCATGATCAGTTATGTTTGGGAAACACAGGGTAAAATAGGTTACTTTACTATAGGATTCTCAGATGTTTTTAATAAGGTAATATGAATGTCTTCGAGTCTTTTTTTAAAAATTTTATTTATTTATTTGACAGAGAGAGAGATACAGCGAGAGAGGGAACATAAGTAGGGGGAGTGGGAGAGGGAGAAGCAGGCTTCCCGCGGAGCAAGGAGCCCGATGTGGGGCTCAATCCCAGGGTCCTGGGATCATGACCTGAGCCGAAGGCAGACGCTTAATGACTGAGCCACCCAGGTGCCCCAAATGTCTTAGAGTCTTTATAGTCTATAGCATTTTCCAAACTTATTTGCCATTGAATTCTTTAAAAGGTCATAGAACACACCTTTGGAAGCAGAGGTATAGATAATATTATAGTATCTTTCTTAAAGTTATAGTTCCTAAAGGTTGATTGTTGAGTTTTCAGCATCTATATGTAGAAAAATATTGTGTGTTATTCCATAAGGATCAGAAATTTAAAGAGGTGTTACTTAATACTTTTATTCATGAGCTGGACAATAGCAATCAAGTGAATCATAATGAAGCATGAAGTTGGACAGAGTTGCTATCTACTTGGAAGGCAGAAATGAAATTCAAAGGACACTGAGAATACTATCAGAAATAGAATGAAGATCAACAGGGAGAAGAAAGATGTCTTACAGAGAAAGCATAAGCTTTGTAGAAAAATAAGGAAAACATTTTTTCATATGTATATATATATACATATGGCTTTAAAAGGCCAAGAAAACACACTGGGTCTCCAAGGAAAAGCATGGTGTATAAAGATATAATCACAAGAGTTATTACTTCTGCCTTTGACAAGTCATTGTATTGAAAAGCATAGGGACATGTGATGTGTCTCACAGAGTATAGGGACGGCTCTACTTTAGAATGCTAGGGCTCTGTATTCTTCTCTCCTGGCTCTATACACTCCTCACAAAAGTGGCCTTGAAGATGCTCCAGAATTCAGGACTTCCAAAGTCCTAGATTCCTGGCAAAGTCTTGGTTTAGGGTACCTCTGAGTGGTGGGTTAACTGTCTGTGAAGGGAGATCTTTTAAGTTCCTGGTTTAATGAAGTTCTCTGAGTTCTTCTGGTAAGAGCGGGCAGGAACTGACCTTCCTATTAAAAAATGATCCTGGCTGTTGAGATTCTGCTAAATCAAGAGATTACCCAGGATGCATGGCGTTTCTAGGCCATTTAGGAGTTGATGTTGAGGGTTCAGAGATTGTAGCCACTCTTTTTATACTTCTTGGGTTTTGTATTAGGATATGGCGTATCCTAAGCGTTCTTCTTAAATGACTCATGATGCACCACCTAGAGTTGTGTGTGTGTGCATATGTGTGCACACAAGCATGTATGCATATGTGTAAGAAAAAGCTGATATGAAATGAGAGTCAGTGCCATAAGTCCCATGCTTGGCTGACATCTCCACACTAAAAAATTAGAGGACTTCAAGGGCAAGCAACCCAGTAAAAGACATGAAAATCTTATTATATAAAAATGGAATTTGATGATGTTAATCTGGAGAAGAAAAGAAATTGGGGTCAATATAGCTCTTTTACTACTTAAAGAGAAAAAACTCTTTGGAAATTACGAGATACTCAAGAAACAGGTGAACTACTAAGAAATAGGTTTTATAACAATTAAAACTGTCCAATAATGAACAAGCATGCCTTATGAAAAAAAATCCTAAAATTAAAATTATTTTTGAACACTTATTTTGTGACAGGTGTTATGCTGAACACATTACATGCAGTAGCCTACTCAATTCTCTTAAAATCCCTGTGAGGTAAGAACTGCTATTATTCTCGCATTACAGATGGGAAACTGAGTGTTGGAGAGGTTAGTTTACTTTTTCAAGGTCACACAGATAGTGAATAGATAAACTGTATTTGATCCTGTAAGCTGTGTACTAAACCACTGAATTGCTTATTTCCATCCTTAGACATTTTAAAGCACAATCTGATGTTTCAGAAATTTAGTTTAGGGGGTTCTTACCATTGTAAGGCTTTTCCATTGCAAGACTGAACCACTGCAGTCATCTCTAAAATCTTTATCTAATTTCTGCCATATTGAAGACTGAAACATTGAATTGAGCCTCCTTGGGCATTGTATCCCTCTGTCACCTTCGTATTTTATTTTTAAAAAAAGGGGGGGTGCCTGGGTGGCTCAGTCGTTAAGCGTCTGCTTTTGGCTCAGGTCATGATCAGGGTCCTGGGATCGAGGCCCGCATTGGGCTCCCTGCTCAGCGGGGAGCCTGCTTCTCCCTCTCCCACTCCTCCTGCTTGTGTTCCCTCTCTCGCTGTGTCTCTCTCTGTCAAATAAATAAATAAAATCTAAAAAAAAAAAAAATGGGAAAAAGTCTAGAGAAGGCGAGTAATAACTAAGGGATAGTTGGGCAACGGAGTCCACAAAGAAAATTGCAAGAGGTTGCATTCCTTTGGCCAGGGAGTAATTGGTGATCTTCTGCAATATGCAAAAGATTCGGGGTACATCATCTCCACGGAGAATATAACAAAAATATCCATTGCAGTGAAAAAGCTTGGCTGGCGCAAGAAGGAGTCCCCAGTGAAAATGCCTTGAAGTAGATAAGACTTTGAAGCTCAGTTATGGGTAGAAGAACAGTCGTGTGAGACTGGAAGCCAATGAAGCCGCAGTTCAGCCCACCTGGCTTTCTGGTCGCCTTGACAAGTTGGCCGGCCTGGAGGTTGAGCCAGAATGCTAGCAAGTGTTTGTGAACCTTCCTCGGTTCTGTCCTGTCCCACTAAAGAAGCAGCAGACACTGAAAATGAAATTGGAGCCACTTTCACTTAGGGAAACCTTTAAAGTAAATATGACAAGTGTGGTGATAGGGATTCTTGGTAGCCAGCCAGAGGGGTTCACCAACAAATAACCTCATGATTCCTACTGAATTCATGAGTCTATGGGCCTGAACAATTGAGGACAGCCAAAAGAGTCTCTGTTAATAAAATCGCCTTGAAAAATCAACATTTCTGCTCAACAGAGCTTTATGTATTAATTTTAGGAGCTAGACTGTCCATTTTTTTCTTTAACACAGAAAGAAACTGAATACCCTTGCAAATAGGGATTTTTTTTAATCTTTTGAAGAATATTTTTTTCTGCTTCATAGAAATTTTATCATAATTTCATGCCCCCATACTTCATGGCTTGTTACTCGCTCCATTACTCTTACATTTAACTTGATAAGGTCCTGGATCCTGTGATATTAGTTTTTAGGTTTTGTCTTCTCACAGCTGCTGCTTTGAAGAACCTGATAACATTCTTAGCCTTGCACAGAGCCAGTGGCTTTTCGAGCCCTCATTCTCCTGCTGCTCACTATCCCGCTATTTCTGTTACTTTTCACTTCATGGGTATATTCTCAACTTCACCCCTCCTCTACTTTTGAAAGAGGGCAAACCTAGGGTTTTGCAAGTGGCTAATGGGTCCATCCATGGAATTGGGCAGTTTATTGTGGAAATAACCATGTCTCTCCCTGAGCATGTCAGAGCATGTTTTCCTCTGGATCTTCAGGGATTTTAGTGGGGCACACATGAATGGTAATGGGGCATCTCTCATGGTTCCTGGAAGCACTGATAAGGCCTGTGTTCTTTTCACCTGAACTTGGACATTCCTTTTCTTACTGTAGTACCTGCAGGCCTGCAGTCATGCTCCGTATCGGAAGGTGGCTTCTACTGACAGGATCCATGCCAGGCATGACCTCAGCTGCTGGCATTTGGAAAAAGCCAATTATTTCACCGGGCAAAGTTAGGCCATAGTCAAAATCAGACAGGGAAGCATTTTCTGGACAAAGCTTCCCTCAAGTTATCCAGTAGGGGAAATGGGATTAGAAACATTTAGAGAATTTCCCGAGTTGCTTATGGCTAAAATTAAGTTCCTGTTGGGAGTTTTGAAGGCTGTTGTTATTTTAATAGGAAATTAATTTGGGGGAGGAAAACAAATATCTCTTGTTTCATCCACTTAGAAAAAAATTTCTCCTGATTTCCATCATTTCCCAACACATTTGATGTGAATGTTGGAAGACTGAATTTAACAGATGATCTGAGTGTGAAAATGTGCTTACAAGTGGTGAAATAGAAACTAAAGCTTTAGCTGCATTTTGAAGAGGAATAGGATAACCATAAGAGTAAAAGCACAATTGCAAGTGAAATTGAGAGGAACTATCAGCTCATCTTGCACAGAATACAGTGTTAGAGAGCAAAGTTACTCACAGGTATTTGCAGTGCCTTTAGGGATGGGGAGATACGAGCCTGGACTCCAAGGTCGGCCCTGATAATTCTTCTTGCATTTCCCACAGTCTGGACCTGTAGTGTTGTGCTCACATTCACAGGTCAATTTGCTGTTGTCATACACACACACAGTGGCGTGGAGATTACATTTGCACCTAAGCAGAGGAGAGACAAGAGTTCATTGTAAGTCAAGTTGGTCTTAGCGATCACGGAGGCTTTACGCATCTATCTCCTGGGGTGGTAGCTCCTACACCCTGCAGTGCTTGCACTCTATAGAGGCTCTGGGCAAAATGTAGATCTGTAGGCCCTACCCTCAGAATCTTTTCAACAAGGGGGAAGGGGTGGGGTTAGGATACGGTCTGTCTCATACCACACTTTGAGGAATCCTAATACCAGTCATTATGTTCAGTGGGGGCCTGAAGTTCCCGTAAGACAAATGTGCTACAAAATCAAGGGTTTCCCAACAGGTGTCCAAAATATTGCCACCAGCGAGCAGTTTTCTTGCAATATTAGCAAATCTATGACAATTTCGTCTGGGTTTGAAGAGCAATGTTATCTTCTGTTTTTCCTTAAACCAGAAAGACAATTCTTACTTGTTTAAAAGGAAAGATAACCATGAAGATGATTTGCTATTCAGGCTTATTTTATAGACCCACAGAGATCATAATCATAGTGCCCACATTCTGGGCTCTAAAATGACATTACCCCAGATCAAAAGTTTTTCCCACCAAGGCCTCTAATCAATCTGAGTAGTCCTTAGATTTCCTAGTCATGGCAAATAAGGTAATTACAGAGGTCGTTCAGAAATGGTCCCAATGACTCAGATAAAAGATGCTTAGAAGCCTAGAAAATAAAAAAGACTATAGGTGGCAGGGGTTTGAGGTCATTAGCAAATGCCTTGCCTTTGGTTCTTGTGCAGAGAGCTGTGATATATGAGAGGCAACAATAGAATATGCAATTTCCACAAAAATACATTCCCCTATCCAAAGTCTTGCACAGTAAAATTGCAAAGGCCCACTGGATATTTGTTGAGGTAGCAGGTTATAAATTGTAACATCCCAAGCCCACAGGCCGCATCCTCTGGGAAAGTAAAACCTAGGTTGACAGGATGACCATGACCAGAGGCCAGAACAGTGTATGCAGGAAGCGATGTGTCCACACAAAGGGGAGAACTAGGACACCCGAGACGGTGGATAAAGGATCAAGACCTGTCAGACCTGTGTGTGTGTGTGTGTGTAGATGTGTGTGCATTTTTAAACTGGTCTGGCCTCTTCCAGAACTAGGACAAAAATATAGAAAGCCAAATTTCATAAAGACAAGGAAAGTTTGTAGTGTTTTACATTTGCTTTCCTTTGTGGGGGATGTCATGAATTGGAAAAAGTAACAGTAGTCTTTCTTAGGTAGGAAAATAAGATTCTTTAAGAACTGATGTTGGGGGGCGCCTGGGTGGCTCAGTTGTTAAGCGTCTGCCTTCAGCTCAGGTCATGATTCCAGGGTCCTGGGATCAAGCCCTGCATCGGGCTCCCTGCTCTGCGGGAAGCCTGCTTCTCCCTCTCCCACTCCCCCTGCTTGTGTTCCCTCTCTCGCTGTGTCTCTCTCTGTCAAATAAATAAATAAAATCTTGTAAAAAAAAAAAAACTGATGTTGGTTTCTATAATGTCTGTATAGTGACATCCAAGTTTCTGTCTTGTACACGGATGATCTGTTTGGAACACAGACCCATACTTACGGCAAGGAAGTGAAGGAATGTCCAAGACCATTACTGAGACTATTACTGGGCTCTCTTCTAACTAAAAGGTGTAGCCCCTAAATTAATGCCCACTCCCCAGCCCCCCACAAACCTCCCTGGATAAGATCACACTTCTCCTTCATCAGGGGTCTGCTACAATTTGCAATACTTGTAGCTATACTCTGCCCTCCGTATAGTTATAAATTGTAATAAGCTGAAAGGCTACTATTTAAACAATACCTATTCAATTTAGATACATAGACAGAACCTTTAAAATTAACGTGTACAGTCTTCTAAAAAGATAAGAAAAAATAATTCAGTTAAGTGAAATAGTGTTTAATTATGAGCTAGATCTTATAAGAGTTTCTTCTATGCAGGGAGTCACTTGTGTTAAGTTGCTTATGAAAGGATCTTTCCCGTTCCAACATTAGCGCCTTTATTTATGGGTGTGTTTTTATATGTGGAAGATGTTAGAAACCTAGGTGACAGAAGCAACAGCCTATACTGACTTAGCACCCTATCTGGTGTTAAAAATTCCAAGTGAGGAAATGCACAATATGACCCCAAAGAGTATGCTTGTGTCATATGGGAAGACCAAGAATATAAGTAATAATTGTAAATTGGATCAAATATCTTTTTTTTAAAGATTTTATTTATTTATTTGAGACAGAGAGAATGAGAGAGAGAGAGAGAGCACATGAGAGGGGGGAGGGTCAGAGGGAGAAGCAGACTCCCTGCCGAGCAGGGAGCCCGATGTGGGACTCGATCCCGGGACTCCAGGATCATGACCTGAGCCGAAGGCAGACGCTTAATGACTGAGCCACCCAGGCCCCCCTACTTTAGCAACTTTTTAAAAAAAAAAAATTATTTATTTATTTGAGAGAGAGAGAGAATGAGAGAGAGCACATGAGAGGGGGGAGGGTCAGAGGGAGAAGCAGACTCCCTGCCGAGCAGGGAGCCCGATGCAGGACTCGATCCTGGGACTCCGGGATCATGACCTGAGCAGAAGGCAGTCGCTTAACCGACTGAGCCACCCAGGCGCCCTGGATTAAATATCTTTTAACTGTTAATACTTTCATACTTGTAGTCACTTTCTGAGTTACAGGCCATTTCCATTTTAAAGACTTTATATTTGCTGAGAGAATATTCTTTGAATAACAAGAGAAGGTGAAAGAAAAATAGGTGACTGCTTAGTCTTATTTCTCTCAGATTTCTTCTCATTAATGGCTCATCCTCACCTGTTCAAAAGCTAATCATTCAAGGCTCAACTCAATTCACTCTTCCCTGTTATCTATCCTGCTCACTGTAGACACCTTGAGCTTGATCTTCTGATTTCCTTAAATGCTTCTGTGTATTTGGGTTGGTTGGCTGGTACTTAAAGGCTCTTTAAGCTTTTAAAATGTTGACTCATTGCATAAATCTCTCCCATCCTAAGGGAAGAACTACCCACCTTGTACCCTGGTCTTCTTTTTCAGCTACCTCTTTAACACTCTCCTCTCCCTTCTTGAGTTTCCTATACCTGAATTTTCCATTTTTTACCTCCCACTCACTTTCTCTTTCTCACCAACCATGGCCTCTTTTGCCAAGATCATCCATGACCTCTTTGTTGAAAATCCAATGGATACTTTTCTTTGCCTTATTTGACCTCCCAGCGGTATTTGAATCTGTGGACCACTCCTTTTCCCCTGACACTTTGTCCTTGCTGGATTGTCAAGCTCATTTTCAGAACCCTCTTTTTGTGTTCTCTTTATGTTCTCTTCTTGGGGTCCTGGCCCAGCACTGTCAGCCTAAGTGACTCTCTTTGGACACTCTTTTTTTTGTTGTTTTTTTTAAGATTTTATTTATTTATTTGAGAGAGAGAGAGAGTGAGTGAAAGAGAGAGAGAGAACACAAGCTGTGGGTGGGGGCAGAGGGAGAGGGAGAAGCAGACTCCCCGCTGAGCAGGGAGCCCAATGTGGGGCTTGATCCCAGGACCCTGGGATCATGACCTGAGCCAAAACAGACGCAAAACCAACTGAGCCACCCAAGTGCCCACTTTGGACACTCTTAATACAGGTTGTCCCTTCAATTTCCTCTGTGGTCCTTAATGCCTTTGAGTTATAGCAAACTTGTATTCTAAAGCAAACTTCCATAATCTTCCCCCACCCTGAAATAATAAGCACATGCAAAATAAGCTTAAACATTTGAAAACATTTTAGGGGATTCAGAGATTCTCTGTTACCCAAAGGGATCCATAGAACCCTTCCCTCCATTATTACCAGGTGAAGATTATCTGATCGACATGTTGATAAATCCTGTATCTATATTTCCATCCTGGAGCTCTCTTGGGCATGTCAAACTCAACAGATCCCAAACTGAATTCTGAGGCTTGCCTCTCTTACTCCTCCTTCTGGGGTTTCTGTTTTAGTACATTGCATCACCTTTCAGGGAGCTGGTTGAGAATGCCTCCCTCTTTCTTTCCTAGACTATCTAACTTGTCATTGCTCCGTCTCTCACCAAGTTCTGAGATCCCTCCTCTTTGATAACTTTCAAATACATACAGTTCTAGCCATTGCCACCACCCTCGTTGAGATCGCCATCATCTTTGATCTGCTTTATTACAATGGCCTCTGAACAGACTTTACTGCCTCCACTCATGCTCCTCCCTAGCCCAGTCTCAAGACAACAGTCAAAATAACCCTTTACACAAAAATACTGGGGTCATCCTGGCTTAGAACCATTGCAAGACTTGTCACTATTCTTTTTTTATTTTATTTATTTATTTTTTATTTTTATTTTTTTTAAAGATTTTATTTATTTATTTGAGACAGAGAGAATGAGAGAGAACACATGAGAGGGGGGAGGGTCAGAGGGAGAAGCAGACTCCCTGCCGAGCAGGGAGCCCGATGCGGGACTCGATCCAGGGACTCCAGGATCATGACCTGAGTCGAAGGCAGTCGCTTAACCAACTGAGCCACCCAGGCGCCCCTTATTTTATTTTTTTAAACATTTTATTTATTTGACAGACACAGCTAGAGAGGGAACACAAGCAGGGGGAGTGGGAGAGGGAGAAGCAGGCTCCCGGCTGAGCAGGTAGCCCGATGCGGGGCTTGATCCCAGGACACTGGGATCATGACCTGAGCTGAAGGCAGATGCTCAACGACTTGTCACTATTCTTAAAATAGAGTCCAAACTCTGTAATGTGGACTCCAAGTCCCTTTGAAGTTGGTGTCTCCTCCTTAATCCGGTCTCATCTGCACCACTAGCAACACTACTCAATTCTTCACACTTTGACTTCAGGTGATCTTATAAACTTGTCCTTCTGCCGGGAACATTCTACTCTACTACCTCTACTTCTCTTATCTGCAAAATTCTTAACATTCAGGTGTCAGCTTGTAAATTTCAGTGCCTGGCGCCTAAATGACATTCAAAAACCATCCACTGGTCAGCTATCGGAGTGCTTCTCTGACCCACCAGTATGCCTTTCCTATGTGCTCCTGTGACCCGGGCAAGGCCAGTCACATGATAAAGCTATCTCTGCCTTAGACATAAACCGTGTTGTCATTGCTTCTCCTTCTCTCACCTTTACTGGAGTGTAAATGCCTGGAAGCCACAGTCATGTTTGCCTTATTTAGTGCTACATCCCTAGCACTTGTCAGGGTGCACAGCACATAATAAGTACTTAAAAAACACTTGACTGATAAACGAATGATTAATAAGCAAGTAGACTCTCTGAAAGGCAGAACTTCATGGGTCCATCCTACTATGTCTGGCATGGTAATGGACTAAAAATAGAGAACTAATAGGCATTGTACTCAATTAAACAGTCCATGATGTGTGCTGAAAACTGCCAAATGCCCTTATCATTGGTTTTCATAACTAACTTTATAATGGGCAAAGGGAACTCTATAAAATTGGTAAGACTTTGTAAACACTATTTAATTTAAACTCCAGAGAATTTGCCAAATGCCTGAAACCTAACACAAGAAAAAAAATGTCTGAAATACTCAGGAAAATAACACAGTTTAGAGGAGAAAAAAAACCAAAAAACAAAAGCAGAGCATTTGTATGGCATGATTATTCTGGAATGTGCATCTTTTGGCTTCAACTTCTCATGCAGGGATGACTGGCCTGGTTCAGGCAGTTTGGCAATGTTGCTTGGGCCCTGGCGGACACTGGAACTTCCCCAGCAGTAAATCTGTTGACCTAGCCCAGCTTCGTGGCTGTCTTTCCTCCATCCTCATGTCGACTGTTGTGCCTGGGCTGAGCACGTGAGAGTGGATGCCGGGGTATCACAACACTGCTCGGTATTGGAAAATGGCTCCCTTTCATTATCCACAGTTTGGTCTGTTCACATCACCCCATTCCAATCAGATGCTGAAATTCTTTATTTAGAGGCCCTGCCAGAGTAGCTTTTCCTCCAGCAGAAAAAAATAAAAAATGGATGTCACAATGCTGGGAGACTGCCCTCAATTCCTGGGGCTGTGACCTCCAGCCTTGCAATGGGGTGGAGGGCAGATTTCCGTGGCATGCACTTGTCTGTGACAGATTCATTATCCACTTCCATGGTCATCCCGCTCCCACGTCTACTGTCACAGTGGGCGGGGGAAGAGCTGCACGAATGGAGACCTAACAGGCTTTGCTAGCAGTGAAAGATCTGATGTTCTGGAGAGCCAAGCCTATTCGCCAATTCTGTTTACACACATAGAACTCACACCAAGATACTGCAGATAGAATTGACTTGCTTGTACTTGGAAGATCCACTTGTGTGTAAGTGACAAACTGCACACACTGTCAAATAAGGGCATTGCTAAGACAGACTTACAAAAAGAGTGAGCTCTATTCTGTGATGCAAGTGATGAAAACCCGTGTATTCTTGCTTTCAACCAGGTCTGCACTTCCTGTATTTTAGTGACCAGCTGTCATGAGTCAATTTAATCTTGCTTATAAAAAGGCTCCAACGTTTAGATCTCTGCCACCTGCCAGTAGGTATGAAAAACCCATACAGTCTGCCTGTTTTTTTAAAGATAATTTAATATATTTATTCTGGGAAGCATGTTATCCACCAGAATTTCCTGTGAGTTAGAGGTCTATATATATATAATCTATTGCTAGTGTTTCAAATAGAGGTACCAAGACAGAGAAGTTTGGAACTGGCCCTTTCTGAAGCAAAACAGGAAGGGAAGCCAGGCTTGCTGCCTTGAAAGTCAGGGATTGGGCTACTTTTGTGCCAGAGGAGGATTCACCATGAAGTGAATGAAGTTTAGCATCAGGGCCCTTTCAAGGCCTTGGGGAAGACCTAGCCATGCATCCATGTGCTTTTGTATAATTCTCACAAATGAGATATTTTTGCATTTTTTTAATCAGTGAAGGTGTTTCCTTAATGAGAGCACCCCTCCAGCCCCAAAGGGTGGCAGTTTCAGGCCTTACAAAGCCTCCATCAGCCTTTGGTTGCACCCCCTGCCTTGGATTGTCAGCAGCTACACAAATGCTTTTAGAAAATGAGTTAGCACAGGGCGCCTGGGTGGCTCAGTTGGTTAAGCGACTGCCTTCGGCTCAGGTCATGATCCTGGAGTCCCGGGATCGAGTCCCGCATCGGGCTCCCTGCTCTGCGGGGAGTCTGCTTCTCCCTCTGACCCTCCTCCCTCTCATGCTCTCTGTCTCTCATTCTCTCTGTCTCAAATAAATAAATAAAATCTTAAAAAAAAAAAGAAAATGAGTTAGCACAAAGACTGGAGCTTTGAAGATGTCTTTTTCAAAAGGTGATAAATTATAAAATGCTTTTCACATACTTTTTCTGCCTCTGCAGCCCCTTGACCTTTCTCTTTTCACTCTGACACATGAATTTTTGGTTTCCACCTCAACACATTATTTGCAATAGGGGATCTGCAGCAACATCATTTAGAAATTATGAGTTATTGATTATGAAATCAGACGGCCTGCGTTCAAATCCCACCTTCGCCACTGACTTGTGAGGCCATTGGATAAGCGACTTCACAAACACACAAACAAACAGAACTAATGTTGACTGCATACTTCCAAGTCCCTGACATTGTGCTCAGCGCTTTTGCATATTTCACACATTATTTTGTACAAACCTCACAATAGTACTGTGGGATTAGCACTAACTACAGATGATGCATTTGCATATTGACGGTCTAAGAAACCCACCTCTCCCAGCTAGTATGAGATGGAACAGAGATTTAGACCGTGGGCAGCCAGGCTCCAGAACTCTGCTCTTACCACCAAAAGTGGAATGTTGTCTTTCTAAGTATGGCTAGGCTTCAGCTGACTCATCTGGAAAACAGGGACAATAAATGGATATGTTTCAAAGAACAGTTTTGGGAATTGAATAGATAATGTACGCATGACCTTAGGACAGTACGTGACACAAAGTTCTTAATAAATGTTAGTTTCAATTATTATTATTTCTATAGTTACTACTCCTACTACCATCACTGGAATGGGCTGATTCATTCTGTAAGCCTTAATTCATAACGAATTCTTTGGATAGTGCCATGAGAAGGCTGATGGGTTTCAAAACCAGAAGATGACATAGAGCCCTAATCTCCAAGAACATACAATTTGTTGAGTAAATAAGATGAAATGCACATAAACTAACTACAGACCATAAAAAGGGTACCACTGAGACCACCAGGGACCATAGGAACAAGCCCCACATGAGAAACATCATGCGCCTGGGGCACTTCGTGTGGGCTGTTATTGCTAACCCTCCTCTCTGACCTTGCAGAACTGGGATGCGGCCCATCACACAAGCCTAACTTAAAAAACAACAGCCGCAGCCCTATCCTGTAGGAAGAGAAACAACCTGGCTCCACAAACCTGAAAGACCCCCGCTTCAAAAAGCACCAATAAGCTGTCTGAGTTGCCTGCCAAAACCAACCAATCAGGACAAGGCACTTTTCTATCCCTTAGTAGCCTAGCGGACCTGAGTGGGAACTTTCCAGGGGACCTTTATATGGGCAGGGCTTCCAGTTTGTTCAGAGAGGCTGGCTTAAGTGCTGTGTGTTGGTGCGGTGTCTCTGTGCAGCTCGAGCTGTAGCTTCAATACAGCCTTGCCTGCGCCTTTGACCTTTGGGTCTGGCTTCATTTCTACCATTGTGGGGCCCAAGATCTGGACTCTGGTAACAATATTCCATCTAATCCTGACAATATAGGAAAATAGGGTGGTAACACTGAGTTGTCTCTCCCCTGACAATGCTGTATTTGCAGTGCAGTGTCAGAGGGACAGCCCCTATCACTGAAGGCAGGCGGAAGAAGGAAACACTTACCACGTTCCACTATACACCTGGAACTGTGATAGGTGCCTCTCGTATGTTATTTCACCTCATGCTCATTACCGCTGGGAGAAGGAGGTATAAGTACCTGTAATTTACAGATGTGGAAAGTGTGGCGAAGAGTAGTAAAGCTATTTGCTCAAAGAAACACTTCTGGCAAGTGGTAGTCAAGAGTCAATTCCAAAGGCCAGGTTCATTCTAGGACATCGCTCCATTTGAGGCAGAACAAAGCAAACTGGTTCATGGAGAGAATTAGACTTGTGGTTCTAAACAGTGATATGATACTTCCACTGTAACACTTGCTACTTAAATTGTGGTCCCTGGACCAGCCCGTTCAGGATCACTCCGAGGGCTTGTTACAAATCTCAGGCTTTCCCCAGACTCACTGAAGAAGGATCTGCACTTTAACCAGATGGCCAGGTGATTTATATGCAGAGTAAAGGTTGAGAAGCACTGCTGAGTCACCAGTGGGTCAAAATCCTGATGAACAGCAAAACTAAAATCATGGGGCATGATCCTTGTGCAAAACTCTCTTCCACCTATATTCTGTTTGGCTTTCTTTGGCCTAAACCTGACTAGCACTAAGGCTCAAGCTGTACTCACAAACTGAATTGACATTTTGTTTGTGAATTCTGTCAAGTCTACTGACCGGCAGATTCATAGATCATATAATAAATAATTTAACTATATTAAAAGCTGTTTATACTTATTAGTCAAAATGGTATTTATTTCCAGAATATATAAGGAGCAGTTACAACTACAATAATAAAAGGGACAAAAAACAAAAGCAAAAACAAAAAAACAACCCAGTTAGAGAATGAGTGAAGGATCTTAAAGAAGATATATACAAAAAAAGATCTCCAAAGAAGATATATACAAATGGCCAACAAACACATGAAAAAATCATCATCATTAGTCATTAGAGAAGTACAAATTAAAACCACAATGAGATACCACTTCACATCCACTAGGATGGTTATAATTTTAAAAGAGGGACAATAGGAAACGTTGACAGTGATGTGGAGAAATTGGAACTCTCATCTACTATTGGTAGGAATGTAAGCTGGTGCGGCCACTTTGGAAAACAATGTGGCAGTTCTTCAAAAAGGTAAACATAAAGTTATCATATGATCCAACAATTCCACTTCGAGGTCTTTACTCAAGAGAACTGAAAACATGCCCACACAAAAACCAGTACACAAATGTTCATAGCAGCATTATTCATAATAGTTAAAAAGTGGAAACAACCCAAACATTCATCAACTAATGAATGGATAAACAAAATGTCATATATCCATATAATGGACTATTATTTGGGGGGGGGGAAGTAATGAAGTACTGATACATGCTACAATATAGATAAACCTTGAAAACATTTTGCTAAATCAAAGAAGCCAGATATAAAAAGCCACAGAATGTATGCTTTCCTTTACAGGAAATACTCAGAATAGGAGAATCTACACAGATGGAAAGTAGATGAATGATTCCCAGGAGCTAGGAGGAGGGGCAAATGGGGAGTGACTGCTCATGGATGGGGGTTTTCTTGTAGAGTGATGATAATGTTCAGGAATTCAATAATGGTGAGGGTTGCGCAACTTTTTGAATATACTAAAACTCACCAAATTGTATGTTAAATAAATGAAAAAATAAACTAAAAGAAATATGGTATTTGTCCAAAACAGATGACAGAAAACAGGGGATAAGAGTTTGGGCCCTGAGGTCTAGTAATCTGGCTTTAGCAGGTACTTAGGCAAGTTCCTTCAGCTCAATTTACTCTTCTATAAAATGAGGATCATAAAATGCCTACCTGAGGGGTTGTTGGGAGCCTTAAATGATACAGTACAAGGTAGCAGAGACTGCTAATTAATGTATTCTTCCTTTTTCCACACCACTACAGTTTTAGTTGGGTGCACACTGTATAAAGACTACATTTCCCAGCACCTCCTCAAGCTAGGGATGGCCATGTGACTACATTCCACCATTGGCCTATTAGTGGGAGTTATGTCTGTGATACTCTATTGGGCTGCACTCCTTCCTCCATTTCTAATTTACTTCATGGAACATGAACATGTTGTTAAGCCACCTTGGACTACATGGACCATGGCAATAACCACAAATAGTGGAACCCAGGCCATTGGGCAGCCTTCACTGCTGTCAGAGGAAGGTGGGTCCAGATGGAGCCACCATTCCAGCTGTGCAGCATCTAATTCCCAAAAGAAAGGAGACAGAAATAAACTTCTAGTTTGTTTAAGGCATTGCTAATGTGAGTCTCTTTTACACACATCTGAACTTATATTTGAACACAGCGCCTGGTACATAGGAAGCACTTAATAATTTAATATAAGCTATTGCTATTATCACTTCTATCTTACAGCAAAAGACCAGATCTTCAACTATCAGATGGGTCTGGCCTAATCCTGATCCCATGAGGAAAGAGGGGGTTTAAATCTTTCCAGCATTCTTCTATTCCTTCCTTCATGAATAAAACCTGGAGTCCGACAGTAGTTACCACTTGTAAGCAAAAATGTTTTCAGAAGATTTATTTTTATAAACTACGTGATGGCCGAAGTTCAATGTGAAATAGGTATCTCCTTATAACAATTTTTGGAAAGCAGCCGCACACAACAGACCAACAAAGAGGCTGGACATTTAACTTGTGTTTGCATTCCTGTATTATAGAAGAAGCAAACAAGAAAGAGGGGTGCTAGTACTCTATTATATGCCCTGCAAACCCAGAGGGCAGGTTTCCACATAGCTTTTGTGCTCACTCCTTTACAATATACCAAGTAGCTAAATAAGGCCCCTGGTTGATGGGGGCTTTCCTCTCCTGAACTTTGTTCTTGGAAGAATTATTTTTGAAAAGTGATTCGTCTAGATTTTTAAAAAAGATTTTATTTATTTATTTGAAAGAGACTGAGAGTGAGAGAGAGAGAGAGAGAGAGAGAGAGAGAGAGAGCATGAGCGGGGGTGGGGCATAGGGAGAGGGAGAAGCAGACTCTGCTAAACAGGGAGCTAGACAGGGCTTGATCCCAGAATCCAGAGATCATGACCTGAGCTGAAGGCAGGTGCTTAACTGACTGAGCCACCCAGGTGCCCCCTAGATTTTCTTAAGCAAAGAAATATACAGTTACACAGTTTTTTCTGGGAGTATAAAATAAAGCCTGAGATCTTTATCAGTTCTTCACAGACACTGGAATCTTACCATCTTTTAAAATATACATAATTTATTTGCCCCCAAAACTGATGGGACAGGGACCAGAAATCCTTCTTGTACATTTAAGCAACTAATGACTTGGACATCCTTATGGCATTTAAGAAACCCTCTAGAAGTTCCACTTAAACCTTACTGGAAACCCTAAACTTACCCATAGTGAAGCATCAGATTACATGACTCACTAAAATACTGGTTCTTTTAGATAATATTAAAAATAGCCCTTTTCTATTTCTGAAGCTTGCCAGGGAGACTAGAGTACCATGATTATAAAATAAAATAAAAATAGCAGCTTATAAATTTGAGATTATGCATTGTCCAAGATTGGAGTAGGTATAGGATGGTGTCCTGTGACCTGTTTATTACACTCATGAGGAATCTGGTTAGATAAGAGGTGCTGAAGGGTAAAAGACATAACAAGATAATTATCTCAATGGAGACTGCCACTGTTCTCTGCACAACCAATCAATCTAGAGATTGGGAGGTAAAGAGCTTGTTAAATTTAAACTAAACCAACCCAAGGCCCATTAACAACTAATAGATGACCCTAGATATTTAAGATATGCATGGTGAACCTTTACATTCTAATTCTTTTTGAGAAAACAGAAAATTTAGGGATCTCCAGTCCCAGAAATAGAGATGATCATTGTTCAAGGAACCAGATTCTATAAGAGAGATAGGATAACATGACGTTAAGAGCTTGGACTCTGGAGACAAAGGGTCAGAGTTTAAGTCCTAGTTCTACCATGAGCTTGGTGGGTGTCTCCATCTGAGTCTCAGTAACCTTCCCTATAACATGGACTGTTATTAGCAGCAATAACATAGGGTTGCTACGAAGATTAATTGAAGTAGTCCATATAAAGTATATATCACAGATTCTGGTAGATGGTAAGTATTCAAGAAATGTTAGCTATTATTATGGAGAGAGATGGCAAATCCACGGCTTGGCTATCTAAAAGTCCTTTACATCCCTTTCTCTCTTGACTCTCTCTATAAAACACATGGGAAAATTAAAATACTCATTTCCTCGGCTCCCCTGACTCTAAAGTTGGCCATGTCATATAGTCTGACCAATGGGATGTGACCAGAAGTCACTAAGAGGCGTGTTCTGGAAATATTTTGAAAAGGGGCAGCTTACAAGAAATCATTCCTCTACTTTTTTTTTTAACCCCTCTCACCTTGCCCTTTCTTCCTTTCTCTTATCTGGGATCCAGACAGAAATACTAGAGGGCCTTCTGGCTTTATGGCCATAAGAATGGGAGCTCATTCAGTGATGGGCAAGCTGGAACCTAGAAGGAAACTAAGGCCTGATGGTGTTCTTACACACCGAGCCCCGGCCTGCCGACCTCCCCATGTGCTCTCACTTGAAGAAAACAAGCCCCACTCTGCTTAAGAGAGCTTTCCTATTTTTAGAAACGGAATAGATTCCTGACATAAGAAGCAATAATGAAGACTGTTGATGTATTCAAGTCCTTTTCACACATACTCGCCCATTTTGTGGTTTACAGTCAACAACTGCTAAGTTAGATTTCTTTTTTTCCTCTTTATAGAACCACATAAATGAAATACTTTTTTTTCCACCTACTTTTTACTTCCAATTGATGTGAACTATACCATGATAATTTCTCATACACTTCTTGGGTTAAAAAATGTAATTCTCCTTTTTTTCTAGGAGGAACTAGGACAAAAGAAAAAATAGTGCAGGAATAAACCTAAAGTTCTCTTGTGCTTGGCAAAGCCACAGAGTTCAGTAAGGCTCTGGCTCAAGAGCTGAGAGCCATCTGATACCGCAGGGTTCTATCAGGTTAGAATTGTCAGGGAAGTTTTGAAATCTTTTAAATATATACACTTATCCACTCAAAAAAGGTCTTATTTCCTCAAATCATTATATTAGAATCTGATTAAAAATGAATCAGCCTGAATAAACAGTTTTATGACTAAGAATAAATAATCAAGTCACACCTGTGCAGAAGAAGACAAGAGATCAACCTTATTCTGTATTTTTACTTTTCACTACAGAATTTGAGAGGAAATTGAATTAGATTCCCATGGGTGGTGTGGAAAATTGGGGGAAATAGCTTTCTTCTAATTCTCCTTTTTCTGAGAAATAAAATAATATCCAATAGAGAAGAGTGCACCTAGCAAAGCCTTTGTTTTTTCCCCTTATTTGGTGGCCTACTTTTGCTAGCAAGCCTTGGAAAAGTTGAAATATAAAGATTAAAAAAAAAAAAAAGAAGAAGAAGAAAAGAAAGAAGAGAGAGAGAGAAATAGAAAGGAAAGGAAAAAACCCATCTGTTAAAAGAGGCTGATCTTACTTGCTGTGACCGATGACCTGAATTGTGTGTCACTTATGATTGGAAACTAAGGCTCTACAGCAAAGAAACAAAAAACTCCGAGAATAGAAATGAAGAACAGCAATGAGCTCTCAAATGATCCAACAGATAGGATATGGTCAGGGAAAAAAAACTGGATGATAGTTGTCTATGAGATTTATCAATATTGTCATCATCAAAGTCTCTCCATCTATATGATTAAACATTCAGAGGTGGGGTCTGCACCAAATGTGTGAGACATGAAGTATCATGAGAAGGGGAATTTCACATGATTTAACATGGATCACGGTCATATTTTAGAGTCAAATGATATATGATCAAGAGACCTGGGTTTAATCACTAACCAGCTGAATCACTTTAGGTGGGTTTCACTGGCTTTCAGGGCTAATTTCTTTGAAATGTGAAGGGTTTGGTCTGTATTTGAAAAATGCCCAAGACGAAACCGGAGAGGGAGACAAACCATAAGAGACTCTTAATTTCAGGAAACAAACTGAGGTTTGCTGGAGTGAAGGGGTGTGGGAGGGATGGTGTGGCTGGGTGACGGACACTGGGGAGGGTATGTGCTATGGTGAGCGCTGTGAATTGTGTAAGACTGGTGAATCACAGACCTGTACCCCTGAAACAAATAATACATTATATGTTAATAAAAAAAAGAAAAAGAAAAAAAATAAAAGACGTCATAGAAAGAGAAAAAAGAAAAATGCCTTACATTGGCTGCGTGACTGACCCCACCTTCAGGCAGTATCTAAACTGTAGAGGGTATGGCATGTTGCAGTTTTTGCACCCTCAAATTCCTTATTCCTTCTTCTTCCTTTGTTAACAACCTTTGTGGGACCACCCCTTTCATCCTCAGGCTGGGAGGTTGAGGTGGGGGATTCCAACCTGCAGCTCCCAGGAAAGGCAGAGAGGCTGAGCTCAGCCTACCAATCCATTCCATCTTCTTGGACACAGTGATTGGTTTGAGGATGGGAATAGGATCTAATCCTTGTGAAAATCACTCCTAGGGCCTTTGCTGAGTATATGAGGGTAAGAAGTCCTGTTCCTTATGGTATTGTTAACCTGGTAGCAGGTGGCCTGGAACTGGTCATGGCCATCTTGTCCACAACATGGAGAATCTCGGCCTAGAAGAAAGCCAAGACAGAGGAGAGCAAAGCCAAGCAGTAGGGACAACATCCTGATGACTTTGTGTAGCCCATGCTGCCAGCTTGTCTGAATCTGAGTCCCAGATTCCAAGATATGTGAGCCAAAATAGTCTCTATTTTGTTTAACTAGTTTGAATTCTGTTTTTTTTTTGTTGTTGTTGTTGTTACTAACAACCAAAAGATCCTCAAACAGTACACCATGTTACTTCTCCATGATTCTACCACCTCCCAAGCTTATTGAACTAGACTGGATGTACCACCCGAAAGCAGTCATTATGTAAATTGTTCAACAACCCAAAATTTATGGCCTGGCTTGAAAAATCTGGTCAGCCAGATTTTTCTGCCAAGGATTTAGACTTGGAAAATAGACATATGTTATCATTAGGAGGTGGGCATTAGAATATGCTGGATGATTTCAAAGTATGCTGGTTCTCACTTTACACAACTTTTATGAATTGGTATTTTTGTTTCTGTTTTTGTAAAATGAACTGACTTTTTAAGTTAAGGTGAAAAGTGCTGTATTTTGGAGTTAGAAAAGACCTGGATTTGAGTATCTCTATGATCACTTTTAACTTGTTTGACCTTAGGCTCATTCCTCATGTGTAAAATAGAGATGAGAGTGAATGACTTCATTAGGCTTTATTTTAACTTTGGAATGAGATAGCATGTCAAGTGCCACCATGAACAGTTCATAAATAGGCCAACTTGCTAAGTTTTAGTTCCCACCTGACTATCATCATCAATCATTATGAAATATTTACTAAATACTTACAATACATAAGATCGTATGGTTAAGATTTTACTATTTCTGAACAATCTTAGAACAATAATCCACATAAGGAAGGGACCTGTTGTCTCAGCTCAGCTACTCTAGAGTCATGAGGTCTTCTCATTTGTTTTATATTTAACTAAAGAAGAAGAAACTTTGGTGCACTGTGAGGCAACAAAGTATGAAGGAAAGGGATCAGGACTGAACATCATGAGGTCAGGTGGTGGGCAGGGTGAACCCCCAGTTCCTGAACAAAACCTTTCATGGTGCCTGGTATGGAATAGGCTCTTTGTAAATACTAGTTGAAAGAATTATCCAGTCCCATTTCCTCACTGTGGAAATATAGGAAACATAGGATCAGAGAAACAATAATAACAATAAAATAATAAATTAGCTGAGATTTTTTGAGCTTGTGCTGTGTTCATTTTTTATTTTTCTTGAAGATTTTATTTATTTATTTTATAAATTTATTTATTTATAAAATAAATAAAACCAAACTTGTTTTAATATGGAAACATACTGGTTTAATTTTTCTCCACACACCTCCATGCCTCCCATTCTGAGTCCCATTACCAGTACTTTGAACAGAGTGAGCCAATAATTTTTTCTTCAAGGTTTCAAGAACTGAGCTCTTTCTAACCTGCTTTTAGTTGCCAAAGATATTGGCTCTGGTTTTGACAGATTATCAAAGTCACTTGATAGGAAGGAACAGAAGGAGGATAAGACTTAGTGTATGGAAAGATAAAAAAGTGTGTAGCAAAAGCATCATGGCCCCTGCAGTGATCCTGGTTTCTTGCCTCAGCATGCTTGGTGCTTGGCTTGAACAAGGTAGAGGTGAATTAACTTCTCAGGAGTAACCCCCAACCAATGAAGAAATGGATGCTTGAGGATAAATACTCCAGTTTCCTTGCTTCTTAGAGAAGCATTTCTGGGAATAGCATCCTGATTGACTTCTCCTTTCTGCTCCATTTATTCCCTATTCTCTCACAGTGCTTTCTGGAATTATTTCCCAAATATACCATTTGTATCCAGATCTTTGTCTTGGGGGACCTCGAACTAGGAAGATAGAGAAGCATTAGTAGACTGCAAGAGGAACCATAGGAAGGAACACTATGAGATTGTTAAGTCAAAGACCTTGACCATCACTCACTGCCTTCTCAGTAGGTAAGAAGCTCCCTTTACCCACTGTCCATGTCTGTTGATTCTCTAGTTAGCACATGAGAGTGAGTTTTATTCCTTATGTAACAGGGTTTCATTGATTGACTGTCTTTCCCTGGGGTTCTGAATCCCTCCTGGGGTGTTCAGGAAGGAATCCTATACCTCCAGGGGCTAACTGATCCAGACTGAGAATTCTCTAGAAATAAGACAGTAATTAGTAAAATACCGTCGTTGTTTCTTCAATTTGTCCAAATGCATAAGGATCGAAACTTGTAGTAGGATCTTCTGTCTCTCAAATCCAAAATGCCTCAATTTGGATTCTGGTTCTACTACTTGCTTGCAGTGTGACCTTGGGCTAAACTTTTATATGCCTCTGTTTCCTCATCTGTAAAACTGGAGAATTATAGTACCTGACTCATAAGGTTATTATGAAGAATAACAAATTACTTTCTTCAAAGCACTTAAAAAACAGTGCCTGGCACATAGTAAATGTTGGCTGTCATTATCACCATCCCCATCATCATTGTCTTAATTATTCTTGTCATCATTTTGGTCATGGGAAGGAAAGCTAAAGGGGCACCAGAGAAAGCCAAGGCTTCCAAATTCTTAACTTATAGAGTTCTATATAATGCTAGTGCTAAATTATCACACAAAAGATATCTGCATACAGGTGGTTGACAGAGAACTGAAGCTCTTACTGGTAACACTAATTTTTTTCTCTCTCACACAAATTGTGTAGTTTGGACACGATTTTAAACTTTGGGTGCTTGAACCAAATCAAAAGACTGCTGTTGATCCCTAAACAACATCACTGGAGGCAGGGAGTGAGGATATGTCATCTGAAACTGAGGTGGAAGGTTCTGGAAGTCTTACAGGCCCACAGTCCTTAGATTCCATAGAGATGGCCATAGAAATGAAGTGACCTGTGCTTTTTCTAATAAAAGCCACATGATGGTAACAATAACTGCCACAATGCAGTCTTGGGCCTTGAGGTTTCTCTTCATTTGAGGGCCCACCCAAAGAGCAGCTCTGCAACAAAAGCAAATCAAAATCGCTTCTCCTGCAAGACTGGAAATATCAAATGCAGAGTGTGGTGCAGCCTTTTAATCCACAGGGTAGCAAAGTAAAGGTCAATTACCCCACTTAGAGGAATGAAAGGCATGTAGTAAAAGTCAAATAGATATGCCATTAGATAATATATTTCAAGCATGAAAATGAGGATTTTCTATTGCCGGGTTATATTTAATGCACTGGTAAACACAAGAGCTTTATGACAGAGAGTAAGATACGAGGCTGACAGCGAATCTGCCCGACAGAGTGCCCTCTGTTCGATGAAGGTGTCTGTGTGGGACCGATCGGTCACCATTGATTGGTGTCAGGACCCTGCTGGGAAGCAAGCAGGCTGGCCCCCACAACCCGCCAGACAGAGCCAGGAGGACCAGGTGCCTCTGCCGTGGCTCTAGGGATTTAAGGTTGTCAAGACACTCAGCTGTGCCAGACTAGCCTCTCTGTCTCTATCTAGTCCGTCCTGATCTATGAACCTGGACCTTTGCTTTTCTCCTTCCCCGATATTCTACTGGTTCTCCTGACATTGGCTCGGCACCCACCTCTGCCTTCCTGCGTTGGAGCCTTCAGGGTAACAGCCTTATTCCCGACTCCCAGGGCTGTGTCTTCCTTCCTTCCAAAGTTGTCCCCCGTCCTTATGCATCTGAGATTCTAATCTCACATTTAACCCAGATTGCTATGCATGCATCCTGGTTTCTGCATCTGTGGATGATTTGATTTGGAGTGTTTGACCCTGATTTTTTTCATTCTGATCACTTTCAACACCCTTGTTCTCTAGGAAAGGCTCTGTCTCCTAAAGCAGTCATGTGGCTGTGTCTCTGAATGGAGCTTTTCCCCTAGCTCTGCCCTCAGTTTTTCACCTCATCAGAAATAACCTTACGGGTCACAGGCAATGTATTGAGACTGGGGGTGGGGTGGGGGGGTGTGCTTCTGTTGCTGACACAAGTGCTCCCCATGACCTGGCATTTTTTCTCCTGGGAAGCACCGTGTTTATTGGTCACCACTTAAGAAGCCTTGTGGCTTTAGAGATGTTGTTTAATTTCTCTGAGCTTCAGTTTTTCACATTATTTTCATTTTTTTAAAAAGCAAGTACTTACATTAAATGAAGCTATTTAGTGGAAAATGTATTTGAATATTTATTGAAACCGCAAAACTGTCACTTGGGGCCTCCGCTAGTCATATCTGCAGTAGATTACATCTACGTGGCAAAATCTGGAGAGCACACTTCGGTGAGCTTTTCCTTCATGCACAGTAATGCGTGTACCTACCCACTGTTCTTGGGAAAGCCCTGAGCCCATGAAAGGCAGATGTTTCCACTTAATACCGTAAGGTTTCTGGTTAATGATGTAAATTTGGTGGTTGCTTGCAGACTCAAGCCTCTGAGGAGACTGCCCAGTGAATCATAACTCATGCTACCCCATTTCTGATAAGACTCACTTGCCCCTGGGAGATACATGCCCTAGCTTTGCTCATAGGAAATTAGGGGAGTGTATGACCAAGGGGAATGTGGTGGTCTGATCTCTTATCCTCTTTTTTTTTTTTAAAGATTTTATTTATTTATTCATAAGAGACAGAGAGAGAGAGAGGCAGAGGGAGAAGCAGGCTCCCCGCCGAGCAGGGAGCCTGATGCGGGACTCGATCCCAGGACCCTGGGATCACGACCTGAGCCGAAGGCAGACGCTTAACCATCTGAGCCACCCAGGCACCCTCTCTTATCCTCTTTTGGGGGAAAATGCTACGAAGAGGAATGGGACAAAGCTTGGCACACCCAGTGTGGACTGGATTTTGTTGCCACAAGATGATGTTATGGAGGATTAGACAGACTTGAAGAAACGTACTATTGAATAGTGCCATTGTTTTCACATGCACCAGGAGGTGTGACCACATTCTCTGGGTCAGCAGGGTCCGGGGGATATTCTTTGAAGGAACTGAATGTTCTCAATCTCCCTGAAGCAAAAAATTAGGTGGGCTTTGGAGATAGAAAGGAGGGTTTCCTTCCCTCTGTAGCCAGGAAGTGCAGACCCTGGACTATGGGATGTGGTGGTGGCTTAAGATTCCAGCTGGTGGTGAGGGAGATGCTCCTCCCTGCCCAGGCCACCATATTACCTCTGAGTGACACCTTTTGGGAGTTGGTATCCACTTAAGATTGAACGTGAGACTCTAAAACTAGTCATTCACTCTCAATGTGATTCCTCAGTGTTCCCCAAACCTTCCAGAAAGTGTTGTTAAATTTAACAACCTTGTTTTAAGACAGAAGGCATCTGTCACTGGGGAAAACAGGTATGGAGCAAGCGCTTGTAAGCAGGTGAGAGGGGTCGGAGGGACCCCAGAGCCACATCTATCAGCTCGGGGGACTTTAATCTTCCTCTGGCAGAGCTGCATCTCCTTGCTCTGTCTGCCTCACTATTATTCTAAATAAGGCTCTGCTGTGAAACTAATGAGTAAGTGGGAAAAGAAGAGGTATTATTTAATAGAAGAGGAGGTATTACTCAAATAGTTTTGAGTGAACAGCTCAAAAGCTGTGAATATGAAGAGTAGTGAAAGAAAGTGAAGAGAGGGCACTTTACACATTCCTGGGGTTGATAGCTGGGGAGCAGCAGGAGAGGACAGGAGGTTGGGACCAAGAAAGCCAAGAAATTATTCAATAAAATTCATTTATTCAGCAACCAGTTTAGAAATGACCTCTCATCATACAAATTGAAAGTCAGAGTACAGCATGTCAGAAACTTAGGGAAAAAACAGAATTCAGGGCAGGTGTAAATTTCCAAGTTCAGAAGGTCTGGGCAGAAAAAAGGTAACACAGCAGAGTGGGTCGGACTGTGGGTACTGGGGCAGGTTTCTTGGTTGGGATGCTGGCCTTTGCCCTTTTAACTAGTCATGTGATCTTGAACAATTCTCTTATCTTCTCAGTGCCTCAGCTTCCCCATTTATAAAATGGGCATAATAATAATGTTATTATTATACAGATGTGATGATTAAATGAGTTAATAAAAGTAAGTGCTTAGAAGAGTTACTAGCTCAATATAGATACTTAATACGTGTTAACCATTGTTGTTATTATTATTATTTTCTAGGCAGAGATGAGCTAGGAGCCACTGATTAATGGCCAAACAAATGCAGAAAAAGAGGAAAGGGAACAAAAAAAGAATGGGACAGATGGGAAATAAATATCATGATGTTAGACTTCAACCTAACCATATCAATAATCACATTTAATCTAAGTCCTAACACCCAATTAAGATAGAGATCAAAAAGCAAGAGCAGGGGCACCTGGGTGGCTCAGTCGTTAAGCGTCTGCCTTTCACTCAGGTCATGATCCCAGGGTCCTGGGATCGAGCCCCGCATCGGGCTCCCTGCTCCACGGGAAGCCTGCTTCTCCCTCTCCCACTCCCCCTGCTTGTGTTCCCTCTCTCGCTGTGTCTCTCTCTCTGTCAAAAAATAAATAAAATCTTAAAAAAAAAAAAAGCAAGAGCAATTATATGCTCCTAAAAAAGGAAAGAAAAAGATATATCCTGTTAACACTAATCAAAAGGAAGCTGGGATGGTATATTAATACCAGACAAAATAATGTGAAAGACTCAGAAGAATGCTGTTACATAGACAGTGCTCAGTGAGTGCTCACTGTTAATATATCACTTATGTAGTAGCTCTAATGAAGGAAGCAACGAATCACAGCAGACTTAAAAGTCAAACATAGGGGTCTTTTTATTTATTTATTTATTTATTTTTAATTTTATTATGTTATGTTAATCACCATACATTATATCATTAGTTTTTGATGTAGTGTTCCATGATTCATTGTTTGCGTATAACAC
>NC_138372.1:82619497-82655031 GCF_054177405.1 Leptonychotes weddellii | reverse complement strand
TCCCCTCCAATTTCCGCCCCCTTCATTTTTCCCTTCCTACTATCTTTTTCTTTTTTTTTAACATATAATGTATTATTTATTTCAGAGGCACAAGTCTGTGATTCAACAGTCTTGCGCAATTCACAGCGCTCACCATAGTACATACCCTCCCCAATGTCTATCACCCAGCCACCCCATCCTTCCCAACCCCCACCACTCCAGCAACCCTCAGTTTGTTTCCTGAGATTAAGAATTCTCAGGAGTCTTTTTAAAAGATTTTATTTATTTAATTGAGAAACAGCAAGAGGGAGAGAGAGAGAGAGGGTGCGCATGAGGGGGGTAGGGAAAAAGGTGGGGGTGGAGGAGGGAGAAGGGCAGAGGGAGGGGGAAGGAGAGGGGCAGAGGGAGAGGGAGAGGTACACTCCCCGCTGAGCAGGGATCTCTACTTGGGGCTCAATCCTAGGACCCTGGGATCATGACCTGAGCGAAAGGCAGATGCTTAACCACTTAACCGGCTTAGCCACCTAGGCGCCCCCAAACACAAGAGTCTTAAATTCAACTCTTAGCACTTTATTTACCAACCCTGAAACTTTAGATAAGTTAGTTAACTTCTCTCAGCCACAGCTTCCCTATCTGTAAAATGGGGATAACAACAATACTTACCACACAGGAGTGTTATGAATGCAGGTGAAATGAGCAACATGTACTAAAGAAATCTGTCACCCATTTTTTTTCTTTAGGTAAAGGCAATAAAGAAATGTGATATTTTGCACACCTGAGATTCAACCTTGTTGATTTACCCCTGTTGCACGCACCAAGTTCATGTGGTGGAGAGGGAAAGGAAGGGAGGAGAGAGGTCTTCAATGAAGACCATTGAAATAGGAACATGGAACCAAAAGTAATGAGGAGTGAGAAAAATTCTCCTAAAACCCTGGAAACAATGGGGTTGGGAAATAGGATAAAGGGTTTCCTACTCTATGTTGAATGGATGTTTCAGCCATTTTGATTTAAAGATCTTGGGATAGAGTAACCCTAGTAGGCTAGGAACTAGGGAATGTCTACATGGCATATGTTTTGTGTATAATTTTATAATTTATATTTATACATATATTAATAAATGTATAAATATATAACATATTTATAATTTATAATTACAAACTTGCCTGTATTATAAGAGAAAAAAGTGTCATTCAATAAGAATAACATTGATGTTCCTGGCTTGATGTGAGTCAACAGGGATCTATATGCACAATGATATTCTATGGCTTAAAAAATCACACAGGAAAACATTTTCCTGAGGGTAAATCTGATCACAATAGCAAATGAAATTTGTTAGGCCATAACAATAACAATTTGCTCAACAACTATCTGCCGGGTGTCTGATGTGAGCTAGGCATACTGGTGTTCGATATTCAGAAAATTCAGTGCCCTTCTCCAAGGAATTTCAAATCTGTATGTTTCTACTTCTTATCTCCATTCTTAGGGTCCTGTGTAAAAAAAAAAATCAATTTTGGGCAACTATTAAGATCTACACTTCCTGCCTTTGGCAGGAACATGTTTAAAATGCCCTAGTCCCCATTCAAGATGCAGCTCCTTTTCCAATTATATCTGTAGGACAGTCGTGATTTATCATATAGCTTAATGTCATTAAACATTTATTAAGTGCCCATAGTGTGCAAGACACACAGAAAACAGAAAAAAGACATTGTTCCTGCTTAGCAGCTCTTTGTAAAAGAAGACTAATGAATGTATGCTTATTCAATGGATCAAGCAAGCAATATACATTTTAGGAAATTTATAAATATTTAATCAAGATGTTGTACAGTAACTCTGACAGAGAATTCTAGGCTTCTTGGATTATAAAACTGGATTCTTGGTGACTAAAAATTTAAAGGTCTACAGCTTTAGTGGACAAAATGAATTGAAAACGTCTTGAAATGGATATGTCAAAATTATTCCATATAATTTCCCAGAAAAAAATTAAAAATTAGAACACATCTTAAATCCCCAGCAGACAAGATGAATTAATTCTGCATCATTTCAATCTAGATATAAAGCATGGAAGATTTCATATTATCCTAGTAGCTTATATGTTAATAACTTGGAAAAGATTTGAAGTCTGACTTTATCCTTTCATTTCGAATGCTTTTAAATATAAACACACACACACACACACACACAGACACACACAGAGCCTTATAGGAGCTTTTGCCTACAGATCTCTACCCCGGGGTTGGCATTTTGTGACCCGCTGGAATATCATCCTTGACTCTAAACCTTTTTGTTCTAAAGTTAATTTTAGCTATGAATTTCCGGGTCCCTGGAGAGAATGTGTCACAACAAACTTAACTTTGAGACAGATTTTTGGGTCTATATTTAATTAAAAGTGCCCTTACATCTGCTCAGTAGCCATCCTATAGAAGTCCTTCTGAGATGTGAGTGATGACCCACAACTTCCAATCTATATTTGTAGGTAGTATTCCATAGCAGCAATTGCCTGCTGGTATCCTGCACTTTTCTCCCTATTGTGCCACTGAAAGGGAACAGTTCGTTGTGTGGGAGATCTAAAATTGTGGAGATGAAATTATCATCTGGGTGGACGTGGTTACAATACCATTCAAAAACCTTACTTAACTCTCAGCTAGGTTTTCATTCCCCACGCACCCCCCCCCCGCGCCCCCCCCACGGAACACTCACAGAGCTACCCAGGTGAGTTGTTACAAATCTATGTCAACTGATATTGTTGCCTGGAACAAACATGGGTAGCAGAACTTTTATCTGTCATCAACTTACTGAAGAGGCAAAGTAGAGAAGGTACTTTGACACAGTGGGGATTATAGTACATTTATGAACTGAAAGCAAATTGAGTTTCCGTTGAATTGTTTACTGCTGCTGGAGAAATAGGAGAGGTTAATTTCATACTGTTTAATATAGCTTTGAAAGAATGTAAAATAAAATAATGCTTGAGCATAACAGTGGTATGCTTAAAATCTGCCCTCCCCCAAGCAAAACAAACTCCAATGTAGTTTTAGACCTTTAAAATACATTTTAAATTCTTATGAATTCAGATCCTGAGGGATTATGTTAAGTAGTTCTTACAAATCATATCTTATGCCAAGTGGCATATAGAAAAAATATGCAAAAATATGATTATGTTTCATTGAAGATTCTGTCTATTCTGTATTATGGCTGAATTTGAATTTTTTTATTTATAGACATCATTACATCACATATGGTAAGTGATGGTAAAATATGCATGTATAAAATTTTATTGGTTTACCTATATGCAAATGAGCAAATATATTCATTCATGTGTATAATTTTTTTTATTATAGTTTAACTTTTCAAAAATGGAGCTAAAATCCACTTGTTTCTTATGGGCTCTGGAGTGCCAAGAAAGATTAATGTGTAGCTTCAGTAAATCATTCATCACACTGGTGGCCCTTTGGCTATCTTTTATTGGTGTGGATCTTTTATTTTATTTTATTTTATTTTATTTTATTTTATTTTATTTTATTTTATTTTTTTGATGGGGGAGAGACAATTCCTATTACAGGCTCAAGTTACGGAGTTATAGTGTGACTGAAGATAAGATCCTAGGGTTGACTTTGACCATTCTGAATGAAGTCCTTCAGGAGAAGAACTATGCTCCATAGTCCGAGCCAATATATAGGATCTCAACTGTTTTTTAGGTTAGCACTTTGTAATAAAAATGTGATGTGAGTTGCAGATGCAAACCACATATATAATTTAAAATTTTCTAACTAGCCACATTCAAAAAAGTAAACAGCAACAGGTAAAATCTATTTTAATTATATATTTAATCCAATAATATTCAAAACACGATTGTTTCAATATTTTTTTCTAATACTCATCAAAATGTGTAACTGTGCACTGTGTAAAAATTTTTTTGCTTTCCACCAGTAGTGTAGGTTCTATATTTTGGAAAATACTTTTTTAAATAATGAGGGGTGTGGGTGACATAAAGTAGAGATTATTAGGTGTGTATTGGACAGATCTGGATTGGGACCCCAGGTTCTGTATTTGACTATATAATTGACCTTAGGTAGGAATTTAGCATTATGAGCTACTCTTACCTGTAAAAGGAGAACACTACTACTTGATTCAGATTGGATAAACAGTAAGCATTCAAAGTACTTAGAACATTGCCCTGCACAGAACAATTGCTCAGTAAATGCTAGGAATAAGATGGTGGTGTTGCTTTCTTGATTGGGAACTAAGGGTTATAGTTGTGCACTTGGGAATACTCTCTATCCTGCTGGACACATTGTAAATGGTTGTAGAAGCCCCTTGTGAGGCAAAATGTAACAATAAATAAGAATATTAATTGAGTCTTCTTACCCAGTCAACTCATTCCTAGAAAATATCTGAACAAAATAATCCAAGTGAAACAACAACAATAAAAACCCTTGATTATGAAGGTCTTCGCTGAAGTGTTACTTATGGAAAATAAATGGGAAAAGGTCAAAAGTTTAATAATGAGTGAATAGCTTACTAAAACTATGGTTCTCTCCTACAAGGGAATATTATGCTGTATATTATTATGCAGTTAACATGATAATTGTGACGATTATGTAAAATTACTGAAGTGATTATGCCAAATACAAATGAAAATCCAGAATACAAAATGGTAAGTGCATTCTGATAATGACTGTATAAAATATACAGAGATGTGGGAAAGGCTTAGAAGGTAATTTGCAAAAAAAGAAATAATTGTGTTAGAGTGAAGGGACTTAAACTACTATTTAATATCATATCACATTTTCAATAAAAGAAGTGTAAACAGTTTATTACATAAATACTCATGCATTCTTATTATTTGGTTAAGCACAAAGATTTACTTAGCATCTATTCTATGTTCTTCCCTTCACTGGTCAAAGGGGGGCAATCCAAAAAAAAAGGGGGGCGACAGTTCTCTGTGGAATAACATAGTCAAAACAAAAATGAAAAATGTAAGATAGACATGTCATGGTGTCTTACTTGGCTTATTTAGTAATAAAAGCATTGTGTATAATATCTCAGGAAATATATCTATATCTATATGGATATAAAATGATTAAGTACTAAATTGAATTGAGTCCAGGTAAGAAGGAAGATGATGATCAATGCAGGATGGTGTCTCTTGGTGGAGATTAGCTTGGAACTGAAGTTTAAAGGATAGGCAATCTCTGTATAAATGGAAAGAGAGGATCCACATTCCAAAAGGGGAAAAAGTGAATAAAGGTATGATGTGAATGGAATTAATTAGAAAATAGACTGAAGATATTAGCATGTTTCTTTTTTTTTGGACAGGGAAAAGATAGTGGGATAATTATTCATTTTCCTTAGTTAACATTTATTAAGTGCAAACTATGGTTCAGATAAGGAGCCATCAAATTAGGCAGGATATTGGAAGTAGGTCATGCTGTAGATTAAATCATGTGTCCTGTGTATTCTCAATGATGATCAAGTTGGATCGAATGGCCCTCCCTACCTTTCATGATTGAGAGATTCTATGATGATACACCCCATGCCAGTGTCTGATGCAAAGACTATGCAATGCTATACTCCCTTCATAGGATTATGTCAGGATGCTGCTCTATTCCATCTGTACTTGAAATCAGACTCTTTCCCTTTGTGTTCTCCAGGAAATAATCCAAAATATAAGCCCTGCCTTCACTCTATCAAACACTGATGAAATTCATATGAGAATATGCATTATTTTGAGTATAGACTAATTCATATTTACAAAATAAAGAAAAAAGCTAATTCTTTGAGTAATTTTTTAAAAGAAGAAACAAAATGATGGAACAGTGACACTTAATTTGGCAAGATACACAGAAGGCTCAGGAATACCTGCAGCCAACCTCCTGTCTGACCAGAGAAAGACCAGAAGAAATGCCAAGACACAGAAGGGAGGGAGAGGGGTGAGGCACTAAGATAAAACTCATGCCTTTATTCAGAAAGGTCTCCTGAGTGCCTCCTCAAGCAATCAGCCACAGTAAACACAGATTGTTTAAAAAGGTAGAGAAACTTAAAAAAGAAAAATCTAAAAGAAGATCCTGAAATCTTCATCTGCCCTTATTCTATTTTTGCTTAAAATGAAAATAGCATCATTTGCCTGGTGCTTTACAGTTTACAAAGTGTTTTAACATATATCCCGTCTTTAAGTCTCACAGCGACTCTGTGGGACTTTATAGATGACATCGGAGTCTCAGAGCCTGAGGGACATGTCCCACACCTCTCCCTCTGCAATCAGTGGAAACAGAGCGTGCATCTAGGTCCTTGAACTCCAAAGTTCTTTCTATGGCACCACATCACGCGCCTGTTGGCTTTGACTTCATGTGGGCTGGGATAAGGTGCAGACAAGTTTATTTTCCTACTTAGATCCTGCTGCACTATCGTGGTAGCTAAAATGAGGATTAACTAATGAATATTCAGTCTTTGGTAATGGAAAGTAGTAGAATCACATAGCATTTACCACATCCAGCCAAGGGTGTTCGGCAGTCAAATGTACCCAACAACCACACGGTAGACATTGAATGGTGGCATTCCGAGGGGAACAGAAGGTCTCTTGTCCCTAACTTGCCTATGCTGCCTGCTACTGCATCTAGAATTTCCACCATTCAGGCTATTCCTTTGGGTAAGATATAAGCACCCCTATAAAAAGCAATTATGTTATTGGATGGAAATATCATGGCATGCAGATTTGGGGTACTTTATCAGAGAGAAGGCTCAAAGGACAGTGGATAGAGGTCAGAGTAATTCTGACGGATAGGTTTTGGGGGGTGGATGCTTTGTGGGGTGCTCAGGAAATTCCTTCTGGTTGTACAAGAGCACCACCTGCGTGAGGGGTGGGTGTGAGATGACTCTTTCTGCAACTTTGTTCAGGGCTTTCCCTGGCCCTGTCCTTGTCTCTGTCATATTTAAACCAGCCTGTTCTTGCTCTGTGTTCCATAGACCCTGCCAGTCACACTCTTAGATTCTACAAAACAGGGTAAGAGAAACCATGATACTAATTTGATACAACTCCACAATTATGAAGTGATCCTCAGAACTGATATAGCAAACACTGCCTTTCATTGGGTTATTGCAGTAGGATGAGACTGGTTTATCATTTCTTCCATATAGAAATGGTATCAGCTTTCAGCCGGATAAGGAGTGCTGGCAGCAATTAAAAGATTTGTTTTCTCAAACTCATTTCAAAGATCTTTTGCCTTTTTTTCCCCTGTGGCTGTGAACTTTCATATTGCAGTTTGCTCTTCTTTAAATCAAGGTAATTAATAAAAGAGTTAAAGGAGCAACCTAGGAGTTCCTTTAGAAGCAAACTTATGTGTCATAGTTATTGATCAATAACAAAACTAAGGTTCTTGAAATGCCTGGGTGGTTCAGTTGGTTAAGCGACTGCCTTAGGCTCGGGTCATGATCCCAGGACCCTGGGATGGAGTCCCGCATTGGGCTCCTTGCTCAGCAGGGAAACCTACTTCTCCCTCTGCTTGCCGCTCCCCCTGCTTGTGCTTTCTCTCTCTCTCTGTGACAAATAAATAAATAAAATCTTAAAAATACCTAAGGTTCTTAATTCTCTTTTTAATAATAATAGGAAGAAAAATGCAACAAATATATTTTGGAGACAGCAGAAAATACTCAATAACTGGTGAATGGATGTTAGAAAATGGTGTCTAAGCTTTTTGAGCCAGGGACCATGTATTAAGTGGTCTTTACGCTGCAAAGAGAGCTTAGCATAGGACTTTGCACATAGTAGGCACTCAATAAATATTTCCTAACATATGGTAATTAGCTAAACAGATTAAGAATATAGATAAAACTTCAGGAATGTTATTTAATTTTGCAAATATTTTAGGAATTTAAAATAAGTTGAAATATTTATGTACTACTTATGAATACAAATTATTCATTACCATATAAATTAAATTACTTGATTTCCTTGCTAAAAATCTTCCAGTGGCTTCTCCTTATCTTGAAGTAGCTTCTAAGACCTAAGCAATCTGGCACTTGCTTAAGTGCTTCACCTCAGTGTGTATCACTTTCCACCTCCAGTGCTCCACACTGGTCTCCTTCCTGTTTCTCTTTAGGGTCTTTACGCTTGCTATTCCTCCACTTGGAAAGTTTCTTTCCCCAGATCTATACAAGGCTCCCTCCTTCACATTACTTAACTCTTGCTTTGACATCCTCCCCTCAGAGAAGCCTTCTTAGACTATTCCTAAAATGGCTGTCTCCTCATTCTCTTTCCCTGAACAAAAATTGTTTTTTTTCTTCATGGTATATATCACTGCCTGAGATGATAAAATCTTTTGTTTTGCTTGTGTCAAGTTCAGTTCCTGGCATATAATAAGTACCCAGTAAACATTTCCCTTAAAAAGTCAATGCAATCTACTGGATGGTGTTACACCAAGGGATCCCAACTCAACTGCCTTCAGCTGTGAGGCAGGTAAACACACCCAATATAAGACAACAGGGTGTGGTGGGAGATACGACTACCTAGAAAGTTACAGGCTCTACAAAAAGGTATTCAAATTAAAAGAATAACTAAAACACTGTGTTGACCAAATAAAATAGATCTGAGGACAAGATTGGGCCTGACCTCTTTGACTTTACATAATATTTGTAGATAGCAATAATCTCCTAAAGGTAGTTGGTTTTGGAGAAAATACTGTTTCCAATAAATATTTATTCCTATTTCTCTTCCTCCCTTTCTTTAGTCTTCTCTACCTTAGCATTTTTCATTAAGATCTTAAGGTAAATTAGCACAGTTTATGTGTTCAATTCTTGACTGTTCAGCAACCTAATGATATGAGCAGGAACTACAAATGAAAACATCTCTAGGTTTTCTATTTTTTTAAGATTCCTTTATTTGTTTGAGAGCGAGAGGGAGAGAGAGAGAGCATGCATGTGAGAGGGGGGAGGTGGGACAGAGGGAGAGGGAGAGAGAGAATCCTTGAGCAGTCTCCTCCATACTAAAGGCTGAGCCTGATACAGAACTTGATTCCAGGACCCTGAGATCATGCCCTGAGCTGGAACCAAGAGTCAGCTACCCGACCAACTGATCCATCCAGGTGCCCCAACATCTCTAGATTTTCTAATCACAGAAACAGGAAGCTCCAAACTCAAGAACACAGGGTCATTTATAAAAATGAGAAGGGAGAGGGCTTGCCAAAGACGGAAAACAGAAATTGCCACTTCTAACTTCTGGTACTTACTCTCAGGTCTGCAGAGAAGGGCAATTCCCAGAGAAATGATCATCTTAGGAAAGTATGAGTCAGGCTAATGAGGCTGTAAAGCCTTTATTTGATGACTGGACCCGTCCACTCTGTATTTGTGGAATCTAAGATTGATTTTAGATGGTCCTCGGATTTCCTGATGTCTTAACTGGTCTGTGATAGGGTTCAGATTGAATCAATCAATCTGTTATCATCTGCTGTTCATATTTCTCTGCAATAAATGTCCATGCCATGTTGCTTCAGGCTGTGATTCACAATCATAAACTGTGGTTTATATTTATCAACTTCAGTTATGAGAAAAAGTGGGCAGGCAGGATGTAATTGCATTGTCATGAGCTTCTAGAAGACAGACATGGGAGGATCACAGCAGAGACCACAGAAGTCAGGCACGTTCTCCCCGTTAGCTCTGTTAGTGTGTCCACATCTCTATTTCCCCACCAGCACTGAGGGAGCCGCAATTTCCTGTGGTTTTTAGTTGCCTTGTTCAGGTTTCTACCACATGGGAAGAGTATTCTATGATAGAGATGTCTGCATTTTCAATAGCACTTTATGATTTTTTGCAAGACAATGATCAGCCTTGTGGTAGTCTGCCATTTAGATTAATTTATGGTGGGGCTGTCAAGCCTAGAATTAACAGGGAAAGCCTAGCACAAATGAATCTGTCAGTTCAAGGCACAGACCTCAATCCTTTAATCACAGCTAAACTCTTTTACTTGTGGGGCACCAAAGCTGTCCTCACAGCAGGGTGTTATGGCAAGTTTATAATGTCTAAAGGGTAGAAATATGCTTAAATTTCAGCTCAAATTGTGTGTTTTTAAGCAAACTCAGCTTGTGGATATTGTGAAACTCTCTGCTCTTTTTTTCCTAGAATGATTTGATTACCATCTCAAGGTGCTCTTTAGAATTCATTACTTTCAAAACAGATATTCTAATATCATAGGATATTACTTCGGAAAAAGATGACCAAATTTTCAGTGGGCTAAAACAATACTAAGGATAGAACAGATGCACTGGAGATAAAGAAAAAAAGTTACCATTGACAGATTCAGCCAGAACAAAAGAACAGAAAGCCCCCACTAGTGACCAAACCTATGTGAAAGCAGCCACTTTCTGTTGATTAATTCTAGCTTCTTCAAAGAAGGAATCACAGACGCCAAGAAAAACAAATTACATACTATCTCTTCACACCCATCTATTTTCCAGTGCTCAACTCCGGAGGATCATCTTTATCAAGAAGGCTTGATAAACTCAATTTTAAAAACAACTCAAATTGAGGTGCTCCCTTAGTCAAGAGCAATAGTTTCTCCCATTTATTTTTTCCCCCATAAAGACAGAAAAGCCATATTTTGATATTTACTTTCAGATTTTGCATATTGTTGTACCTAAAATGCCTATGCTTTCTTAGGACATGCAAATATGTTCTCACAGTGTTTAAAATGGAGTTCATAAAACTAGTCCACTTAAAAGCCAATATATCTCAAAATCTTAATGCTATATTTCAATGAAATAATCCATTATTCAAGAGTAGTCAAAAATTTAAAAGAAGTAATTTGACCTACATAGTTGAGTAGGATATAATGCTATAGATTCTGTTAGAGTTTCTAAATGTTCCTTAGATGTATGAAATAAAGCGCAGCTTCAATATTCTCTCTAACAAAAAGACTTCATCTATATTTCAAATGTTTCTGATCAATATTTTCCTTCATTTCATATTAACTCACCATTATAACCACATATAATTGAAAAGCTTGAGACCAGATAGCCTATTGTAAATAATTTACAGTTGTCACTGTGAAAAACAAACTGTTAAATACCACTGACAAAAACATTATGTTTATCTTTTTATGTCAAAAAAAGTACATTTCCCCCACTTTCTCTACTTTTCGCTTTAAAACCAGCCCATCCTCTTTCTTTCAATGTTAACTTTGTGATCCAGAATTTCTGTCCATTTCTCAACTATTTCTATTAGACCAGTCATGTAAAGAATGAAATTATTTCAAGTTTTTAAAAACTGTGAAATGTCTGTGAAAGAAATGAAGTAGTTAAAATTTAAGCTTGGCTAAGCTTATATATCTGTGTAAAGATTCTGGGGCCTAAGAGTTTGACAAATAGATATTAAGACTAAGGTATCCAAAACAGATGTTATAATCTTGAATCATTTTCCACCACTGTGGAAAACAGTATGGAGTTTCCTCAAAAAATTAAAAATAGAGCTATCCCATATGAACCAGTATTTCCAGTATGATTCAAAGGAAATGAAAACACTAACTTGAAAAGATATATGCACCCCTATGTTCACTGAAGCACTACATATAATCACCAAGATATGGAAAAAGCCTAAGTGTCTACCAATAAATAAGAGGATAAGGAAAATGTCGTATATACATGTGTACCATATATATACATATGTATGTGGAATAGATATATTCCACACAATGGAATTGTATTTTATTCAAAGTAAAAGCCCAAAATATTTATAAAGACTTTTGTTTCTTCCATTATGGCAGTCTAGAACATACTAAAACCTTCTTACAGGATCTAAAAATGCTTTGATACATACTTATAAAATGTAAGAGTATAGAAAATCCACTGAAGGGGCGCCTGGGTGGCTCAGTTGTTAAGTGTCTGCCTTCGGCTCAGGTCATGATCCCCTGGGATCGAGCCCCGCATCGGGCTCCCTGCTCAGCGGGAAGCCTGCTTCTCCCTCTCCCACTCTCTCTGCTTGTGTTCCCTCTCTAGCTGTCTCTCTCTGTCAAATAAATAAATAAAATCTTTTTTAAAAAAAGAAAAGAAAATCCACTGAAGTCAGGAATGAACCAAAAAAAAAAAAACAACCCAAAAAATCCTGCCAAGGAATCAAGTGAATACGAAAGTCATTGGATTATTAGATCTCTATGGCTTAGAGCTTGAGAGTGGTGGTGGTGGTGGAATTAGATGGTTAGATGGTACTGGGACAAGATTTGAGCCCAGGAGATCAAAGACTACCCTAAATAAGGATGGAATCCAAGAAGAATTAGAGTCTTGCAGGACAGAGTAAATTAATGTGTGCATATATATGCAATGGAATTTTATTCATCCATAAGTAGGAAATCTTGCCATTTGTGACAACATGGATGGACCTTCAGGACATTATGCTAAGTGAAATGTGTCAGACAGAGAAAGATAAATAATGATCTCACTTATATGTGGAATCTAAAAAAAACAAAAAACAAAACAAAACAAAAAACCCAAACAAACAAACAAACAAAAAAAGTTCATAGATATAGAGAACACATTGATGGTTGCCAGAGGCAGGGGTGGGAGATGGGTGAAATAGGAGAAGAAAGCCAAAAGGTACAAATTTTCAGTTATAAAATAAATAAATCATGGGGTGTAATGTACAGCATAGTGACTACAGTTAATAATACTGCACATATGAAAGTTGCTAAAAGAGCAGATCTTAAAAATTCTCACCACAAGGAAAAAAAAATCTGTAACTATGTTTGGAGATGGATGTTGATTAGACTTATTGTGGTGATTATTTTGAAATATATACAAATATCGAACCATAATGTTGCACACCTGAAACCAATGTAATGTGTGTCAATTATACCTCAATAAAAACATATAAATAAATAAAAATTTTAAAATAAATAAATCCATCCAAAAAAAGAAATTGGAGATTGGTTCTGAGCCAAATTGAAACAGTCAGCTTTTGAAAGGAATTCTTACAAGTATCGATGGGAAATGGAATGAGTCCAGTTCTAGCAAGGCTGATTTATCTATTTTAGGGCACTCTAGTATACTAGTTTTTAGTGTTCTTTGGCATAGTAATATTGCCTACTGATGTGAGAATAAATATATTCAATTATATTGAGAATGTAATATTTATCTAATTCATACTTTAATTTCTTGAAGAATAATGATGTCAGCTTGTTTTATATTATTTTTAATTAAAAATGAAATTAATATTAATAAATTTCATTTGATAGCTATGTGATATCATATTGTATATTTTCTACTTTATTTACTAAATTATATTAATAGGTTTATTAACTTCTTAATATTGAAAGATCTGACATGTCAGAAAATCAGATTTATTAGTGTGACCAAATCACCTCCTATTGGCCTTGAGAAGAGGCAACATTATAAATATGGTCTAGAAGGCCTTGGAATGTTTGCCTTTTTCTATAGTCCATTTCCTACTGCATTTAGCACTGCCGAGTAAGTTTTTACTATATTGGTTATTTTGACATAATTGTATTTAAGTTGATATGGGATGATTCTCTAAATAAAACTCCTTATAAGTGAAAAAGAAAAGAAATTGGAATAATCAGATCAAATACAAAATAAGTATGTTTGATAGCCTTAAGAAATAAAGAGAAAATTGAAAACACAAGTTGGGAACAAGAGAATATCAAAAGTGTTCAGGTAGGTTGGAAAAAAAAAAAAACTAAACACAATTTTAGAAATAAAGATATGCTCATGAAATAAATTTAATGAGAGTTTTATCTAGAGAGAAATCCAATATAAGACAGAAGTAGCATTGCATATCCAAAGGAAAGGATGAAGGTTACACTGTAATTCTTCCAAGAACTCCACAAGGTCTGTTATTATTTCCATTTTACTGATGTGGAAAATACAGCTCAGAGAGGCAAGACATTTGCCCACATTACAGGGAAAATAAATGATGGGGAAATGGATTTGAACCCAGTCTGTCCAACTACAAAGATGGCCATTAAGTAATACAAATGGTGTGACCCTGGTGTGACCATTCTGTTCTCACTCTGTAAGTCTGCTCTTCATGCTTGCTCTGTCTGGTTCTTTTTTATTTCCCTCTGCCTTCTGTCCCTACCATTTGATGCAGCTGCTGTATCAGAATACCCTATTTCCCAGGGGCACTGCACCCCTAAAGAAAGGAAACTCTTTTTCTTTCCCCGCCCCAGGGCAGGAAAGAGATGATGGCAGGAATAAGGGACTAAGATGAGACTGCTGTTTTTGAATTCCTACTATGTGTAGGTTCTTTACATATGCAAATCCAGGAGAAGAAAGTCCTGGCTGTTATGGGGCAAGATTAAAGACATAGTTAAGCAATTTTGAAGGAATGTGTTAAATAAAGATTGCCTTGCAATAACTTCCAAATGCTATTCTGGTCCCCTAAGCCTGATCAAAGCTTCTTTTTAAACCAGGCACTGAACATTTTATCTTGGATATAAATTTTTCACTTGTTTTGACATCTCTGAAGATTTTTTTAAAACTTGCCAAAAAAAATCTAAATATATAACGTATTTGTGAGTGCACCTTGAGAGAAATGTATTCTGTAGCCAGAACAGCCATGCCAACCCATGTAGTCAAGCTGTTAGCCAAGGAAGGGGCCACAGGCTGTGCTGGTGCTGCTGCCTGGGACAGAGTTTCAGGATAAACTCTCATTCGACAGCTGGGTTGCTCTCAACTAACTGGTCATTTTCTCAGCCTGCAACCCCCAAGGGTGCCAAAATGGCTTCTTCAAGCCCTCTATTCCCCTGGCTGGCCAACTATACTAAATTCATACTCGGAGCCCAAGAAATGCAGTTTCCTCGTAGAGCTGGTGCGTCCGGGGTGCAGTCTTCTCCCAGAGCTGTATTACTGATGGAGAAAACCTTCCTTCACCTCAGGTTGGCTGTAGTTCAGTTTCTTAGTCCGAGACCTCTCTTCTTTTTGAAGCCTATGGAAATTGCCCTGCAGGGACAAGTGAGACTGAAACACATCAGCCACACAGACAGGGAGACTCCAGACCCCAGAACCAAACCCAGGTTTCTCGGGTGTGCCTCTTTTGTTTGTTCCTGGTTGCTACAACTGTACTTTTCCTGATGTCTTGGGGCTAAGCAAATTACAGTGAATGCCAGGCAAACTAATGAACTGCCTCAGTTCTAAGAAGACTATACATACCCTCAGTCTGGAAATGCGAATAGGGTGTTGCTCACCATGTCAGGTACACGATCTAAAAATGAAAAGCCTTCAATTCAGAAAGTTTTTGAAAGAAAAAGAAAGAATAGCGCAAATCTAGGGCAGCCAGCGCACTTCTCCTAGGGGGATTGGTTGGGGGGAAAGAGACTCTGAGGTACTTAAAAGGCTGCATTCAGACTGTTGGCTATGAGGATAGTTATCAGTCTGCAGGTGGGTTTCCTAGAACAATGGTTCTGGGCTGAAGGGTTGCCATCATGAATAATATGAAATGCCATCTGACATTCTCATCCCAGAAAAATGCCATTTCAAAGGATAAAGCCCAAGTAACTTGATTCCCTTTGCTGCCGTGTTCACTTCTACGCCACGGCAGCTCACACCTGTCCGGTGACCTGCTGAGCTTGCTACCTTCCAGCGGCAACCCAAGAGAACTTTGAAAATCACCCTCTGGGCTCTTTGGGTTCAAACAAAGAACAAGAAGGTTGGTTATTCTGAACATTACATAACAAGAAGTAGTTCCTGCTTATACCTATTTTAAAATGTTAGCTCCCCTCTATTTTAATAACTAATTCTGGCATCAAGCAGAATGGAGATCAGATACCTGACACTACCCAGATTTTCCATATAGCTTTTGAACACTGGATTTTAATTCCCAGATTAAATAAATGAGACTAACTCAAACATTTGGTGAGATTTTCATGATCAAACCTACAACACAATGCGATCCCTACTCTCTGTTGGAATTATTAAGTCTTTTCCTTCTTAGAAAAAAAAAATACTAGAAGTGACATTTTGGAGCTACTCTACAAACATTTGTGTTTGAATGGTTTGGGACTGCTTTTCCTGATTGTAAAACAAAATGTATTGTTCTGATCTGTTTTAACTAGATCTTTTATTCACTAACCAACCTTTCCTGCTACTTTAAAGCAGAATATCACATTGTAAAAGACACAGAGAGGTTTTAAAAATTATCCTGATTATTGAGAAAAAAATAAATGCCTGCCTTCGCCTAACTGGACGACTTGAACTCATGACCCAGAGGAGTTTCCAGAACAGAAGTGAGATTAGTGTTTTGGAGTTGAGGACATCGCCAGTATAAAAAAGTATTAAGAGAGGGTTATGAAATTCTGCTTTGCATCGCTGAGGTATCTTTGGGCCCAAGAAGAGGGCCCAAACCTCAAAAATACAAGAGTGACAAGTTGCTGACAAACACCTTATTGAGTGAATTTGAAAAAAAATTAAACCACCAACAGATGGAATGTGTCTGAACGCCCTCCCTGCTGGTGTGTGTGTCACTGAATATCAGCAGAGTGTACTGGGGAGGCCCCACAGGATCCTGCCAAGAAGGAAAGCAGCAATGACCCAAATGCACTTCCCTATACAAAAGATTCAAGGTTGATGAATTTTAAAATGGTTTAACCCCATTGTCAAATTAGTTATGTTGGGGTTAACAGAGGCAGCTCATTGGCTCTTCATATTTCCCTGGGTGCCCTTTCCTCTCCTTAAAAAAACAAAAAACCCCACAAAACCTCAGAAAATCAGACTATAATTTTGGATCAAAGAAACTTTCCATTTATATTTCCATATAAAAAACTTTGGTAAATATCATCTGTAGTTTTAAAGAATCAATCCTCCGGTTCCCTGTAATTAAGTGGGGAAATGAATTAGTGAATGTTTCCAAACATAAACATTAAAAACAATAAATATGCCTCCATGGTGAAGTTTTCCTTTTGGAGGGGAAGAAGTAACAAAATCTAAATTAAATTAAAGTGGTGTTCTGGGAACCAAAGTGGTACTACAGCTCAATAAACTAATGTAATTAGACAACCTAAGATTTTTTTTTTTCCCTAGGCTCCAAATCTAAAGCATGGGCTTTGTAAAGGCTCAGGATCATTGTTAGAATCCACTTCAGTATTGGAGCTTCTCAAATTCCCAGCCAACACACTTTGCCTTTAAGGCATTGCCTGTCTGATTATCCTGCCAGTCTCCCCATCTCCTAATGGTTTTGTGTCACTTTCAAGTGCAGCAGTTCCCTTTGGAAACTGACAAGTGTTCATTTTGAAATGGAGTCATCAAATGCATGCAGCCTTCAGGAGGCTCCTCTTTTCATGAGAACAAACAAAAGGAAATGTTTTTAGTACAAAATCCCTTTTTAACAAATAAAAAGCTTGTATTGCACTGCAGGGCTGCCCACCTCCACAAAACCCTGGCTCTTTTTGGTGGCCCTCAGAAGCAAGCTTTTCATTGTATAATTCATCCAGGGATAGAGCATCTGCTGGGCTAATGAGCTCTCCTGCAGCCTCTTCTCCCGCAGGCGAATCCCCAAAAGCACAGTCTTAAATCAGATACTGTAAAAGCCAAAAGGGGGGTGAGAGGGAGAAAAAAAAAGTAGGGTAGAGAAAGCCAAGGTAGCAGTAGACCAATAATCATACCTTGCATCTGGCTTTAGTGAAGTTGTGTACTTGAAGATTTTCATCCACACAGTTAATTTCTAAGCTTGCTCTTTCATGGCTGAAGTTCTCTTTTGAGTATTTTATCATTTGAGCACAACTCCAATGGATATTAATGTAATAGATCATCATGGCAGCAGGCTCTTAACTATACCGATAGCAATCTTGACCAGGAACTGATTAGAAAGGGCATGATTAAGGAGCATTCCCCACCCCCCCCTTTTTTTTTTTTGCCAGTCAAAGGCGCACGACATTGGAAAGCTGATGGCTTTGATTCCTGTCCTATTACTAATTTTCCCATGTTTTACAGTGTCACCGGTGAGTCCGACAGACATTATTAGGAAGCTAGGTGACAGCATCTAATAAAGTATGTTGGGAGAGGAATCATGGCTCCCTTTTGCACTGATGATCTTTTGGAGAAATACAGTATTGTGGATTATGGGAGGTGGAGGTGGCGGACACTGATGATACCCATGGCAATTCATCATCAGCCTGCAACCTGCCAGTGATCTACAGCTATAAAGGAACAGCTTCCAGGAGGGACAGGAATGGAGAGTCTGTCTTATTTGTGTTAGCAAAGATGTGCTAGAGAGGATTGTCTGATTATTTATTGGTTGTTTTAAATCCCTGAACACACTTTTAGGACACTGTAGGTCTCCATGCCATGTGAAGCCTCCAGAGGATATTCTGCCTGTAGAAGTGTCCAGTGGGGTTGCATTAAAACAGCATAGACTGTGTTATGAGTGCTTTAGAGATGAATTTGTAGAATTCAAAAGGCCAGAGGAGCATTAGTTATGTTGGGGTTAACAGAGGCAGCTCATTTTAGAAATTTGGTATTTGAGTTTTTCAACATCATCCAAAGTAGGTTCACCACATTCTTTTTAACAAACTCTCCAGCACTGAGCAGATGGTTCCTCTATTAACAACCATTTGCATTGAACATATTGCAATGATTTATGTACCACATGCCATTGAGCAAAGCAAAAACATTCAGTAGCGACTAATTAGTTGAGTGTAAAGACACATATCTCAATGTACAGAGTCCTCCTCTGCCTATGTTTTTCATTTTTTATAGTTGAGTGTTTTAGTTGTGTAAAGCACTTCAATCTGAACTATGACATTCATCTTTCAATTATGGTAATGGTGTAATTATGGTTCTATTAATGCTTCAGTCCTACTCTTTTTTTTGGGGGGGTAGGTGGTTTAAGATTTATTTGTCAGAATTTCCCTTGGCCTGATTGGTCAGTCACATTTTATTGTTAAGTGCTAGAATGCTTGTAAGTTACTCCCAAACTCACCAAAATGCTTATTTTAAGAAGTCCACTTTGCCTTTAAAATAGAATAGAATATAGACTAGAGATGAAATAAGACTACTAATCAAAAAAGATGATTTACAAAGAGTGACTAATTTTAAATGGATTTGAGTGTCATTTATTAATACATAATACCTTCTGTATATCTTCTCCACTATATTGTCCAGTCTAGTGAGCCCACATGATTTTTTACCTTCACCTGCTAAATCTCTGCTCCAGTTCCTTCACAACTTATGGACTTGCCCCTAAACCGGATGTGGTTCTTAAATTGGTAATCCCTGAACTTTCCCAGCACATGAGGGGGTTTGCTGCCTTTTCAAAGCAGATTCCCTGAAGCCAGAGGAAAAACAGAACTACAAATTGCATTAGTTATTACATTCTATGGAAAAGAAGTCCCAAACTCTTTCCCTGTCTTAGATGATCCTGGGACATTTTCTTCGCCTTTTTGCTGATCAACAGGGTCAACGGACATTACAATACTGTCACTGTATGTCAAGGTGACAGTGTTTGGACTGTAGGATGAACCAATGAATCTTTTATAACTAAAGTTTTCATTCTCAAGAGTTATCCATGTAAAATGTCAAAGTAGGCTATCCATCATCGGGGAGGCTAAATGCCTGTGTGCAACCCAAAGGAAAAGGGGTATAATATAACTGCATTTACCCAGGACTCAAGGAGCCAACCTTAGAAAACCTGAACTTGCTCTGCTCTTTTTACAATTCCCAGTTTTAATTTTCGTGGTGATCTCTACTGATAGAGAACCCTAGAAATATGGGAATGATAAATTTAACCTGCTTAAGTCTTCAAAGTGAAAGGAAGCAATAAAGGCAAATAACGTAAGTGCATTTATTAATGAAGGTACAACAGAATATGAATTATATATTAGTATAAATAGTCCAGCAATATAAGAAAGTGGAAAGAGTTAGTAGACAAAAAAATATTAAAGGTGAATGTTGATAGGGCCAATATGTGTAGAGAGACTAATAAAAAATAATTGAAAACAAAGAAAAAATGTTTTCAGAGTCATAATATTCAATTGTAGCTACCCTCCTGGGCCCATGACAATAATCACTATTTATTTCACATGTACTTGCATTTTATATACATTAGTGATCTTTAAAATAACTCATCTATGTGGATAGCATTTGCTTCATTTTATAGATGAGCAGGACTGAGACTCTGAGATATTTATGTTAGGCAATTTTTCTGAAGTCTAGCAGGTAGCAAGTGGTGGAGGCTGGATTTGAACCCAGGTCTGTCCTGCTGCAAGCCACCTCTGTTGCCTCTCCATGTAAACCAGAGTTGGTTACAAGCATATGCCTCAACTTAATATTTTCTTATTTTAGTTTGTATCAAGGACTCAACTATGGTATGTAATTTCCTTTGGCATCTTATTTTGGCAGTAAAATAATATTGGAATCTTTACATATGCTGTTGTTAGCAGTAAAATCTAATAGAATAATCAATATCAAGGAAAGGAGCAAATAATCAAATTGGAAAGAAGTCTCTTGGTTTAAACTCATCAATGCTAAGCAAATATAAAATGTGTAACCCTGAGAGATATCTTTTTGCTTCTGCAGGACTCTTGTTTTCCATAAATAACATTTATATTTAATGAAAACAGGATTAACTTTGTATTGAGAATTGAGCCTGTCATTCAGTCTGATTAAACAACATGCAGTCTCGCAAATCCACATTTTACTCAATATTTCTGTGTGTCTAGACATAACTCTATTGTGGATAAATTTTCTGGATATACCTCTATTAGGGAGAGAAGAAGGAAAACATGTCTTTTTAAGTGTGTACTGGGTCTAAAATAGGACATTGTCAACCATTAGAGCATAATCAACCATTTTTAATTGATTAATAACAATTTCATATGGTTCAACCTAACATATGGAGGTAATTGTTTAGAAATAACCTTGATGAAAAAGAGACTATCTAAAGGTCACCTGAACTGCCCCCCCCATTCTCCTCCCCCTCCCTGGTGTTACTATAGCAATCTTATCTGTATCCCGATCACTGCACAGATCACATTGCCTTATAATTTTCCTTGTGAAATGTCTATCAATCCATCCAGATGGTAGTTACTAGAAGACAGGGACTGTGGCTTTTCACTTCTGTATCTCCAGCAATTGGCACACTGCCAGGAACTAGTAAGCACTAAACATTTAAGTGCTTGCATTTATTTGTTTGTATTGCATTTTTTTCAGTTTCTGAAAGGAAGGTAAGGTAGGTCAACTGTTGCAGTGCTGAGATTAAAGTCCAAGTGATTTGATTCTCAATTAAATGATGTTTTACCCTTTTTTATTCATACATACTGTCATGTTCTCAAAAAAAACCCCTTATAACATCATTTATATTAAAATAAACATAACTAGTTGTTCTATTCGTTTTAAAGACAAACATAATTAAAATTGCAAAATGTCTGCCTTGCATTGACATGTTTAGTCAAAGGGTTACCCCTATGTCCAAAAAAGACTCCTTTCCCTTTTAAATTATAGTATATTTCTGACATTCCCTGGGCTATCTGAAGTTTTTGTTACACATTATGGCATTTTGGATATTTTCCACTCTATGAAGTGCTAAGGTTGAGCAGGTGGTTGACATGCTCTCCTTTGATATTAACACTGCATACTTTTCAACATGCTTTATCTCTTCCTCTAAATGGGTGACTCTGGACCCAGAAAAGGCTCCAACTTCTAGACTGTGATCTGCTGACTTCCCAGTCTCACAATGTCTAGGAAAGTGGGCAGAGCTGTGAGAAACAAAGATCATTTGAATGGCTCTGGTGAGTTGGAGAATACCTCTGAACCAAGAAGGGCAGGTGCTCTACCCTTTGTTCTCTTTGATCTGTAATCAGCCATGTAGGTGGGCTACAAAAAGTGCTTCTGAAGTGAATGTAGATGAGATTTCCCAACTGATCTGCTCATCCTGGGTAGGAGTATAGAAAAATGCAACACGCTGTTAAAGACTTCTCTTGCAAGTTTCAGATTTCTTGAGAAACACCACTAATTTTTTTTTTCCTTCAAACTCCTTTTTTCCAAAGGAAATAAAACATCCCCAAGATATTTTTGCAATGTATTTTCCATCCCAATCCTATTCTTTATGCTTATATTATTGGTATATTTTCCAGCTGAGCTAGAAAACTCATTGAAGAATCAAACCATTGTCCTATAATACCAGTTATTAATGGTCTGAACGCATCCAGGGTTATATATATAGGAAAATAATACTTTCTAGGTATTCTGGTGTCATTCAGAATTACCAGGCTGCAATCAACAAAGATAAAAATTATTGCCATCTGCTTGCTTCTCAAAAAATATCTGTACATGGATGGAAATTTTTAAATGTAAAATAGCAATTTATTTTATTCATAGGTCATCAGTAGGCCAATTTGCTCTTATATCAACTAACAAATACTTAACATATCTATGTCTCCTGTCTCATTCTCTTACCAGTCTCATGATTCCCGTTTCCTATGGCCCATTACCACTTTTAAGTTAAGTTAAAATATGAGCTTACTGTAGGTTTAATAGGTCCCCCTTTCAATTTAGAAAATATTATCAATGGCATCATGATCTTTCGGGTTCCCTAGGATGAAAACGTGGTCATACATTGTAGATACCTATGTCTCTCTACCTCCACCACGGTACCCTTCAGGCCTCTGCAAAAAGGGTCACTGCCCTGCACTCTGACTTTAGAAGGATCTTTATATTACCAACATAGAAACACATTTGTTTTTTTCTCAAAGGTTTTTGAAAGTTTGGTAACAGATTAAGCAGTTAGGAATTACGGTGGGGGGGTGGTACTTGAGAACTTAGTTGAACCTCACCAATATCCTACCAGAAGTTTCAGGGCTGAGAGAATTCAAGTGAATACGATGGGTGGTAGGGGGAAGTGGGGAGGTGGGATGAAAAATTTAAGCATTTTCTTGTTTGTTTGTTTGTTTTTTACTCTTAAAAAATTTTGGGTACCTCAAATTACCCAAAGTGGATGTCTAGGCAGATAGGCTCCCAGATAACTGTGCTTCCTCCCTTTCCTGATCTTGGGTGGTGTAGTTTTGGCTTTATTACATATTCTATAAGATCTCCATTTCAATTTGTCTATTGGCTTTTAAGATATTGAAATTATTGAATCCTATTATTTAATTATTGCATCATTGAATGATTATTATTTATAAGTCCTCTAAAGATTATAATATGCATTTTTAGTTTTCCACCACCTACTTAGAGCTAATATCATACCACTTCAGGTTAAATGTAAGAATTTGCAAACATATAGATCCATTTATCCCCTCTTCTCATATTTTATGCTGTAGTTATCATATGTATTATATCCACATACATTATAAACCTCATAATAAAATGCTATAAAATATTTTAAACAACCATATATATTTTAAAGAAATAGGGTGCCTGGGTGGCTCAGTCAGTTAAGCGTCTGCCTTCGGCTCAGGTCATGATCCCAGGATCCTGGGTTCAAGCCCCACATGGGGCTCCTTCCTCAGTAAGGAACCTGCTTCTTCCTCTGCCTGGCACTGCCCCTGCTTGTGCTCTCTCTCTCTCTCTGACAAATAAATAAATAAAATCTTTTAAAAAAAGAAACAAAGAGGAAGAATATCCACATATTTTCAATTTCTGGTGTTCTTCACTGCTTCTTGAAGTTCTAAGTTTTTATCTGGTATCACTTTCTTTTGACCTAAGAAGCTTCTTCTAGCATTTCTTCTAGTACAGGCCTGATGGTGATGAATTCTCTTGGTTTTCTTTTATCTGAAAATGCCTTTAATCAGCTTTCATGTGTGAAAGATATTTTCACTGGATATAGAAGTCTGAGGTGACAGTTTTTTTTTTTTTTCCCTTTCTTCTTCTTTCTTTCAGCACTCTAAAAATGTTCCACTGTCCTCTGGTCTTGATTGTTTCTGATGAGAATTTCAATGGTCATGTAATGTGTCTTTTTTTCCTCTTTCTCCTTTCAAGATTCTCCTTATCATTTGATTTCAGTGGTTTGCATATGATATGCCTAGAGGCTGCTTTTTGATAGTCATCTTGCTCAGGGTTCACTGTAACTTTATGTCTCTGGGCAAATTTTGGACATTACTTCCTCAAACACTTTTGCTGCTCCATTTTCTCTCTCTTATCTTTCTGAGACTACTATTACACATCTATTGGACCTTTAGATATTGTCCTAAAGGTCCCTGAAACTTGGTTCATTTTTTTCCTACCTTCTTTCTTGCTTTTTTCTGTATTGGATAATTTGTACAAATCTATTGTCAAGTTCACTACCTCTTTATTCTATCAGTTCCAATCTACTCTTAAGTACATCTAGTAAAATTTTATAGAAAAATATAGTTTTTCAGTACTATAATTTCTATTTGGTTACTTTTTATAGTCTCAATTTTCCTGTAGATATGTCATATCAATTATTAACATCATATTTTCTTACATCCTTCAGTATTGTTATAATAACTGCTTTAAAATACTAATACCTTTGTCATGATGAGTTTGGTTTCAGTTGTCTTTTCTGTAGAATGTGGGTTATCTTTTCCTGTTTTCTTCATATACTGAGTAATTTTTAAATTGTATCTGGATATTACAAATGATACTTTGTAGAGACTCTGGATTCTGTTATGCTCTTCTGAAGAGTGTTGATTTTTGCTTGTTTTAGTGGGCAGTGACTGTTACTAAATTCAAACTGCACACTGCAAACTGTCTCCTCTGCTACAGCAGCCAAAATCTCAGTTCAGTTCTTTTAGCTTTAGCTAGGTTGCTTGTAGGCTGTTCCACACATTAATGATTCAGGGGATCTCAGAGATTTCGGCAGAGTTTATACACAGTATTTAATATTTCTCTCTTGACATTTTAGTTGTGGTGGTGGCCTCCACCTGTCCTCTGGTTGTTCAAGCCAATAAAAGAAGAGGATTTTCCATCTGGTTTTTAATTGCACTCCCTTCCCCATCATGCATGGCAAAGACTTAGGCCTGCCCTTAGGGAGAAAACTGAAAAAAGGGAAAAATCACTCAATGCCTTTCCTTTCTTGCAAGTATTGACTCCTTTCCAGTATCTGCCTGCTTCTCTCTCTCTCTAGAATCTTCAAATGTTTTTACTTTTAGTCCAGAGTTTGTAGTTATTATTGGCAGGAGAGTTAGCATAATAGGGAATTCTTGGCCACTACCAGAAGAAGAGCACTTGCTATAGTTTTGGGAACTGCTTAGAACTACCTGGAAATCTCAGAATGGAGAAGTGAAGTATTGAGAGAAAAACCATCTTGCCTTGGCCTCTTAGATGCTTGCATAGGTAGGTTTCCATTCCAAGTTGAGGCAGATCAGTCACTACTTATGAGTCTTAGGCCCAGGATACAGTGCCTGCCTTCCTCCAGCAGTACCAGGTTGCTATCAGTCTTTCACACAGCAGAACTGACTGGGTTGAGATGATGGCTCCTTTAACCACTCACTGGGGAGTGGACTATGGGGTCCAGGGTGGGAAAATGGGCCAGTCAGAGGTGCAGTTCAATGTATAACATAATTATTTACGGATATAGTATGTGGGCTTTCATTTGTATTCATTTCCCACCATGCAAATATTAGGGACAGACCTGCTGTTCTGTATTATTATTATTATTTTTAAATGATTTTATTTTTATTTATTTGAGAGAGCGAGAACAAGTGGAGGGAGAGGCAGAAAGAGAAGAAGCTGGAGAGGGGCAAGCAGACTCTAAGCTAAGCAGGGAGCCTGACCTAGGGCTCAATCCCAGGACCCTGAGATCATGACCTGAGCTGAAGTCAGACTCTTAACCAACTGAGCCACCTGGGTGTTGCCACTTCTCTGTATTATTAAAACCTGTTTTTCAGATTTATTTCTCCTTTCTATATTCACAGCCATCGCCTTTCATGATGGTTATTGCAACAATCAATAAGGTCCTTCTTTCAAGCCATTTTATACACAGACAGTAGTATAATCTTCTTAGCGTTTTTTAAGAAAATTGTTATCCTCCCCAACATATAACACTCTACCCAAACCTACAGTTGTTCCTCATTGCTTACCTCTAGGATGAAATCAAAACTCAGTCTGATATTAAAAATCCTCTACTACAATTACAATGCCTGTCCTTTAAGCCCACTTCTCTAATTGCTCTTCATCTCTCCTCTACACAGAGAATTCCCTCTGCCCATTAACTATCTGCTTGACAAAATATGATTTCCTCCAACTAGCATGGAAGCCCCTTCCAAACTCAAAACCTGCTCAAAATCTTTATCTCAAAGCCAAGAATAACATTTAAAATAGCAAAGGACTAAGGATGTTAAATATCTTAGAATTTCTGTGTTTTATTTTGTTGAGACAAGAGATATTGCATTTTTTCTGTTCCTTAATTTTATTTACTTTATGTGTGTTAAATATACATAACAGAATTTACCATTTTAACTATTTTGAAGTGTATGGTTTTGTGACATGAAGTGTATTCTCATTGTTGTGGGACATTCACATTTGTTGTTCTTGAGTTGTAAGTTTTTTACATACTCTAGATAAAAATTCCTAATCAGATATATGATTTACCAATATTTTCTTCCATTTTGTGGATTGTGTTCCACTCTTGATAGTGTCCATTAATGTGTAAAAGGTTCTAATGTTGATGAAGTTCAACCTATCCATTTTTTCTTTTGTTTCTGTGCTTTTGGTGTCACATTCCAGAACTCATTGCCAAATCCAGTATCATGAATTTTTCCCCCTATGCTTTCTCCTAAAACTTTCATAGTAATGGCTCTTATATTTAGGTCTTTGACCCATTTTGAGTTAATATTTGATACAGAATAAGATAAGGATCTAAGCTCACTTTTTTTTTTTGCACGTGGATATCCAGTTTTCCTAACATCATTTGTTTAAAAGACTGTCTTTTCTTTTTGAGTGGGATTGGCACCCTTCTCAAAAATCATTTAGTGATATATGCAAGGGCTTATTCTTGACTCTATTATATTCTATTGCTCTATAAGTCTTTCTGTATGCTGATACACACTGTTTTGATTACTATAGCTTTGTTGTAAGTTTTAAAATTCAAAAAAGTGTGAAACTTCCAACTTCATTCTTCTTTTTCAAGATTATCTTGGGTATTCTGAGTTACTTGAGATTCCATATGAATTTTATGATGGATTTTTCTACTTCTGCCAAAAGTGTCATTGGGATTTTGACAGAAATTGCATTGATTCTATAGATCACTTTGGGTAGTATTGACATCTTAACATCTTCCAACTCATGAACAGGAGATTTCTTTTCATTTATATTCTCCTTCAATTTCTTTCAGCAATGTTTTATACTTTTTGGTGTACAAATCTTTTGCCTTTTTGGTTAAGTTTATTCCTAAGTATTTTATTCTTTTTGATGCTGTTGGAATGGAATTGTTTACTTAATTTCCTTTTTGGACTGTTCATTGTTAGTTCATTGTTAGTGTATAGAAATACAACTGATTTTTGTGTGTTGATTTTGTATCCTGTAACCTTGCTAAATTTTAACTTTAATTTTAAATTTAACTTTTTAACTTTATTGTTAAAACTAATTTTATTCAATGATATGTTCAATGAATAAAATGTGATATGTTCAATGAATAAAATGTGAAAAATACAGAAAAACATAAATAAATAAAATTATCCACAATCCCTCCACTCTGAGCTAGCTAGCCATGCATTATGTTCTTTCATTTTCTTTCTCTCTTCTTCTCATAACTATTAATATTTTTTAGTCCTCTTTTGCTGCTTAAGAGTATATAATGAACTTGAATTATTTTAGTTAAGACATATGTTCATAAAAGGTCACTGCCTGTTTCCTTGTCTCCTCAGCTCAAATTTTTTGAAACCCAACCCTTGCTCTATCAATATTTAAAGGCCTCATTTACAAATTGTAAGATGGCTGTTATATATTTTTTAACACCTTAGTTGCTGAACCCAAGAGACAAATGTCATTTGAAGACAGCTTTGGGACATACAGTGCTATTGTGATTTTACTAAATATTTCTTGAGGGTGGGCAGAAGAGTCCAGTTCTTTTTATGGACTTATTCTCACCCAGGAAAGAAATCATGATCACAAGTTTGGTCTTAAAGCACCAATCAGACAATAATAAAAGAAACAATGTGTGTCTGTGTAGAGTGATACTCATTTATCATGAATAGATATACGACTTTGATATCTAAGGTAGATGAATTTTATTCTCTTTCTTTGGTCAATTGGCTGAAATCTGAAGCTTTGCAATTTTAGTATTTTAGATGAAATGGCATTACCAAAAATATTGGGGTCAGCTCCAGTTCCCTTGCAGTCTTATGTAAGGAATACACAAAGGTGGTCACAGGGTGCCAAGTGAAAAGAGTATAGATACTTAGAATTGTTCGTTTACATGATGCTCAAAAGGGTATTCCACAGACATTCATTTGCCACATCAATAAATATTTGTTGAATCCCTACTATGTGCCAGGCCCAGTGCTAGGCACAGGGGACAGGTCAGTGAGTAAAATACAACAAGTTCCATCTGGGTCTAATTTCTGGTTATGCAACAGTATCATCCTTGGCTGGTTGGTTTAACCATTCTGTTTCACATCCAGAAAAGAGGGAGTCAGATTACATTATGTCATGGTTTCTTTCAGTTCTAAAAGAAATAATTTTGCAATGCTATGATTCTATTTGGCATACACACTGCCTATATAATTCCAGCACAGGAATTCATGATGCTGTCTATTCCCAACCTGATAAATTGCTGACCTCTTAGACTTCCCCCTCCTATCATCTCTTGACTTACTCTCCCCCTATCTGTTCTCTGTTCCCAGCAACACTGGAAGATTTATAATTACACATGGATGTCACCAGTATGTTGTAACAGCTTCACTTCCCTGATATTCTGCTAAAAGCAAATGAGTAAAAGCAGCCAGGGCAGCAACCAATTCCTAGACAAGGTGATATCCCTTAGCTGTATACTATTTTTGGTTTTACTGGGCTCTCATTTGTTATTCATTAGCACTCCTAAGGAGCAAAAGAAAGGCAACATGCATTTAAGTAAAATCAGCCTGAGGGTTCAAGAATATCTTCCAAAGCAAATGAAAAAAAAAAGAATATATTAAATATGAGTTAATCTTATTTTCCTTTAAATACATGATTTTAGTTTATTGCTGTAATTAGAGTTTGAAAAGCTTACATTCGAGAGAAATAGAAATCTTCCAACATCTCTATTTATCTCTGAAACAGACCAGATTGTACCACTTGGCATTTCATTTTTTACATCTTTGCATCTTCCATCACAATTTCTCAAGCTTAAAAACAAAACAAAAATATCCCTATCTATTCCAATACTGTACTTAATTCCCTATAATTCTTAAAGAATGATACACAGTACTCCCCAAGGTTCAAAAAATAAGAGCAACAGTTAAAAAAAGAAAGGTACTCCCTATCAAGGCCATACTTTCCTTAAGATAGTCTCATTTTTTCACCCAATGTAGCAACAATATGGGAAAGATGATCGCTAAAATTAGACCTCACTGTGAAATATCAATCTGTTCTTAGCACTGCAAATAGTTCAAACACACACACACACACACACACACACACACAAACACATTTTCATTTGTTTCCTTATATCATAAGAAAAGTCCAATAGTATTAGAGACTGAAGGGAAGGGATTTTGTTACCCCACATGATTTCTATTGACGCTAGTTATATGAGGGTATTAAGAGATGTTTTTTGGCTAAGTTTGGGAGGTTCTGGGTAAATAAAATGGAAGTGTTTCTTTATCATGGGATATCTCAGGGCCTTTAATTTGCTAATAAACATTGTAATTCTTCTAGAAGGAAATACTGCAAACATTTCCCAAATGTGTTTGATCATTATGGCCTTTATTTGAAGAGTAATTCTCAAAAACAAATGTAGTGTAACATTCTCATTTTGTAGATGAGGAGACTCTGGTCACAGTGGCTAGGACTTGCTCTGAGCCCACAGTTATTAGCAGAGCTGGAGTTAGAACCTATTTTTCTTGACTCCTAGCCAATGTTTCCTTATAAAGTAAGATGAACAATGATTTGAGGTCCTTATGTTTTGCTCTCTGTCTTCTCAATACATTCCTAACACAGTATCAGTTGTCTTAGGTACCAGTCACAAAGCAAGAAAGAGCTGATACAATAGCTATCTTAATTGAACAATATTCTGGATTGGGATCTGTGGACCATTGCGATTTGTGAGGCTCCTATATACAGATTTAAAACTTGTCTAGGGGTGCGTGGGTGGCTCAGTCAGTTAAGTGTCTGCCTCCTGCTCAGATCATGATCATAGAGTCCCGGAATAGAATCCCACATTGGGCTCCCCGCTCAGCGAGGTGTCTGCTTCTCCCTCTGCCCCTCACCCTGTTCATGCTCTCTCTCTTTCAAGTAAATAAATAAAATCTTAAAAAAATAACAAAAAAATAAAACCTAGTGTATCCATTGGCTCAATGATTTTCAAGTGGAATTTCAGGAGCAAATTTATTTCCCAAAACAAGTATTTTAAAATTTTCCTTTCCCCTTTGCCACTGATTCAGTGACCTTATTCAGATAGTTTTCTTACCTATAAAAAGGACGGAGAAATAGCAACCATCTTATATGCAATGCAGTTAGTTCTGGTTAAACTAAAATATTTAGTTCTAAAAGTTACTTACTTGAAATATAGACCTATAGTGCAATGAAATCAACATATTCACACAATCAAATTACTATGATAAAACCCATTACTATGAAAAAGCCCATGACATTAAGACATTTGTTTTTATATCTGCAGAATGAATGAAATGTCTCTACTGAACCACTGATTACATATATCCACAAAAACTCTTACATTAAATATAAAACAATGGCCATGACCTCCTAATTTGTCAGGAAATACCTCTGATCCTAGGGACAAAAAAAAAGAAAGACCAAAGATGTCAACCACTGAATTAGAATTAAAAGCATCGCTCCAGAAGTTGGACAGGAGAGCTGAGTGCATCCCTGTTTTCCATTGTTGGGGCATGCAGAGGTAGCCAGAATGTGGCTTCTTATACAAATGCTGAATTAAGTGAGGGAGGAAATTATTTCACTTTTTAATTATGTGGTATTTTGCCAAACTATCCTTTTGTTTCTTAAAAAGGAGACATCTTTCCTTTAATGACCTACTAGTTTAAAAAAAATCTATGGCATTGGGGAATTAAGGATAAGGAGACAAGCTCTTAAACTGGGTTGTTTTTCTGCACACTAATGAAGTTCATAATTTAATTGGAGGAATTATTAGATACATTCTCTCCTTATAATGGTGCAAACCTCAGAGGCAAATGAGCTGCTTATGCATATATTCTCCTTATAATTCAAGAAATCCTCAAGGATTTAAAAAATATGTTCCAAATCAGAATAGCACTCAGTTGTCCACTTAAAATGGGTTTGTACCATAAATCTTGAGTCTAAGCATTGCCACTGGAGTTAAGTAGCAATGTTTTTGTGCTGTTTTTTTATTTTTAATTACGGTTACTAAGCTTTTCATTTGAGTGCTCTTATTTATTGAACTTCATTCTCCCTTTAAGAGGAAGTTAAATTTTAAAAATTTGGATGGTAAAATGGTTAAATATTCATTTTACTTGAAAAAAGAGGTAAGGATAGGATCGTTGACTGCAAATTTATGAAATATTGTTATATGAAAGAGGTAGTACACTTACTATAGTTCCAGAAGAGATAATGTGGACTAATATATGAAAGTTAAAAGGAAAAGCAGATTATTCTCAATTGAAAGGTAAACTCTCTTGAAATAAGCTAGGGTAGTTGGTCATTTCCAAGTTTATCCATTAATATCTGTGGTTTGTTTTGTGTTTTGTGTTTTTTTTTTTTAAAGAATTTATTTATTTATTTGAGACAGAGAGAATGAGAGACAGAGAGCATGAGAGGGAGGAGGGTCAGAGGGAGAAGCAGACTCCCTGCGGAGCAGGGAGCCCGATGCGGGACTCGATCCCGGGACTCCAGGATCATGACCTGAGCCGAAGGCAGTCGCTTAACCAACTGAGCCACCCAGGCGCCCTGTTTTGTGTTTGATGATGCCCATTAAGCAGAAGTGGTTGCAGGTGTTAGAAATTTATGGAAAAATATGGGGAGGAAATAAACATGTAGAAAATTCAGGTCATTTCTTTATTTTTTCTCCCCTCAGAAAACAAGAAACTAACATCAGAATTTTATTTTGGCCGTGAAGCACCTAGATCTAATACAACATGACACATTAGCCCAATCATGCATTATAAAATTGATAAAAATGAGTTAAGAAGTTAGGGTTCAGATAAACACAGCGATCTGGTATAGTGAAATACAGAGCCGAGAGTCACAGAGAGGGTGACTCCCAGAACATTCCAAGAAGGGCAGAGCCACAAGACTCCCTGGTTCATTGTTGCCATTGAAAGATGACTCCTTTGGGAATATTCTAGGTCTTCTGTATGGATTGAGCTCACTTCAGGGTAGTGTGGCTGGAAGAGCATAAGGTAGACAGCATGAGGTTTGTAATTAGCAACATGATTTTGTCCCTTAATTATCAATGGGACGTTTAAAAAAAAAAAGTCAAGGAATTTCTCCGTTCCTCAGTTTTCTCATCTGAAAAATGGGGTTCAATAATACCTGCCTCACAAGTTTCTTGTGAAGATTCAAAGAAAGAAGGTACATGCCAAGAACCTTGTAACCTGAGTGCCATACAAATGTAAAGGATTGTTACTTAAATATTAATGGGGGCTATTAGAATGACCTTAATTCATCCCCCCCTTTTCTGATTTCCTCCTATTCCCCGATTATTTCTCAATTTCCTTCAGAAATTGCATCTTACATGACAGTATTCCACAGAGTTCCTATAAGTGACCATAGTCATTCATAATTGTAAGGGAAAACACCCTATCATATCATTGTCATCCATTCCCTAAACTTCAACCATCACATGGAAGGTGATAATTTTCAAACCTATATTTCTAACTCAAATCTCTCTGCAACACCAGAGCAGTATGTTTAAATCCTTGACTGGACTCTCCACTTGGATTCCTACCAAAGTCTTTCCTTCAGCCTTTCCTTCCTCAAAATCTGATCGGTCACCAAGTCCTATTGTCTTGGTACGAAGCTCTTTCAAATCCTTATGTGATGATGGCTTTTGTGGGATTTAGAGAGCTTTTCTGGACTCCCCAGTTGGGCATCAGGACTTGGAGTTACAGCTGCTTCCCCGCTGAGCCACGTTACCACTCTCCTTTCTCTCCTGGAGTTCCTCGCTGACCACAGCTGCACTCAAATATCCTCTAAGACCATTGCCTTACCATGTTTCTCACCTGCGCTTTGTTGCTACGAGAATCCATATCACTTTAGATTTCCTAGGACATGGGGTGCTCAGAGGCCAAGACACAGGAATCCTTCAGTGCTTCTTGGAGATGCTGAAGATCCACAGAGAGAAGATGAAAGGGCATCTCCCAGGATTTGTCCATTCTGCCAGTTCCCAACTATTTGTATTTCCTTAACATGCTGTGCTGTTCTTAAGCATAATCGGTCACCTAGAATAGCCATTCCGCCCTGGCTACTTGGCATTCCACAGCACCAGTTTCACGTTGCCATGCAAATGTCGCATCCTCATCAAAGTTTTCCCTAGGCTTCTCAGATTAAATTAGTATATCCTTCCCTGTCATCAGGGCACTTCACACATTCACGTGGCAAAAGCACTTAACCCAAGTTGTCATCATTTTTTTGTTTCCATGTCTGTCTGTGCCCATTGGTTTCAGCTCCATGAGAGCGTTGACTACGCCTTGTGCATCTCTATATACCAGTCGTCTAGCCCAGTGTCTGTTCCAGAGTGGAAAATAAGTATTCTTTGGTGACAGAAAGAAGGAAGGTGTTATAAAAGCAGAATCTGTTAAGCAGTAGGACCGCCCAACCTCAAAAATTAGGACTAATTGAGAAGAATGAACCAATGCCAGGTCCAATGCTTCCAAAGCGCCTTGCAGGACGCCTCTCACAGGAGAAGTGAAAAGTAAATATTTTGGTAGATTTATTCAAATTTTGGCTAGGAAAACCCTGTGGTTAGAGAACTTGCAGGGTAACTGGTAAGCCTTTGGTAACTGGCAGAGCATTTCCACATCACATGATTTTTTTCCCAAATTATTTCAGAAAATTTGAAGAAATACCCTACGGTTTTGATACTTTTAAACTTCCCCCATGTCATTGCTTACCTAATAGCACATGTTTTTTGCACTAACGATTTGAATGCCTAGCTTCAAGAAAGGGAATTTCAACCTCACTTTGTCCTAATTACTGCAAATGCCACGGCGGTGACATTCAAACAGTGAGCATTTACAAATATATCTGATTTCTCCTGAGGGCGAGAATGTCAGGGGCCTTTCTCACTCCAGACACCCACTTAGAGTGGTTTTGTCCCTGTAGCTTTGCAGACTCTGGGATTAGGCAGGGAGGGTGTTGCTCTGAGCTGGGGCAGTAGTAAGGTGAAGACACCCAACAGGGTGCGCAAACGGAACTTCTGAGCTAGCGCCCCCTGGCTTCTTCCTTGGAGATAAACAATGGAGGCACAGAAGGCAAAATCAATTCTGTAAACAGGAAGGGACCGCCAACTACCTGTGAGGTGCTTGTGTAGGCCCTGCAAAGGGTAAGAGATGAATAAGCACCACGGAGAAAAAATCATTGATAATTATGTTCAGAAATATTGTGTAACAAGGCAAGTAATGGAGATGTGGGTTAGAGTTTTCTAGGCCCCTGAGAAAAGTTCTGACAATTCTGTCCTAAGGTTTTTGAGGTTGAAAAAGATTTTCTATTATCTCATGTCTGAAATCAGTACCCTGATACATTGCTGGTATCACATCTTACAGATAAATGAGCACATTATCAAATGTTCATTTGTCTTTCAGATTTAACAATTATTATTATTATTTTTTTAAGATTTATTTATTTATTTATTTGCGAGAGAGAGAATGAGAGACAGAGAGCATGAGAGGGAGGAGGGTCAGAGGGAGAAGCAGACCCACCGCTGAGCAGGGAGCCCAATGCGGGACTCGATCCCGGGACTCCAGGATCATGACCTGAGCCGAAGGCAGTCGCTTAACCAACTGAGCCACCCAGGCGCCCCATAGATTTAACAATTATTACAATAAATCACATTACTTCCTTGAAAATGTTCATCTCAAAGAAACAATAAAAAACAATAAAAAATGCTGAGTTATGAAATCTATGCATCTGACAAAGATAGTGTTCAGCTTTTCAATTGATTTAATTATGGAAAGCTTAGAAGGAAACAAAACATTTAAAAATCAAAACTTCCAATTGTGTAACTAGGAAAACATTTTGGACATTATCTATATTTAACAGCCTATGAATTGAACTCTCTGTCTGTATAAAAAGAAGTTCAGAACAAATATCTATGCTTCATTTCTCCTCTCACCCCTCATCTGGGTAGATTTTATTTATGCATTAGACAACCTTTTTGGCCATTAGAACCATCTTGCTGCAGCAGTTAATTAACACAAGTACCATAATTTAATACAGTTAATGCTACTTGATGCCCTTTAATGTACCTTCCATTAGTGATATTATTGTAGTATTACCCTGTAAATTAAAATGAGATCAAGACTAAGAGAGCTACTCTTT
>NC_138372.1:82530945-82619397 GCF_054177405.1 Leptonychotes weddellii | reverse complement strand
CATAAAATTTTTATGATGGGATTATAGTTTTTGTCACCAGTAAATAGGTATGAGACGTGTCAAATGCTAAAAAGAACATAAACGCTACATTAGTCTAATAACAATCAAAGCATCACTTTCACACCAAACAATAGTAGCCAGTATGAAACATAAAGGCCGGATGCACACATGCACGAGAAGCTGAGAATTGGACTTCATTGTCAATTCAAAGATTCTCCACCTGTATTTGTTTCATAGCTGAAAAATCTTGTATTGCCTGCCCACTCTTTTATGGATATCTGCCCACTTTCCCCAAATAATTCATGCCAATTCCCACATTGTGGTGTGGGTGGTAGTAGAGTGAGAAGTCAAAAAGTATCATTATAATGATCAGATATAGACACGTAATGGTGTGTTAAATGTTGCAGTCATTTCAGCGATGGCGAAGAGAGGGTTGAGGGAGACAAAGGCCTGGTTATATTTTGGAAAGTTTCTATTGATGAAGTCTTTGAAAAGGAACTCTTACAACTTTCTTTTGGACATCATCAATTAATAGTCAATCTTTCTACAGATGATTTGCTATATAAGAAAGAGACGACCTCGACCGCTAACCCTACTGAAGTTTCCAAGGGTAAGATGTACGTATCAGCTTCTGTGCTGAAAGACCCACGCACCAGTAGCAGCTCAACCACTCCCTTTTGCCTCCATTTCCCTTATATAACTTAGAAGCTGGAGACACGCCCGAGCCGTCAGGCCTTGCTTCCTTAGTCCCTCCCCTAAGATAAAAATACCCCGGCCATCTGGTGCCTAGCACGGTACACGCCAGCATCAGTTTTGCCCTGAGGAATTTGGACAGAATTTAGAGGCGACAGAGAGGGACCTGGAAGGAGCTCACCTCTACTGGACCTTTCTCTCTTGCCCAGCTGCTTCCTCACTAGCTTACGGTTGACTGGTGAACAGGAACAGACGGCAGAGGTGAGTCCCAGAGAAGGGAGGACGGTTCCTGCAAACTCTCCAGAACCCCTGAGATGCAGTTGGAGGATACTAGTAGGACCAGGGATAAAAGAAACGTGGGAAATCTGGTGGGAGTCTACTTTTCTAACATGCCACTTTTAAGTGACCCCCACAGGGAACGCATAAAAATGCCTGTGGCTTTAAAGTGTATTTATACTCTCTCTCTTTTTTTTTTTTAAATAATCAGGAGAAACAAAAATGAATGTGCAGTAACAGAAATAAGCTCCAACAATGGTTACTTCCCAACCGAAAGCTTCACAAGATTGCCTTCTTTACAAGTGGAAGATGATAGTGTTTGCACAAGTTGGACTCTAAGGATTTTGGATTAAAAATTTCTCAAACTGCAAGAAAACTGCATTAGGTGATTTTATCTAACAATGTAGATCACACTAGGATTCAAATTCAAACCTCAGCTCATGAATTTTGACACTTGTTCTTGTAGAGGAACAGAATACTTGTTACTTTGTTATAGAATGCTATTGTTAATAATATCAACATCAATTATTTTTATATTTTATAGTCCCCAAGAATAAGAACTGGAAACTGATGACCTCTTGCAAAAATGTTTACGAGTATAATGGCTACATTTTACTATAAATAGCCAATTCATATTTCAGGCCACAGTTCCAGATTGCCCTCTCGTGGTGCCCTACCAATACGTGAACTTTCCTCTACACCCTGGAACCCACAAGCTCAGTGTTTACCAGTGCCTATTTCTCTCAGAAATATTATTTTGCTTTCAAGGTATCTTCATCATATGTCACCAAGACCTTAGTTAACAATTTTTAAAGAGGCTCCATTGCTTAAGACTCCTGACTCTTCCAGGAGGAACATGAAGCTGGAACAAAGCTGAGAGGAGGTGGCCACCAGTTCCTGCTACTTTCCACGGTTCAGAATCTGAAACCTCTACTACCACACTGAGGTCATGCCCACCACTCCGTTCTGTGTGCCCATTATAACCTTTACCTTAACATCAGTGACCTCTCCTTTCTTCTAGTGTACAAATAAAACAACACTATTATCAAAAGATAGATTGAGTCAACTTTCAGAATGACCAGGGAGTCTCAACCCTTCTCCAATTTCTGAGGACTGGGCTGTCCTAAGGGATGCTGGAGCCTGCTGTGTTTGTTTAAATTTTAGGATTGCTTAATGAAACCTACATGACTTATGGGCTGTTTATATTCTTAACCTCATATATTCTGACGTGAAGCTCTCTGCATTTTTAGAATGATTGTTGCTTTGCTTTCTCTTTTTTCCATTTTGCTGTATACCTCACTCATCTTTAGTTTTCCTGACTAATTACCTCATGCTTCGACTCCCATCAGTTGGTTATTTGGATACCAACCATAAAACAGTTAGAAATCTGGTTGAACAGCTCTACCTTAGTCGTCCTGGTTCTTATGACTTGAGTTTTTCATTAAAGCATCCTCAAAATTCTTGGAAACTTGCTCAAGTGTGTCTCTGATGTATTATCAAAACCAAAGATATGCCTGACAGTGACCGCTAATGGATTTAAACTCTGGTCCACCTGTAATTGACCCCCAAAAATGAGGGGAGCCTGCCTCAGGTCCATATTTAAGTGGCAGCATATCTTTTTAAGGCAATAACCACCAAAAGCCTGAAAAGCAGAGCTCACTCCTTTTTCAACAAATGCATTGTGCTTCCTAAACACTTTTGGTTCTGATTTAATAAATTTAAAGGGATATAATTTACAGTTCAGAAGCTTTTTTCGGTGCAATACAATGAAACGTAAACAGAGAGATGTACCACGTTGAAACCCTGTCTGGCATTTGAAAACAATGGAAAGACGTATTTCTTGTTTTCCCGTTATCTTTTATGAAGCAGCTGACTTTGTCCCTCCTGGCTTCATTGCCTTAAAGATTTAAACCACCCCCTGATCTAGGGAGTTCCTTGGACTCAAATAAGATGCTACTACCCACACCCCTCCCCGCCCCCACCCTTTCTGTTTAAATTCTAAGAAATCCTGCCAGGTTCAGGTTCACTGACAGTGAGTCTGGGATCACAAATTACTGCTGAGTAAGAAGGGTCTCAAATTTCTCCAAACCTAGCTCTAGACTGGTGTTCCTGAGGAACTGTTGTAGTAGAAAGTGTCACATGTCACTCCACAGCTGTGGGACCAACACACTGGCATTTTCTTCGAACAACCATTCCATTCAAGTCAGACAGATGTTTTCTTACCTTCCGTGCACCTTTATGTCTGAGATCGCATAAAAGTAGCGTGCCAAGTGTAGCTCATCTACAAATATTTCCCCAACCGCTGGTCTCAAAAGCCTTATCCTCAGGTCTGTGACTGTAAAGAAGTCTCTGAGTTTCTTGGTTGTATCCAGCTGCCCGTAGAGAGAAGCCATATTGCGTAGCCATGGTCCAGCAAAAAACGCAAACCTGTCTTTGATTTCAAAGTGGATGATTTTGCTATTTGTCATGTATCCCGTAGAGTACTCTTCAGTGCAAATGATTTCTAAGACCGTATGCTGTGATAAATCCTTCACGGATTTGGGATCCATGTGAAAGGCATCTAAGCAGTCTGTGGCGTAATATTGGTAGGGCTGCCATGTTCGTCCATAATCGAGAGATTTCTCCAGGATCATTTGGTCCGGACGCCCTGATTCAAAGGTGATAACTATGTTGTCTGTGAGCTCGATGGTTTTGCTCCAAGACAGAGTGATGTTAACCTGGAGAGGCTTGGGATAGTCCTTCCAAGTAGCAGACTGCCAAAATGTGGAGGGATGTCTTCCTTCAAAATCAAACATCAGCTCAGGGGGATGCGCCAGCTCAGGGGTACTTGCATCACACTCATTATTGCACATGTAGGGGTTGCCCTATGGAAGAAGAATAGGAGAGGGTGCATCAAAACACTGGTTTGACACAAGTCTTGCTATATTGCTGTTGTTGAGTAAAAGGCTAGGAAGGAAAGAAAGGGTGGGGGGAACCCTGTTTGCAGTAATCATTTTTATTTGCCCTAACTGGATTCTCCTCTTTAGTAGCTAAAAAAATGAGGCAACGTGGTAATTTTCTCGTCTGGTTTCCTTCCATGGGCTTTAAGGAATGAAAACAGTTTATTTATCCCATATGTGTTAGACCCATAATGTGGTCCCAGAAGCACAAAGACACCGAGCAACTGTCTAACAGCTCAATACCTCTGTGTCCTCTCAGAAAGATGCTATAGGAAAGCAAGGAAATTCCTCCATGCCTCAAGGACGTTCCTCAAGAGCACAGTTCTTTAAAAAGTCATTTTTCAAGCAAACCTTTAGAATTAGCAAGGAACCGTAGATACCTGCGCCCTGTTTAGGAAACAACACCCCCATACAACATTCAGCTTCTTGCTTTGCCGCACATCCATCATATTTAACTAGGTCCCTGCGTCATAAAGCCTGCTCTTAAAGCATTTACTTTGTTCACCACAAATCATTAAAATGTGGTATACCACAGGCTCTGGGGCTTGGTCCAAACATCTGCCATCCTATTAGCTAGAGGCAAGGGGATTGCATAGGAAAGACTTGGGACAGGGGCGTGCTCCAAGTTATGAGGACGGGAAAATCCAGTACTTAATTAGAAGTATGAGCCACAGCTACTTGACGTGTTGCTCTGTGCCGGCCCAGAGTCAGCTGTCCATGGATGCTAGCCATGACTATTATCTCCCCCTGACAAAGGCTGTCTCCTCAAACAAGAAGCTGGGAATAAATCTTGTATCCCAACAAGTTATAACACCACTTATGCTACATCTAATAGCTGCTTTCAGGTTTCATCATATGATTCCAGGGCAAACAGCTGGCTCCCTGATTTTTGTTTACTTTGTGTTTAAGAAAATAAATGGTATCATTTGGAGTCAACCATTCAGGCATTTCTCCCTAATCCTCCACTGGGTAATTATAAGCATGGATGAGTGAAAGAATCGACCCTCTGACATTGTCCTTAGGCTTTCTCTTGTAATTACAATTAGATTTTTTTTTTTTCTTTTTCATGAACTGAGAGCTTTTCATCATACCTGCAGGATGCACGAGCTGGGTCTCAAATAATGAATTTACACTTTAGACCTCGACGCTCAGTTACCAGCTGACTCCCGTGAAGTATAAGATGAACACTGGAGAATTGCTTTGGCCTCCCTAGAGGCAATTTCTCCTACCTAGTCAGCTAATACTTTCACTCTCTCTTTCCCATTAGTGCAACTGAACCTTAAAGCTGGCAACAGGTTTGGGGGACTCAAGTATAATTGAGATGGGGTAGGAGAAAGGAGAGAAGGTACATTACTTGAGGAACAGAACTGTTTTAAAAATACATTCAAGGCATCAGTGATAATGGAAATGTTTCTGTACTTCTCTCTCGAATTTCAATTCCCTATTCCTGATCCCAGCGTCTGTGGCACTATTTATAGTATCCCCTTCAAAACGAGCCAAGGGGGGAAAATAAGTTTCTGTTCCAGGTGGAATATATCACCAAATTTATTATTATTTAAACTCTCTTAAGCATACCAGAGAGCCAAATGCAAAGCTCTGCAAACTGGCAAAGGCTTTTTATGGAGGGCTATAAATATTGTGGAATCTGTCAAGATTTATAAATTCTAAATATATGTAAATGCACATTTTACTGGAAGGGGTCAGATTTACACAAATCACACCTTCATTTGAAATTTACTGAAAAAATAAGGTCACTTCAAAATCTACCAGCATGTAGCCATCTGCACAATCATTAACTCAGATGCTACCACCTTCCTCCTGACAAAAGCATCTTCATCTGAGGTCAAGGGTATCAAAACCCAGGGAATCAACTCTGCAGGATACACCAGAGTGAGTTATTAAACATTTGTATTAAGTCACGTTGAAAGATAGCATTTCTTCGACTTCACCATCGATGTGCAGATCTTCTCAGAGGGGGATAGGGTGCTGAGACAGAGAGGGAGGCACAGCAGGCTGCTTCTGGGTATAGGTGGATCCTAGCAAACCTGTCTTAAGAAATATACTTGAGGATATCTATCTAAAAAGCATTCATTCCGATATTCGGTAAAAGGTGTTGACAATAACCATCATTTATTTAGCACTTACGGGTCAGACACTTTACATACATTATCCTGGGTAATCCTTTCCTTTGCTACTTTACAGAAGAGAAAACTGAGGCATAGAGAAGTGTTACATAACTTGCCCAAGGTCATATAACAAAGTGAGTAAGGGGCAGTGCCAAGACCCATTTCTCCTGCCCCTGACCTGACCTTGTCAGTTCCCAAGTCAGTGGTGTTACCTGTGATGCAACCCAGTCTTAGAAACAGAATTGGTAGTAGAAAGGAAGAGTCTAAGAGTTTTAAAACCCTAGTGAGCATTATCATACATCTAAGATGTCTTGAAGTTATGAATCTTCCTTAGCTTCATGTAATACCTAGTTTCAGAACCTTTATTTGACCATGGAGCCCCTTTTTGCATTAGTAACCCCTCCTTATATGCCCTAGAAGTGGTGTTCTGGAGAACATCCTTTGAGATTCTCTGCTTTGTATTACTCTTTAAGATTGTAAACGTGTGGATGCCAGACAGCACTGCACAACTCATAGTTTTAGTCCTTTAATGAAGACATGGCCACACAAAGCACTCAGTCTCTGCTTTTGTTCCCCAAGGACACTTTACCACTGGGGCTCAGCAGGACAGCTGGCTTAGGATAAATGCTTCCATTTACATCAAATTGTCAGCCATCAAAATGCATGCCAGGACAAGGAGACAATTTTATTGCTTTGCACTGATCTGGTGCTTTAGGCACCTGAAAAATGAGAAAAAAGTTTCACGCATGCAATAATTATTTATTGATTGCTCACTATACTCCTATATTTAAGGCACTTGTCTTGGCTTTCAAGATGCAGTAGTAAACAAATCCAAGTCCTGGCTTTCAGCAGAGCTTCCATTTTAGTTGAGGGAAATGCACTAAACAAACAAATACGTAATGTTTCATAATGCTATGTGATGGTGGTAACTGCTCTGGAGAAAAATAAAACCAATTAAAGGGGAGAATGGTGTTGGAGGAGGGATACTGATGGTAATTTTATATTGGGAGGTCAGAGAAAGTCTCTCCTGGATAATGTGACATTTGAGCAGATTAAGAACCATTCCCAATTTACACCGGAGATGATCAGAGTTTGACCAGAATGACAGTTTTGTCCTTCATCTGACTCTACTCTTAGTGATAATTTCAGCAGCATAGCAATTTATTGAAATGGATGAGTAAACAAATCATTTCTAATGAGAATCTACACCAAATGGCTGTAGATCCAAAAAAAAAAAAAAAAAATCAATTGAACCATTTTTATTTCATAGCCTCATGCTCTTTTAAAAGGAGATTCATGATTTGATGACCATTAACATAACTTACTGAGAGACAATGATATTGAGAGAAAATTAGTGGCGGGGCGGGGAGAGGATTTCATTTTGGTCCCCTAAGAAAAAAGCCTGCATTTGTGGTGAGGGAGAAAGAAAAAAAGAGAAAGCTGAAGAAGCTGAAAACCTTACTGATCTAGAAAGAGAAAGCTGGAGGAGAGATTATATGCTAAAATATTTCGTGTAAATATTTCACATGGGTGTGATCTGTAATACTGTTGTTACAGAGAATTATCAATATGAAAACAATTGCTGTTAAAAGGATTAGATTAATTAAATTTTCAACTACTTCAACCCCACCCTAATCCTCCCTAATACCGTTAACAATGAAATTTATATAAGAAAAATAACTTTCCCCTATTTGTGAAAGCAAAGAACACTTCTTGCTGCTAAATCTAATAGATTCAGGCATTAGCAAGCGTAAGTAATTATTTTGTGGCCAGCAGGCAGCTTTAAATAGATCTTAATTTAAGTCCTACAAGCAACAGATCCTTAACTGATTGTCTATGGACAAAGCAGAAAATATTTATGACTGCGCTGACTTACACCATTAAGAGATGCCTAAATAATTAAACAGATATTGCTGCTAAATGTTTTTATAACAATTAGAAGATGAAGATTGTGATGCTTAATTTCATTAAAAAATGTTAATATTTTACCTCTGGGAGAATTGAAGTTAGTTATTAATTAGCACTTTGTAACCAAAGTGGAATGTTACTCTTCCTTAATGTGCTTTCAGAACTTAAAAGGATAAATAAAATTGGAGACATGTTTTTGTCTATTGATAGAATTACCTTCCTTCTGGCAAGAGATACTTTGACAAGCAGATCCTTTCAACAGATATCTGCTAGACTTTTCAGAGTTAAAAAAGAAAATCCTACATAAGCAGTATTAACATAATACTTGTGGTTCCTACCATTTTGAACTTCCCCTTCCAAGCTCTACCTTATTGGCAGACTATTGGCAGTTGGAAATGTCGGGAATTCTCATAAGAGGTTTGCTACCAAACTGTACGTTACATGCCAAGCAGGCATGTACTTACAAGTGGTGGTGAGAAGCATTTGGGTTAACACTTAGACTGATTGTGAAAAACAGTGAGACGGAGCTGCCTCACACCCATTTGCTTCTGGCACGTCCTTGCTTGTTTGATCACTAAGTGACATTTAAAAAAAGACACATAGGTAAAGGGAGCAGAAACAGTATTCTGGGATAGCTCTCCCAACCTGTCTCCACTGTGACTTTGAAATAGATATCGCTATGTCTTTGCCAATGCAAGGCTATAAAAGGGTGAAGAAAAAGATGGCATAGTCTACTGCTCATCTCTCAGAGAGATGAACCATGAACACCATGTTTTAACTGCTGGGCTAGGCTATCATCTTGAGGAGATGGCTTCCTTTTCTTCTCTTTCATTGGTGTATTTTTTTTTTCTTGTGGTTAGGAACCCCTGCTCCCAGTCCCTTTTTGGAACTTCTTGGTCACTACTTTCCCTAAGTCCTAGATTCTTGCCTCGCTATAACACAGGAAGGCCCCTCCTTTTATGACTCTTTTGAAGACCCTCAGACTATTCTGAGTCCAAGAGCTGATGCTCATCCCTCAGGCTGAGGTGTCCCCTCCAGGTCTTATAGCTTTGTTACTGGCGATGGACAGAAGAGAGAGAAATCAGAACCAGAGGTATGTATAATTCAAGATGGTGGATACCTTCTCCAGAAATCTGAAAGATAAGTGTCAGCACCCCCAGTACTGACAGGCCTTGAAGACCCACAGCTATGGGGATAAACCCTTCATGTCCTCACGTAGGTCCACAAGGCAGCATGTTTCCAGCTGTTCATTATCCCTTTGTACATAAAGGGCAGGGATCTCTAACAATCGCAGTGCAATCTCACTTATGACCTGCCCTGTTAATTGGGTCCCAGTGTTGGGTATACACACTGGGTAACAATACCGACTTGAATATTATGGGACTGTCTCAACTTTAGAGATTCTGAAAGTGCTGTGTACAAAAGTACCTATATATTTGCCAGAGCATGAGGGCCAAATTTTACTTTGGGAAATATGGCCACTCTAAGCATAATAGAGTATATAGAGTTTTGTTTTTGTAACTCCTGAGTTAAAAACCAACTGCTCTGTTTTCCGGTGGAGCCCCTTGCTCATCACAAAGATTTCTTTCTGGCATGGACACAGGCTTAAGGCCCGATTGAAGCTGTTGCTTGTTTCAATCTGCTCCCTGACTATACTAACACCATGTGGACTTTTTTACTCAGGAATAAAGACGGGAGGGCTTAACCTTTCTGAAACAAGAATGCTAGAGGCCATATTAAAGATTATGGGCCATAATAGACACCTGTCTAAATCCCCACAGAGGATTATGTTCAGGATTCTCAAACTGGTGAAGGTTACACAGATCAAGATGACCAAGTTTCTAAGAAGGAGCCAAATACATTCTCAAGCCAAAGGAGCCACAAAAATGGATTCTTATATAGTAGTCCAAATCATTATTTTACATGGGCTGGAAAAAGAAATAAATATTAATGGAATCAAGTTAGTTTGAGAGTGAATGTCTACAGAAAAATACTGTAGTAAGGTGACACTTTTTTGAGCCTCGATTTCTTCTTCTTTAAGTTCAATATAATAATATGTACCTCATGATATTAACTTGAGAAAAAGTTGCATCATGTACGTTAAGTGTTTAGCATCTCCTTGGCGTACAGTCAGTGCTCAATAATTAGTAGTTAGCATTAAAAATGCTCTTCCTTCTGTATTTGTTGATTCTGAGAATGACATCAAATTCTTCCATGTCCTAAGCAGGAAACATGGGAATGATATTTTTTCCTTCTTTTTCCTCAATCTGTATACCAGCCAAGTAAGTTCTCTAGATGCAACCCATCACCACAGCTTTGTTCACACTGCCAAAGTTTTCTTTAGTTTTTTAAATATTTTAAAATTTAAAAAATATTTTTCTCCTGAATTACTGTCACAGCTTCTTTAATGAACTATCTCCATATTATACTATCCTCTTGCGATCTATTCTATTCATAGCTTTTGCAGTGGTCTTTCTAAAATCCAAATCTAACTGTATCATGCCCCCTTCTTAAAGCTCTTTAATGGGTTCACATTACCTTCAGGAATACAATTCAAATTCCTTAGCCTAGCTTGTAAGGTTCTTCAAGATCTGGCCTCTGTACTTTTTTCTTTTTTACTCACTCATGTTCACACCTCATGAGTCAATCACACCAACCCATGAGTATTTATATATATGTACCATATAGTGGACCATATGCAGTATCATGCAAGTCATCATATTAAATTCCAATTGTTTATTTTTCCCCCAACCAGAATTCTGTGAGGAGAAGAACTCCCAAATAATAAGTATGCAACAACAATTTATGAATATAAGAAAAATAAAGAAAGCAGAAAGACAGGAAGACAGGGAGAAAATAGGATAAATTAAGTAGGTTTGACAGTATGGAATAAGATGGGAGGGATGTGCCCATAGGTTGGTGATTTGGGATCAAATAGATCACCAAGCTTAAAGAACTATCTGGCATCCTAAGGTGTAGATGAATTGGTATGATGTCATATACTGGGTAAAACAAAATAAAACCAAACAAAAACCAAGAAGTCCAACTCCCAGCGCAGAGTGCCTGTGTGTGTGATTGATATAGTTACTGGGACTTCTGGTGAAGTTGAAGGGCATAGACAAATGGCATGACTGCAATTATGTCCCAGTCTTTCCTGGTGTTCATTTTATCCTCATTTTTCTCCATCAGTCACAGCAGTATTTCTTCTAGTGGCTTTAGGCTGAAGATCTCTTTTTCCTCATTCTCCAACCCACAGAATCCTTCTGAGTTTATAGTTGCAGCTGAACATCATGGGTTTGATTTGTTCTTGGGCAATTATGGAGAATAAAATAAAAATGGAGGGAAGAAGCCATGAATGGGGAGGTTATAATTTTTACAACGCCAGGCATAGAAGTGCCTTGGTGGTACAAATCCCTGGAAAATGTAAGATATGGTAAGTGGAAATGGGTGAAGAACAAGTCTGTGGGGAAAGAAGGAAGTGGTGTTCATTTATTGTGCTGCAGCTTAAATGGCTCTTCTACTCACAGAGGTCCTGAAAACCTTACTTGGCTCCAGAGGCTGATTCATTAGGAAGCTAATGAAGCTGACACCTCAGAGCCACTCGATTACACCTGGTGCTACTTAGGCCTGCTACCTAATTTTGTGTTTGAAGTTTTGCATTTCTCTTTTTAAAAGGGGGCCCCCAGAACTGTGTAGGCTCCGGGTTCATAGAACTTGGCCATGGTCTGGGCCATAGGTGGTGTATTTCAGGGCTCACTGATCTAAAACAACAGTTTTTTCCTTCCTATTTCTTCTTTTCAATTGATTTCCTTCCCTTTTCTCCCCTAAGGTATTCTTTTCTCAGAATTTCCAACCTTGAAATAAATTTCTCTAAACTTTCTTACCCAAGTTCACACCTGAGGGGTGTTTATGTGCATGTGTGAGTGTGTGTGTAGAATAACATACCAGTATTTATTATATTGACAACACTCTTGGTGTATTATCAACAATAAATATAATCATCATTTATTTGTAAGGCAAAGTGACTATTAGCCTACAAGAGTCACCATCATGAACCAAAGTAAATTAAATGACAAAAAATACCAAGCAGCTATCATGTGCTAAGCATTATGTTAGATCTTATAGATTAGTTTATAATAAGGTTGATTCTTCCTTATCAGCTATAATGTAGTGGCAAGATAAAATTGAGAGAGATGTATCGGTTTGAAAATAAGAAAATGTATTATAGAGGGCAATTTTGGGTAGGTTATATAGGAATGAAGTAGCAGCTAATAATATTCTAATATGCAGATAATACATGCAAAAATGTGTTGTTAAAAAGTATAAAAGCCAGGAAGTCATGATGAAAGAGTTAGAGCAGGCAGAGTCTTGGTATTCAAAGATGTCTCAGATTTGCATTGGTGAGGAAGACATTCTGTTTTTGGAATGGAGAATGGATCAATGATCATTGAACAACTTTCATGGTTAAGAATTTGTCAGATGGGCTTTATCTTTGTCCTCTCGTTTAATCCTCACCATTACCTGTGAGGCAGGTGTTATTCTAATTTTACAGATGAGGAAGCCGAGGTCCAGAAATGTCATGGAAATCTATTCAAGATAAATCATGTAAGTCTATCTGTAAAGATGAAGATGAACCTAATGTTTGGGAGGCTGGGAGGTGGTAGGAGAGAAATTTAAATATACAAGGTGAAGTTGATTTTAGAGAGCACTAAAATCTAGAGCACTAGAAGCTTTTGTGCTTGATTAATTGGAGAAGAAAAAGCCACTGGTGGTCTTTAGAGCAAGTGACCCATACACAGCTTTCTTCATTAGTTTTCTAGATTCCTTTCTAGAGAAAACAAAAGGTTCAAGTTGAATGCAATATTAGGAGTTACCGCAATCGAGTCATGAAGAAAAATCAAAAAGCAAGAGTTAGAATTCTTGGAGTGAGTACACAAATAATTCCAGACACACCTTACTTATCTTTGTATCCAGCACAATTCCTGGCACGCAGTAGATAGTCAATATAGAAAGAGCATATAAATGAATGTAAAACAAGTTATTTCTGTAACTAGCTTTTCTGTTTAACAAAATAAGAAAATTCTCAAAATTGAAGAAGCAATTATATGTTTCTAATTCAACTATCTGCTGCATGAATCATGTCTGGGGCATCAAGTAAAGAAGAAGCATGATCTTTCATTTTTCTTTTTATTGTACTGCCCAAATCTCAAACACTAGTTCATATTTCACTTACAAATCAAGATATTCATTGTGGAGCCGGAAAGTTTCCAGAACTGACTTACGGCCTGGTGACTCTATTTCCACTGAAGTCTAGGATAGAGACTGAGACATCCTCAGAAAGAGTGGAATGTCACAATGACTGCAATGCAGGATATAATGAAAGGGGGATAGATTGGAGGTAAGGAAGGAAGCTTTAATAATGTCGGTGTGAGAACAAGGAGCCGGATTCAACGGAACAGAAAGGTAATGGAAGAGTCAGCAGGAATTAGATTGATTGGAGGTGGAGAACAAAGGAAAAGAAAGAATCAGTGGTCATACCAAGTTAGCCTGCACACAGTAAAAATGGTGGTGTTAAAGTTTTCAACTGAAACTAGTATAAGATTGGGACTCCTTTATTGCCTCATCCCAGCAAAGTTCCATTTGCAAAATGTTAGTGTGACATCCAGGGTTACTGAAAATCAAGAAAATGTCACAGAGATGCTATTCATAGTGTACAACAAATATTTTAAAGTCCTCCATCCTCATCTCTCTCTAAATACCTCACATGCATACTTACTGATCTCCAAATTTTTCCTACCTAACTTCAAGCTCCCATCAACTTATTCCCAAACTTGGTCTGCACAGGCTTCCTCAATCTCTTTTGGTTTCTCCTCCTTCCCCTTTATCTTCTTTTAGTTGCTGCCTACTGCATTACAAACCTCGCTGGTCTCCAACGTATTTATTCTAGTTTATAAAATGAAAACCTGAGAGCCTGGAGGGCAAAATAGCACCCTCAGGAGCCAGTGCAAGAAGCCGTGAATATTATTCAGGAGCTAAGTGGAGCCAACTGTATTTCGACAAGAGGCCAGAGCTGGGAATTGCAACCTGAGGAATGAACAAGGTATGTTATCCTCCCTAAAGTAGTCTACAAAAGAGTAGAAGACAAAGTACAAATTCCAAGCGGAAGGAACTTGAGTGGAAGAATGAACAGGGCTGAGTGTTACAAAGTAGATAGAAACCAGTAAAAATAGGCACAATAACTTAGAAATAAGCCTTGTTAGAGGCACACTATTAATGCATGGGGGTATTAGCACTGGACAAAGAATCATCATTTTCAAGCCTGGACAACTGGAACAAATGGTCACTCTTGTCAAGGAGTATCAACCTCTCCTGTAGTGAAGACGAGCATGTGTAATAAGAATAATAAGGGTGGGGTGCCTGGGTGGCTCAGTCGATTAAGCGACTGACTATGGCTCAGGTCCTGATCTCAGGGTCCTGGGATCCAGCCCCTCTGCGCTCAGCAGGGAGTCTGCTTCTCCCTCTGCCCCTCCCCTCACTCATGCTCTCTCTCTCTCTCTCTCTCAAATAAATAAATGGAATGTTAAAAAAAAAAGAATAATCAGGGTATACTTTCACAGCATTTTTATGAGGACTAAATGAGCTAATGTGTAAAAAGAGCTTAAGAGGGTACTCGGCCTATGGTAAGACCTCAGTACATGTCAGCAATTACTATCATTATCACTGTCATCACTGTCACTGCTATTCTCATCTATGACCCTTACAACTTGTCATCCCACAGAAGCCTCCTTTTCAGGGTCCACTGTGCCACCAGATAATTTAGCACTCAGTTCTTCGAAGTGGACTAGTAAAACGGAGGTGTGAAAGTTATTTATGGGATAACTGTACAAGGTCTCAAGGTGCCCTCTGTGACAAACATAAAAACATCCCCAGATGGCTTTTATTGAACACTATACCTACCTCTCAGGATCAGATCTGTTGTGGTAGCTATGGTCAATGTACACCATTACACACTGGATTTCAAAGACACAGTACAAAAAGAAAAGAATGTGAAATACCTTATTAATAACTTCATACTGGTACATGTTAAAATGACAATTATTTTGGATATATTAGGTTAGATAAAGCATATTATTATGATAATTTTTACTGGTTTCTTTTTACCTTTGTTAAGGTAAAAATTACCTATATGGACACATTATATTTCTATCAGACACTACTGGTTTGAATAACCAACCAGATGTGATGAAGGAAACAAACCTTTTTCAAGTGAATGCTCATATAGGTCCTTTCTACTTCTCCTGGCCTAGTTTGAAATGACTTTTGTCATTGATGCCAATAGGCACTTGAGGTCTCTTTTGGGCAGGCATCCAGGAAGGGGAATAAGCACCTCTCCAAAATAATATTGATAATAATAATAATAATAATAATAATAATAATAAAGCAACATGAGTATGAAAGGGAATGGAAAGCACAGTCTGACTAACTGGTGAAAACAAAGCCTCAAATGAGAACCAGAGTAATAAGGAGCCTTTGAAAAATTGTCTGAGCCTTGTGTTTTTCATGATGGGAAGATCAAAGAGAGATCAGCCATGAGGACCAAAAAGATCTTTAAAAATTACATGAAAAAGAATATAATGCTAAAAATCAAACTGCAACAAGAATGCATTTATGTGTCTCCAGAAAGGTAATCAGAAATTCTTCAACTCCAATATCATTAAGTTATTCCAGAATTTAGGCATGTAGGATGGAATTACTCTTTCTGGAGGAACCTCTTCTAGACCCACCACATAGGCTCTTGATCAACTCCGCTAGAAGAAGGAAGAGTCCATGTATTTGTCCATAAATCTGAACATACCATTTAGTTATAGCTGTTTTCATTGGCGGCTTACAACCCATATTTGAGTTAATAAATATAACTCAGGGTTCTCTAGATATTTGAATGCGTGTACAAGGAGAGAAATAAAAATTTAATCTGACCTCCAAGAAAATGAAAAGGCAATTCAATATCCTGGAGAATACAAAAAAAAAAAAAAAATCTTTAAAATGCCAGAAAGAAAAAAAAGGGGGATAAGTAGTGCCAGATACTCAAGAGAAGATAAGGAGCAAGAAAAATCTTTTGATTTGTCTTGAAAATGGTTGTCAGTGACCTTGAAAATACTGGTTATGATAAAGTGTTGAGGCAGAGCCATTTTACTAGAGAGTGTGGAATGCTAAAAACAAAAGGGAGGGCAGAGGGTCCAAAACACTCATTGGAGAAATCTGAAAATGAAAGCAAGCAAAATGAGATAGCTTAAATGGGGAAGAGAAGTAAAAAATGCACTTTTAGGAATGATCAGGGTTTGTTGACAGAGTGCAAAGAAATGTAGTGGAAAAGGAAAGAAGGGCTAAGTGTGAAAGTAAGTTGCTACTATCTACATTGTAATTTTGGAAATAAAGGATGCATTCTCAATGCAAAAACTTAGTTTATTGGCTAAATCTTTTCAGTTAGTAGCCAGGATACTCTACAACTAAAATTATTGGATGAATGTCACCTTTGTCCCTCACCTTCTAATTTCATTAATCTGCTGTGGTTAACTCTCACTAACAGGAACCAATATAAGGATTGATTTTAAGCAATTTCAGATCTTCCTCAATATTAGTTCAGGACCATATCACCGGAAAATTTACTTGTCCTGAATGGATTGCACTAGTCTACTCAAGTGATTTCAGAACCGGGAAGTCAGAAGATATTGAATTTTAAATATTAGATTATTTTATATTGGACTTTGGATCTAATATTAGATATTAAAGTGTAAAATCACATTGTCCTTATTGCTAGCCTTCTTTTTTATCTTGCTGCAGGATCAGTATTGTTTTAGTATGGTATTTGATGGCTCATGAGCCTACAGGGTAAGGGGAAATATTTACACTACTTAGTGAATGGTGGACAGCCTAAACTTTAAAATAAATGTTGCCAAACTTTAAATGCACTAAGTTATTAATATCTGATGGCCAAATCATATTTCACAATTGTAGCAAAAGAAATAGCAAACAAAATGAAACAAATACCAAGCTAACCTAAAGAAGTAATGAATATGTTTGTGAGTCATTTGCAGTGTTGCCTTCAAAAAGAAACATTCTGGCAAGACAGAATGCATCTGTACAGTCTGGTATGTTGACACTATTAAAAAGGGGAGAAAACACAAACAAATGGATAAGATAATTATGAGGATCCAAACTTTAAGACCAAAATGGGTCAACACTACTTTTCAACTGTACTCTTATGACATATATTAAGAATAATCACTATTGAGAAATACTAAAGAATACTGAAAGCAGAAAGAAACAATATGTGCAATTTTAGACCCTCAAATGGAACACAAATATACGATTTTCATTGAACTGCAGAAAAAGTCCAAGTTTCCTCAGAAAAGTACCTAATGCAATTGTTTAAAAACAATAACAGTAATAAAAGTTAATATTTATTGTGGACCTATTATGTGCCAGGACCATTCTAAGTACTCTATTTCAAGTACTCTATGTGTATTAAAAGCCATTTGATTCTCAAAACAAACAAATAAACCAAACCTTTGAGGAATATCCTGTTATTCTAATTTTAGCATTTAGAATACTAAAATTAAGGGCACATGTTCCCTACTTCTTACTGATGGATTTGGAGACAAGCAGGAGAGGAATGAGACCACTTTTCAGATGGATGATCCCTACGCAGAATGTAACCATCATCTATGCAGACTGGGAAGCTGATCTTTATTCTTCCTCTACCTGGATTTCTTTTGGTGTTTGTCCAGGATGAATTTCAGCCTCCCAGAGTACCACGGTCAGCCACCGAAAGCTGTTAGTAATAAGTGGCAATATCAACTTAAATGATACTTTCAAAGATAAGAGTTTTGCCCCCTCAGAGTAAATATGAAAATAAATCTAAACATTACATGGCATTTTATTGTTATTTCTCTTTAAAAAGAAAGAAACAAAGGATAGGTCTTCTGAGTAGAAAAATCAACATTACTTCTCTTCTTTAATACTGATAACTACTTAGGGTCTAATATAGGATTTTAATAAGCAAAAAAACCCTTTTTAGAAAAGGACTTACCTCAAAAAGCCGCCAGCTTTTCAGTAGAAAAAATGAAAAAGAAAAGAAAATCCAGACTCTCTGCTCAGTGGGGAATCTGCTTCTCCCTCTCACTCCCCCTCTGTGCTCTCTCTCTCAAATAAATAAATAAATAAATAAATAAATAAATAAATAAATAAATCTAAAAAAAAAAATCCATTCAGTTACTGTAGTTATTTGGACTTACAAAAATCCCTTTCCCCAAAAGCCTTTAAAATTCCCTCAGTAAATTTGCTGATGTACATCTTAAAAATACAATCTGGATTCTCAAGAATATTATTAACCTTTAAATATCCAACTGTAACTAGTTACTAAATCTTAACATTTTAATGTTGATCTGCCTTCAGGGTACCAATAAAATGTGAAAGTAGAATATAAAAATCTGTTAATTTTTGAGACACAAATATAACTCCCAATTTAAAAAGAAGGGATGGAGCATTTGCTTGATCTGGATCCCTTAAAACAAAACAAAACAAAACAAACAAACAAACAAACAAAAACCCCTAAACTACCAGGGCACCTGAGTGGTACAATTGGTTAAGGAGCAACTCTTGGTTTCGGCTCAGGTCATGATCTCAGGGTCCTGAGATAAAGCTCTGCATAGGGCTCTGTGCTAGGTGGGGAGTCTGCTTGGGATTCTCTCTCTCCCTCTGCCCCTCCCACGCATGTTCTCTCTTTCTCTCTCTGAAATAAATAATCTTTTTAAAAAACCCTTCCAAAATAATTCTAAACATCACTAAATAGATGTTACCACTGCTTTTAACTTAAAAAAAAAACACTTAGTTTATAATCTGTCACAGGTTACGTTTTCAAGTAAATGGTCATCTGAATTATAACAATCATTTAGATTCAAGGTCACAGATCCAAAGCCCGTAGGGGCCAGGCAGGCAGAGTCAACCCATGAAGTGCACTGGGTGCAAAAGGAATTGAGTGTTGGGGTCTCAGTGAACTGGGGAACAGGAGTAATTGCTAGTCAGGTCCAGCTAATGGTTCCCATTTAAGAATTCAGATCTGGTTCTGCCCCAAATCCAGATTTTAGGTGATCTCTCAGTATTTAAATTTGATACAATTTTTTAAAAGAAACATTGCAGGTGACTAAGCAACCACATGTGTGGGCAAAATTGAAATGCGAGCTGCCAGCATGTAACCTCTGCTGTGGTTACGTGCTTCCTTTCAGCAATTAGTAACTGTATTTAATTGTCTTTGGAAAAATCAAAGACCATCCACTTTGGATGCAGCTGTATTTAAGTCTGCATTCTTATTTTGCCATATAATAGTTCTGGAGCTTGATGCAAGTTACCTATTGTCTCCAAGACATCATTTCTTCGGCTATTACATAGGAAATTGCTAATGAAGCCTTGTGGTGATGATTAAGTGACATTAACAGCCCGGCTCTCCTTTAAAATCGACTACCTTCCTTTTGCTTTATTTCCTGCCAATGTTGGCAGTAATGGGAATTGTGTGTGTGTGTGTGTGTGTGTGTGTGTGTGAAGGGTCTGAATATTCACAATGTGGTTCTTTGTGGTTGTTGAGGCTGTGTAAGACAAAAAGAATGTAGACTAAGATTGGACTATAATCTATCACTAGCTTATTACATACTTCTTGCTAAGATACGTAAGTCCTCTGGGCCTCAGTTCCTTACCTGTACAAAGGTAAAGTGGGTACCAGACACTCCTCATCCTTAAGTCACCCAGAGGCAGTGACAGACTGATTGTGGCCTTGGCCGCTGGAGTCAGACTGCCTGGATTTGACTCTTGGCTCTGCCACTTACTAGCTGTGAGATACGCATCACGTGACTTATCTTCCCTGTGTTTCCATTCCCCCCTCTGTAATTACAGTGAGTATAATAAGAAAACCTCACTTTTAATAAATAAGTAAGATATGTAATGCCCCTCAAATCATGTCCTGGACATAGCAAATGCTTAATAAATAATAGTTATTTCTATCGTTCACAGAATCTAAGAAATGCCATTTGTATGTACCACTAAAGAAGAAAAAAAATCACTTCAAATTAAATCATGACATAATGCTTTCTTATAAGAATTTTTATTTTATACTTAATGAAAAAAGGTCTCTAGGCCTTTTTTTGTGTGCCACATGCTACACTTATGCATATATAAAAAGAAAAATATGCATTTACTTGGTTAGATTGACTTTGCTGAAATCATTTTGAAACTCCGAGTTATAATAGCAGTGCTTTTCTACCCAGTGTCATCTTCTGAGCAATGAGGAGCACTGGGAATGCATTATCTCCTTCCCCCCTCCTTCCTGCTCCTTCTCCTTCTGATTTGTTAAGACTTTTAATTTCAAAAAAATTCCGAGATGCATATTAGTAGAGAGAACAGTATAATGAACCCCGATATACCCATAACCCATTGCAACACTCTTAACCATGTGCTTCTACCATCTGCAGTTTTTTCTCCCAAGCCACTAACAGCTATTTTGCAACTTTTGATGCTTACATTTCCTTGATCTTTCTTGAAGATGCAAATAGAAGTTTTTAAGGCAAGAATCGGAACTCTTGTATTCCTTCCTCCTGTTGCCCTGAAATGGTTCGTTTTGTGAATCAAGGGGCTGCCCTCATTCAGGCACATCAACAGGAATCCCAGCCAGGTTTGTGCAAGGGCAGGAGATGACAACTATGTCACCACTGTCACCTGTCATGCAGCAATTGTAGGACCTCATTGATTAGAAGGTGCATCTTGACTTCAGTGGTGTTGAAATGAGGGGGAAAGTGTGACTTTGGCATTGATGCAGTGGAATATTACCATAAAATGTGACCCAGGGGATAGAAGACCCTTTTCTTGATTCCTTTTCAATGACTTTAACTCATTGTTAACAACTTTGGCAAAAGGAGTTCTTGGGTGACGTATGCTCTGCTATATTGCACATCTGAGGATGTCCTTTTATATGAGCAACTCATGATTTCTCTGCAGGAATAATAGAGTTGTTCCATCGTCTTCAGGCCCGTGAAAATGCAAGTGAGTTCTATGACGAAAGGTCACGATAATTCCTATTGAAGAAATCTAACTTTTCTGCTCTGAAACTTAGGGAATTCTTCATCACTATCTTCTATAATCTAAAAAATTATAACAAGAAACAGTTTGTGTCATTACCCTGATTACTCAGTTACCTGGGCCATGCGAAACTCTTTCAGCTGCTATTTTTGGGTCTCCTTCTTTCCCCCCAGAAGTCTAAAATACACATTATTACATCTTTAATGATTAATTTTGATCCATTTGTTGAGTCTATAAGTTTTATCTTCATGACTGACCTCTATGCCCATTATATTCTGTCTCATCTTTTAAACCCATGATTTCATTTTCTCAGTATTCTGGGTATGGCTGATTTGATTATCTGCAATGTCAGGTCTGCTTTTTACTACTTTCAAATAAGATTTTTATTTTAGTTATTGTCATTTTCATTATGTAGTGTGCTCTTCTTACCCAGGCCTGCTTTTCCTCAATAGAGACAATGTCCTCTTTTATTTCATTAGGGATAAAAAGTAGGTAATTTCTAAAACCATGTCTCCTATTTCATGAAATAGATCAGATTTATTTTTGAACCTTTATAACATGGCTCTGTCTGAGCAGCAGAATTGCTGGTATGGTTATTCATCTTTGAGATCGATGTGTTGATATTTCCATCATGGAAGTTAAGGTTTTCTTTGGATGTCTTGATGTAGCAGTTGTTGTTTTGGGAAGAGATAGATGTGATCCTGTCATCTTAAATCTTAACCAGTGGTTCTCAAATATTAAAGCACATAAGATTTACCTGGAGAGATTTCTAAGAATGCAGATTCTAGGGCTTTACTCCCAGTGATCTTGATTCAGCACAACTGAAGTGGGGTGCCAGGAACTGTTGTTTGTTAAATATTCTTTTTTTTTTTTTTAAGATTTTATTTATTTATTTGAGAGAGAGAGAGCGCATGAGAGGGAGGAGGGCCAGAGGGAGAAGCACACTCCCCACTGAGCAGGGAGCCCAACGTGGGACTCAGTCCTGGGACTCCAGGATCATGACCTGAGCCGAAGGCTTAACTAACCTCAGTCGCTTAACTGAGCCACCAGGCACCCCTTGTTAAATGTTTAATATGAGATTTTCAAACACACACTAAAGTAAACAAGTAGTATAGTGAACCACCCTCTTCCCATCACCCAACCACAGCAATTATCAGTAGTTTGCTCATCTTGTGTCTTCTACCACAGGCATCCTCGTCTTATCTTTTTTTGTTTTTGTCTTTTTAATTTTTGTTACACTGTTTTAGAGCATATCACAGACATCAGGTTATTTCATTTTTAAATCTGCAGAATGTATCCCTAACTGATGAGAACTTTTTTTTTAAACACATAGCTGTAATGACATTAACTCACCTAATGAAATTAACAATAATTCCCTAATATCTCACATTACATGGCTGTATTCAAATTTCCTCTTGAGATTAAAAAAATGTCTTTCACAGTTAATTTGTTGCATCAGATCGCAACAATGTGCATAGACTGCATTTGGTTATGTTGCTTATGTTGGAGCAGCTATTCCTAAAACTTGTCCTCTAGAGCCTGGATAGGATGCTGGCATAGGATCCCTTCCAGAAGTGAAATCGTTTGGTTCACAACACAAGAAGATCAGGAAGACAATGTTTGTCTTCTACCCCTGGTGGAGATGGACAGAGAGAGAGAGATCAATTAAGGATGTGAGTCAAGGAAAAAAGTCCAGGGGTTCCTGGGTGGCTCAGTTGGTTAACCGTCTGCCTTTGGCTCAGGTCATGATCCCAGGGTCCTGGGATCAAGCCCAGGATCAGGCTGCCTGCTCAGTGGGAAGCCTGCTTCTCCCTCTTCCTCTGCTGCTCCCCTTCTTGCGTGCTCTCTCTCTCTCTGTCAGATAAATAAATAAAACCTTAAAAAAAATAAAAAAGGAAAAAAGTCCAAGGGTGCTAGGAGAAGGAATCATCAGTTCAAAATGGCCTATATAGCACAAAGGATACTCACTATTTACCCCTCGTGCTGTTAAATGATATAGCACCTAAAATGTGCTTAGGGTGACCCAGCATATGGTAAGCTCTCAATAAATGCTAGCTGTTATTATAATTACTCAGTGGGACACGGTGAATAAAGTTTGGAGGCCTGGTCAGTGACTGAAAACAAAAAAAAACTAATTAGCATTTATATGTCTTTAACGCAGAGTTTAATGGCAGGTGGCGAACAGTAAGTGCAGGAGAGGGAGCTGAATGGAGAAGTGGGTGACCGGTTCTATAGCACAAAACAAGGCAGGGACAGGAAGGGCAACACAGTCAATGAATAAAATTCTCTGTGGTGTTCACATCTGTCCCACTGGTGTTTCAAGCACAACAGAGACTCAGTTTATTTCTTGTTAATTTTTACATATGCTGCTGAAGAACCTTCCCTTATTTAGTGTTTCATAGGTAGTTTAAGTGGAGTGAGGAAGGTAGAATGCCACAATTAGTATACAACACTTTGTGTTTCCCAGGCACTGTGCTAGGAATAAATGATGTGAAAACAAATGAGATGAAATTCATGCTCTCAAGGAGCTCATGTCCCAGTGGCAGAGAGATAAGTGAAAATTTATAAAATAATGAGACTTTATGAAACAATGTGATAAATTTAATGCAGAAGGGAGTGCAGAAGTCTATGGAAACAGAAAACAAGGCCTGCTTAGCTTGGCCTGGGAACAAGGGGAGTTTAGGTAGGGTGACCATATAATGTATCATCTAATGCCCCAAGAGTAAAAGGTGGTACTAATATTAATCACAGGGAGACAACAGCTATATACCAAGACTATCCTTGATAAACCAGAATGGATGGTTACCTAGATTAGGCCAAAGAAATCTTTGAGCTCTGATAGGAGAGAACACAGTCACCTGGCTTCCAAATGCAGGAGGAGCATATATAAGGACAGACAGAGAGAAGGGCGAGAAACCGAAGATGGCTCTAAGTCCAGGACATAGCTAGAAATGGAATAGTGCAGTGTGAAGGGTGTAAGATGAGCAATGATGAAAGAAGAGTCTAGAGCTGGACCAGGCCATCAGGGAACTGATCAACTAAGCAGATGAGACTGAATTTATCTTTAAAGTTATTGGGCATCATTAAAGGGAAGGTGGCACAATCAAATTTGCATGGAACGATAGTAACAGTAGATAAATTTTACTGAGGTTCCCGCCTATCACATACATTTCCAAATGTAATGTGTCAACAACCTGATGATATGCACATTGTTATCCCTATGTCATAACCATCTACAATGAGTTGAATCATTTGCCCATAAGAGATGAAACTGGCAAATATAGGTGTATCTAACCTAAATAGAGGTGTCTCTACCTCAAAATCCAAGCTATACTCAACTTTGACAGCAGGTTTGGGAATAGTGTAGCAAGGAACCAGGGGAGCCAGCAAAGCGTCCACTGAAATCCAGGTAGGAATCATGACAGGCACAAACTATGGAAGAGGCAGGAGAATGATCAAGGACGAAATACAGGCATGCCATATTAAAGAAATAAAATCATAGGAGTTGGTTTGTTGAGTGAGTAGTAGGGGCAGTAAGTAAATTTAAAGAGTCTAGATATCTGGTTTGTATGTCTGAATAAATAATGATACCATTCACCAAAATGGCCAATTCACTGAAGGCAGAGGTTTTATGAAAATTCAATGGGTTTTCTTTTAGAATGTTGGTATAGGATTATTGGGTGATACTTAGCAATTGGATATGTGAATCTGGTGCTCACCATTGAATTAATAGTCAAATCCATGGAAGCAGATTATATAATATGGAAAGATCAGAAGGTTGAAAATGAAACCTAGGTAATGGTACCACTGAGAGGATGAACTGAAGCAGATAAGAACATACATGAGACAGAGATGGATGAGCCAAAGGGATAAGAAGAAAATAAGGAGAATGAGTCAAGAGAGTAGGAAGTTCTGAGAGGGTGAAAGAGGTTGACAGGGGCAAATACTGCAGTAAATTATAGTAGAACAAAGATGTTAAAGTCTCTTCTGAATTAGGCAACTACTAGCCCACTTTGGGGACCAAAACTGAATACTGTATCTTTGTATTTATTAAATGTAAGACTTGTTGAAACAAGTTTGAATCTCAATTCTGTTATCTCTTATATTAGCTAGTTTTTTCTGTTTTGTGTCATCTATACATTTTATACTTTCCTATCTACTTTAAACGTATTCGTAATAATAGATACAATTCATTAAATGCTTGCTATATCCCTGGTTCTTTATAAAAATTATCATTTAATTTACAGACAAACCTGCAAAATCCATATTTTCATCTCCATTTTAAAGATGAATAGAATGCTCTCATAATTGTAATTAAAAGAAGAGGGGAAAAAGCTAAGTAGGGGAGATAGTGAGGACTGTTCTCTTTGTACTTACACCACACAAACCCACTGTTCCCTTCAGGTTTCAACGGCATAAGCCTATGCCATCCGATGCATCTTCATTATGGCACAGGAAAACTAGTGACAAACAGCAAGGTTTTTTGATATTTCCATTCCATGGAAGAAACCGGATTAATTAAACCCATTAATCCATTATAGAAGCAAAAGGATCTGCTAATATGAAACAAAGTAAAGACGGAGATATCCACATCCACAATGAATGAACAAAAAGAATGGACCACAGGTACAGGTATCAAAGCTTAAAATAATCACATCTAAAGGGATCCAGAAGAAAAGAAACAAGGTTGAGTAAGACCTACAGGAAAACCAAAATGACACAGCTCACTCCATTGGGCTCCATTTTAAAAAGGTGAGAGCACAAATGATTCTTCCTGCGCATTCCAACGAAATCTAATGTAAATTACACAACTGCTTCCTGCCACTGAAAACTGAACACAGTGTAAAATCCACAGGATGATTTTAATTAAAAGTTATTTTCAAAAGCAAACATGAATGGATTTTGCAAAAGGGCAAGTAAAAATCAGATGTCTGAGTGTTGCAAAGATTTCACTTATGGGGTGCACTGAGGTTGATACTATTTTGGATGAAAAAACTTCTGACTCCCACAGGGTCAGCTTCATTTTATACGTTGGAACACCCTGAACTTCAGATGAACTCAGACCCATAGCACATTACGTTTTAAGGTAATGTTACAAAACAGCAGATAAATAAATAATACCGTGAAAACGTAAGGAAAATGCTGAGGGATTCCAAATGAACACTAAACAACCACGGACTCTCACTAATCTCTATAACTCTGTTGGAGAAGCAAAAGTACCCTCCACTCTTAAACATGACCCCATTAAACTGAGGACGTTTTCAGATCACCTGCTTCATCTAATCTTCCTCGACCACCATATACAGCAGTCAAGGTCTCATTTCTTAAAATATGCCCTCTGACTGCCTAGCAAAGGTGTCATCACTGACTCACCGATAACAGGGCATATGTTCGGGGTGATTTCTTTAAGAGAGTGTGGAGTGGAGTGCAGAGAGAAGGGGGGAGATAATTTGCTCCTTTCCATTTATGTTCCCCCTGGCCCAGCCGCGGTTAGACATATGGCAACAAATGGGCGTGCAGCCTGAAGGCACACGAACGGCTAACTAACTACAGAAGTCCCTTGGGGATGCTGTCTGGAACTTGGGCCTTATTAACATCATGCTCTAGTCCAAGGGTTCTCGAATTTTGGTGTGAGTGAGAATCACAGGTGGAATAGTTATTAAAAATTCAAGCCCTTGGATCCCACCTCAGTCCTACCAAATTAAAATCTCTGGAGGTGGGGCCCTGGCATTTCCGCGGTCCTCTGGCTCCACAGTTGACTCAGACACACATCACAACTGCAGAACCACTGCTCTGGCCACCAGGCTCCACGTCGTCAGCCAGGACTCTGACTACTCGCTGCGTGGCAGATGGTGCTGGCTGACGGTAGCTCTGTCCTGGTGACCCACCTCCTGGCGGCGGCGACTGCTGCCTGTCTGATTTACATTTTCCTTTCAGAATCCTTTGTCTGCTCTCTACCATTCGGAAATGCAACGAAACCAAACACAAAACCAATATCTTTTAAAAATTATGAAAGGAGAAAAATTCATGAAAGAAGAGAAAAGTCGCATAATTGCAACATTCCAAGATAACTACTATTAATGCTGCAGTAAATTACTTTCACTGTGTATTCGGACAGTTGCAACCGTCCTTTTATGGAATCGTGTGCCCCATTAAGAAAAAAATAATAGTTTTTATTGAGTGGTATGTGCATTGCGCTAAGTACTTTATGTTCATTATTTCGTTTAATCCTCATGACATCTCTGCAAGGAATGCACAAGTATGTCCCCTTTTATAAAGTAAAAAAATGAAGCTTACAGAAGTCATAGTAGATGGTGGGGAAGTGCTGGTTTGAACCCTGAAACACAGTCTTTTGTCTCACTTTAGCATTTGATATATGCGTATTTCCAAGATACTGAAAACATTTTGTAAATAACATGAATAACTGCCACATACTTTTCTACTTTAGGACCCTACCATTTGCTTACCCAATGCTTATAATCCAGCAACTGAGTTATAAATTGCTCTAATATTGCAACATCTTCATAAATTTAGCTTTTCTGTGTTTCCAATTATTTCTTTAGGAGGAATTCCTAGAAAATGAATCAATATGTCAAAGAGTATAAATATTTAAAAAATAAAATTCTTGATGCACATTACCAAATTGCTTTTAACAAAAGATTGTGAAAATTTCTGCATACTTTTTTCATCTGCCCTGGCCAAAATGCTTTGGTAGCCATTTCTGATTTTTCCTAATTATACGTAAATCCTAGATGACTACGTTTGTAAATGTACAAACAAAGTGTACTCTTTGCCTATACTTCTGATTATTTCTTTAAGTTACATTTCTAAAGTGGAATTGCTGGATCAATGGGTACACACATTTTAAAATCTGTTAATACTTGTGGTATTGCTAAATTATTTGGCCAAAAAGATCACAATTATACTCCCACTAGCAGGGAACTTGAGTGACCATTTCTTCACACCCTTGTCAACACAAAACATTTTGTTTCTATCTGAGTTTTTAAGAATTGATGAAGTAGAACAGTTTTTCAGGTTTTTTCTTGTATATTTTTAAATTTATGTCCTTTGTCTTTACTTAAAAAAAAATCTTTAGGTTGCAAGTCTCTTTCTCATTAATTATTTATTTTAAAGAGTTCTTTATATTAAGACTATTACCTCTGTCAAACCCATTGCAAAATGCCCCCAGTTTTTCATTTGCATATTTCTTACAAAAGTTTTTCATATAGTACAGCTTAAATTTTAGCATGGTCATGTCTATCAGTATGTTCCTTTATGGTGTTTATCTTTGGTTTTAGATACAATTTAGAAAATGTATTCTCACTGCACTAAATATAAATATTCACATATATTTTCTTTTATTTATGGCATCATTTAATCTTTAAATCATTTGGAACATAATTTGGTGTAGGGTATAATATAAAAATTCTAACATATTTCAAGGAGTTAATAAATTAAGTCAGCAATAGTTCTCAAAAAAATTATTTTCTCCCTATGTGAAATTCTATTTCTGTATTTATGAGAAAGACCCATACACACACATACATATACATTGTGTATGTGCGTGTATATACACACACACATACACACATATACATATTCATATAAAACACTTAGAAATATTTCTGCAGGTGTAATCAATATTTTAAGCACTCTGATTCATTGATTCACCCATCTAGTCTTTCATTTATTTATTCAACACATATTCATGAGTATATTCTATATGCAAGCACATAATTAGATACTTTAAATTCAATCTCATTATTATTGTATTGACAGAGAGGAGGTCTTACCATTTAATGAGAAGTTCTATTTTTCTCTAAACTTTATAGCACTGATGGTCTCTTCTGTTCATTAGGCACTTAATCATCTCAAGTACAACACCATGTCTTATTTAATTTTAGACTGTTTTGGTTTGGGTCCATATGAAGAAGATAAGCTGTCTTTGGCAAGGACTATGCCTATCTTCTAAGTACCCCTTACAATGCTTAAGAAATAGAGGCTTATATGCACAGTATACTTTTGAGATAAATTTACTCTCAATTAAAAGTTAAGTGTAATGAGGAACAAACTGAGGGTTCTAGAGGGGAGGGGGTGGAAGGAGGGGTTAGCCCCGTGATGGGTATTAAAGAGGGCATGTATTGAATGGAGCACTGGGTGTTATACGCAAACAATGAATCATGGAGCACTACATCAAAAACTAATGATGTAATGTATGGTGATTAACATAACATAATAAAATAAAATTTAAAAAAAGTTAAGTGCAAATCACTTACACTATTATTGCAAATGAAGCAGATTCAAGGGGGTCAAATGACTTATCCAGGATCATACAGCCAATCAAGGACCATGTTAGGATCAGGACCCTGGTCTTTTAGCTGTGACTTTAAGGACCCCTTTTGTCACCGTACTCTTTTTTTTTTTTCCCTGGCATTTTGCTTGGCTCTTCTATATGAGCTGCTCTCCTAAAAATCTTGGTATGAAGGCAGAATCAGTGGCTCTCAAGCCATAAGTGAATGTCAAATCATGAGGAAACTCTTGTGGATTGTGAAATGATTCTGTTCTATATCTCAATATGTGTATACATATGAAATTATGTGTCTGGTTGACTAAGCTATTAGTGGCATAGGAGAATTAAATACACAAACTGAAAAATTAAATACATATGGCAAAGAGATAATGCTTGTTAAAGTAAATATAGAAATATTAAGGATGGTTATATCATATGTTGAGGTCAACACTTTCTCAGTGGAAACGTATTTGAAATTATAATTGTGCTTAGTGAGAAAAATGACCTCATATGAAAATATTCCTTGCTTTACTCCTAATATGAATTTATAAAAATCAATTAATGTAAAAATCAATTGAATCAATCTATTCTTTTGATAAATTACATTATAATATATGTACTAAGGAATCTATTAATGAGAATCTGCAATGAATATTCAACAAAATTTTTCTGAATGCTTACTCTATGCCAGGCCATATTCAGTATTCATTATATAAGAACGAACAGGACATATTATGCCTCCTTTGTGAAATTTACTACCTCTTAGGAAAGAACAACAAGTGACTAGAAGTAGAGTAGGTATAATAAAGAAAAGCTCAAAGCTAGGGTTGAGAAAAGACTCTTCTGAAGAAGTGATATTTAGGACTGAAAAGAGTAGTATAACGAAGATTTTTTTTTTTTTTTGAAGATTTTTTTTTTTTTTGAGAGGGTAGAGAAGTTGGGGGCAGGAAAGAACATTCTAAGCATGGACATTTTAAGCAAAGGCAGAAGGCAAGGAGAGGTGTTATGTGTGAAAAGTTGGCCAAAGTTTATGAAGCTATAGAATTAACATCAACCTCTCTATAAAAGGAACTAGAGGGAGATAAGGAGTGAAAGAGGGTGCTTTAAAAAAGTTTGGTTGACAGGGTGCCTGGGTGGCTCAGTCATTGGGCATCTGCCTTGGGCTTAGGTCGTGGTCCCAGGGTCCTGGGATGGAGCCCCGCATCAGGCTCCCTGCTCGGCGGAAGCCTGCTTCTCCCTCTCCCACTCCCCCTGCTTGTGTTCCCTCTCTCGCTGTGTCTCTCTCTGTCAAATCAATAAATAAAATCTTAAAAAAAAAAAAAGAGTTTGGTTGAGACCTGAGCTTGCTTGATGACTGATATGAAGGGGTCAATGTGAACTTGCCTACATGAGAGGTAAGGAAAGGATTCATGGCACAGGTTCTTGAGAAGGAGGGAGGAGAGAAATCCAGCACAGCAGGTATAGAGGTAGGCCCGCTCCATTGTGAAAAGGGAAATGGAACAACCAGGAGACTCAAAGGCACGTAAGTTTTTAGATTTGATGGTGGAAAGTGGAAAGAATCAGCATCTCTGATGGCTTGTATTTTCTCACTGAAGTAGATCGCCTGATGGGAATGAAGAGAAGGAAGAGGAAGTTGGAGGAATGCAGAGACTTTGAAATAATAATTGGGGTCAATGGGAAAGACGAGGTGAAGCCTCTTGCATGTATACCTGTATTAAACAAAACCTATCTTGGCCTTAATCAATGAAATCATCTGAGAAATAAGGGAGAAAAAATAATACCAGCAAAATCATTGAACTCTGATTCAAAAGATACTTCAAAACAATTAATCCAATGAGATTGAATGTATAAACTTCCCATCAAATAAATAAACCAAACCTCCTCAGAATATAAACATTTCTTGACTTCCATTCACTACCAAACTTCCTGAAACACTATTTCATACTTGTTTCCTTTTGTTCACCCCCAACTCATTCCTCAATCCCTTGCAAGGACAATTAAAGTTTTCAAGGATATGGATGATTTAAGGGACAATTCTTTGGAGTCATCCTACACCATTTTTCCTCAGAACTTTACATCCTTGAAACTCTCTTCTCTTCTGGTATCTTGAAATGCCCTAATTGACTTTTAAGATTTTATTTTTTTGGAGAAGTTTTAAGTTTACAACAAAATTGAGAAGGAGGTATAGCGATGTCCCATAAACCCCGTCCCCCACATTTATAGCCTCTTCAACTATCAGCATCACTCACCAGAATGACATATTTTTTTTACCAATGATCACCAGAATGACTTCCTAAATGACAGGTTTAGTCATGTTACTTCAAAGTTCAGAATCCTCCTATTGCTTCTCATTCATGATAGCTATCATTTATCAAGCTCTTCCCAAGTTCTAGGCAGTTTTCAAAGCTTGCCTTATATTACCTTATATTATTTATCCTCCTCATCACAACCTAAGAGGCATATTGCCTCCATTTTACAGGTGAGAGTACTGCAGATCATAGAGCCAAATTAATAGTAAAGTCAGAATTCAAACAAAGCACCTGGTTAACTTTAATTCTCTGCTCCTAACTCTTACCCTGCTGCCTGGAGAATAAAGTAAAAGTAAATTCCCTGCTTCACATTCAAGGTCTTCAAGATGTGTCTCAAATATACATCTTCATCCTTTTGTTCTACCATCACTCTTCCCAACTCCAGTGAGTTGAACTATATTTCTGTCAGGGATATCAAACAGTGGAAAATCTTTGAGGTGCTAATTCTCCAAAGGACATGTAGTAATTAACCAAGGACTATGAAACTTAAGTATTCTATGCTGCACCTGATTGAGGAAGTAGAGATGAACTGGTTATACTTTAAGCCAAATATTTTTAATAGTACATTACCTCTACCTTTTTTTAATTTAAGGGCATATTTTAAAAGATGGTAAATAATTATTATAATACTTTATGTAAAGCAATACACACATTATGCACGCTTTGTTGGGCTTCAGTTTCCACAGCTGGTAGAATTTATTCTTCCTTTATAAATGAATACATTTATTGCTCCTTTGTATTGATAAAAATTCTACAGGTGCAAGAGGAATGAATCTCCCACATGCCACAGAAAAACAAATGCAGTTGTAAGTAATTGTACAGATTTTAAAAGTTTTTATAATGTGTAAGCATCATGGTACATATGTGTGAAGGATACATTGTTTAGCGTTATTAGATTACCCCAAATCTTTGTTGGCTTGAAGGCTATTAATATTTTGCATAAATTTGGATGATGAGATTTCTTTTTTTCTTGGCAAAATCTCTAGAATTGGAATAAGAGAGATTATGGATGTCACGATGAATCACATCAATAACCAGGAATTAATATTAATCTGTAAGCCTCTCTATACAAAGAAAACCACTATCAGCAGACAAAAGACAGCATATTTACAAAGGCACTTACTCTGTTGAAATATTCACCCTAAGGAAGTGAATTTACAATTCATTTCTCTCTTCTTACTTCCACCTATTTATTATAAAATCCTATTTGCTTCTCAAAATGTGTAGCTGCAACAAATATTCATTCAACTCTGCTGCATAATCTGTGGGAAATCAGATATAAATTACAGAAAGACAATGAGTGAGAAGCATGCAATCCTCCATGGTGTTCATTAGTGGGTACTTGTGACAAGATACTGTCAGCTTTAGTTTACTAATTTTCCCTTGGATGGTTCCTGTTTCTTCAGCAGAAGGCATAGGCATTACTAAGTTAGCTCACTATTGGTGGCAGGAATGAAATGACTCTCTTGTCAGAATGGACATGCCACGAAGCTTAGGGTTATAACTGAGAAACATGAATGAGGTCCTCAGGTCTCATTCACTTAGCGAGCAGGAGAAGAAAATTGCCATACCAAATTAGATAATCCTCCTTACTCCTTCAGCCACTTCTACACCATTGACTATTTCTCATTTTCCCATGAGCATTTGGATAATTAAGAAATTAGTTTGTGGGTGGCTCCTAGATGAATCTAGATAGAGAAGTGAAAACATCAATAAGTCTCATGGCCTTATAATGTTCATTAAGGGAATTTGCAAAAAACACCTTCACTAATGACAAAGTGATTGCAGGTCTCTATCTTCATAGTCTCTTCAATGTGTGTCCTGCTTTTTAGGAGGAAAAGCTGACATTTAATCTTTATTGTGAATTCTATTGTTAATTCCACTGGGTAGTGGGGAGAGGCTCCTCAGATCCGGATGAAAAAGAGAACAAAGGCAAAAACAACAAATGAAGGTTCACTTGGGATCTTTGAAATGTACTGCTGGGATTGTGTGCAATTGTGAGCACTATTCGTGGACTATTGATTCTACACCTGTGGATTCCATGCACAAGCCAGATTTCTAAAATAACCACAATTTCATGGCTGCTCATAAAGCTCTCATTGTTTTCGACGATTTCTGACCTGTTTCTATGCTGCCAATATGTCTGCTGCCATTTTTAATAAGCTTTAGAGCTGGTGGATTAACACTGAATGTCAAGCACCACAATTAGAATTGCTGATCGTATGCAGAAACACTATTTTCATATATTAAAAAGCTGCCTTATTCTTGCCATAAAATTCAGCACTCACTTCTGTAGTATTTGATCATTCTTACATGTACTTTTTAGCTCTCAATAGCCCTTGTGTGAAAATGAGCCTTTGAAAGGGAAAGGGAAAGTTAACATAAATAAAAATGACAATTGTAAGTGGGACCTAATTTCCTTTCCTTTTTCTAAAAAGGTTCATTGACTCTTTGCCACTCATTTTTTCCTATGATTCATCATCAACAACCATGTAATCCAAAACCTATAAAAGAGCACATTTGAAAGCTGGACCTCAACAAAGTAAAGTACATTTCCCTACCATGGTTTGGAGTTAGGCTTTCTTATATTCTCAAATCATAGAGCATAATTCTCTGGACAGGAGTGATTTACTTATCCACTCTACTTCAAATTATTCTAGATAGTTGTGCAAAATTTTTTCTGAATTTAATCCATATTTTTCTACAGCATCCAGTAGTATGAACTCAATTTTTAGGAGAACTCAGTATTTTCCAACTGTCTCACAAAAACCTAGCGTATGTCAAAATGTTTTTTATATATGTGAGTGACAATCAATGAGATACAAATTATTTATTGAGATGTTTCCATGCCTAATTTAATGAAAACAAGATTTAAAGCAAAATATTATACTCCTCCCTGAGGGATACCATTCTCTGCCACTCCAAGTCAGTGGACTAATCAATGTAACAATAGTTATCAATGAATTAGATTTCTATTAGGTATTTTTTCTTCCCTTTCAATCCATTTTTTAAATACAGTAAAGTCTCATATATCCACTAAAGGAAACTCAGACTATGCAAAATACTATAACAGAGAAAAAAGCACCTATCATTATGCCACCACGCTAATCATTAACATTTTGGAGGTATTTCTATCTTTCCCTCAAATCTTTTCTTATGCATATTTAAAAAAAAATCACAATTAAACTATATATATACAATTTATATCTTACTTTTCACTTGCATTATGTAAATATTCTTCACGTTTTTGCAAACTATGAAATATAAATTTTAATGGTGACAAAATTGACTATAATGTGAATAAATTATTAGGTCAACTGTCATAAGCATAGATTTGCTAAAGATTCAGAGATAAAGCAGGTATTTCTAATTTTCTTCAGTCCAAATACCATTATTTGCATACATATTTTAAAGGCTTCTGAAAGGTATCTGTAAATAAATACTTTAAGATAAATTATTGGTGGGGGATGTTAAAGCCTGTTTTTCAGCATCGTAAGAATTAGGTTCTGTTCATCAAGAGTGGCCCCATTTCACTCATTGCCTTAGTTCATACTTCCACAAAACTGCTTCATTAAGTGACCATCTTAATAGTTACTTTCTTGGTTCTTCCTTAGTATATAATAATCAATAATTAATTCATTTGCTATCTCTTTATTGAGTGTCTTCCATATGGAAGATATTGTGTTAGCCGCTATAAGTGAACACCGATGCATGAAAGGGCAACACTGCCCTCAAAGAGATAATACCAGAAAGAGAGGAAATAAGTATAATAGTAAATAAAAGGAAAGTACAGTAAATAAAGTAGGAGTTCAAAGGAGAGAAAGATCACATTCGGTCAATACAATCAAGTAAGATTGTCCTAAAGAGAGAACATCTGAACCGAGCTTTGGAGGGTGCATAAAAATTGAATCAGTAGAAAAGGATAAGACATATAACAAAATGAGCAAAATTAAGCACAATAATTAAGGACATGGGACTAAATAACTGAATTAGCCCAGAGTGTAGGAATCAGTGGCTGATTTAATGATGTAGCTTAATCATCAGGCCATGGTTCTTGGACGCCATCTGTTATGCCATTGGGAGCCACCGTGGGTTCTTCAGCACAGATATGAGGATTCCTGCAGCAAATTAAGAAAGTTCATACGGCAGTAGTGTGTAAACTGGATTGAGCAGAGAAAAAGTAACAAGATATTTAGGTCAGATCTATTGAAATGACACAAGTCTGACAAGGCGGACTCATTGGAAATGGCAAGAAAGCAACTGATCTGATCTACTCATTCCAACATAATTGTGAAATACAAAGGAAAAATGTTACCATAAGAATTTGGAAAATTAAAAGTGAATAAGTGACAAACTAAAGGAATTATTTGCACTAATATAACTCATGTGTGTTTGGCACTCCTTACCACAGGAAATGGGCAAGGTAGAGCTTACAGATTGAAGATTTGCAAGGCTGGAGCAGGCTCAATAAAGTTTCCCAAGCAGTGCCCTGCACCAACATGGCACCCTGGGAAAGAAGAACAGGTAGGTCCCATGAGGGAACAGAGCTGTAATGGCTGAGAAAGGTCACAGGGTCTCTAACCAAGTTAAACTAGGGTGTAGCCTAACCAGTCTTATGTGAACTGAGTGGTAGAAGTCTGAGGGAAGATGATCTCCACAGGGAAGGATTACATGCTGTTCCAGGAGTACACTGTAAAGAAGGTTAAGAGCTCCATTTAGAAACTGGGTTATTTTGGGTTGGCCTGGAATGAAACTGAGGGACAGGGCCATAACATGACCTCTGGAATCTGGAGCTAGCTGGAACCAGTGGTGAACTGGCAATAGACAGTGAACTAAGGCTTGGGTGGGCTTTGTCCTCAGGAGAAAAAAGTGTTCAGGAAGAGAACCATGGAACCCTGAGTGCCTACAGAAGGGGGCTGACCAGTGCCTGGTTATGCCACAGTGTGTTTTCAGGAGCTAGTACCTGCTCAACAGCATTGCAAAAAAAAAGTCTTGCATTTCATCAGTGAGCAGAGATGGAGAGATTATTTCCAAACTTTGGAGGGACTTACAATGGAAGACAGATACTGACATATAACTCACTACCCATCTCACTGTCAAAATACACAGTGGGGGCGCCTGGGTGGCTCAGTTGGTTAAGCGACTGCCTTCGGCTCGGGTCATGGTCCTGGAGTCCCGGGATCGAGTCCCGCATCGGGCTCGCTGCTCGGCGGGGAGCCTGCTTCTCTCTCTGACCCTCCCCCCTCTCATGTGCTCTCTCTCTCTCATTCTGTCTGTCTCAAATAAATAAAATCTTTAAAAAAAAAAAAATACACAGTGGTTTGTAGATTTCAGAGTATTAGTTAGCATCAGCTGGCATGACGCCTCAGGATGGGGGCTCTCAGGAAGAGAGCTAGGACAGGCAAGGGTTGGCAACAAGTAGAGCTCTACAACAGTTTTGGCTATTGTCTCATTGGCAACTTCAATGATTGTTTTCTACTGAATAAATCAAGGGAGTTTATGGGATTTTGCCAAACTGAAAAATAACAAAACTTGCACTGTGAGAAATCAGCAAAGTTCCCTTATTGTTTTATTAATGAGATAAATAACTAATTATCCTATCTGTGAATGATCATGGTAGTTTTCAAATTTCATTCCAAGGAAAATATGTGTTATACTCAACATTTTTTCTAATGCCTTGTCTGCCAGGCACTGGGTTCTAAGTGATTTCTACCAATCTTCTCAAAGTGGGGTCCAGAGACTGGTGCTGATCTGCAGACTATTACCTGTCTGTGACAGGATAAGCAGCTTTTGCCAAAATCTTAATCAATGTACACTTCTTTCACTGGAAAACTTTGCTAGGAAATAATGTCCGTTAACTATGACTATGCTTAGTAACTTAATTGATTTATATTCTGGAACAAGTTCCTTATCTTGTCATGGGTAGGTAACAAACAACTCATAGACATATAGTAATCCATAAACCATATTTTAGGTAGGCTTGAGTTATATACATTATCCCATTTAGCCAAGTAGATGAGTCAAACTGAATTGAGGAAAATGCAGGGCAACACAGACTTTTATTTCCATTTCCTCAGTCCTATGCCAACAATATGAAAATTCCACAACTCTTAAAACATTTGTTAAGTGATTCAAGTTTCTCAATTATTTTGAAAACTTGAACATAACCATTGAGTTTCACAAAGGATAAAAAACAGCAAACAAATGCATTCTTCTTTTGATTAGGGTGATTAGTCATAAAACTGTAATTAATTAATATGCCCAAAGGGATTCAAGAAGTTTCTATATCCATGGCACAAGAACAGAATACTAAGAAAAAGGAACAAGTGGGATATAATAAAAAACTCTCGTGTTTTAAAAATATATAGTCAAAATAAAGTCAAACTTAAGGGTTGGAAATGAAGCTGAGAAAATTTCTCAGAAGACTGAGTAAAAGGAAAGACGCAAACACACACACACACACACACACACGAGAGAGAGAGAGAGAAGAGGTAGGTGATACAGAGATTCAACCTAGGATATCTAAAGTATTTCTAACAGAGTTGCAAAAGGAGAGGACAGACTACATTTAGAAATCATCAGAACATAAGAAATTATCAGAAAAAAAAAAGAAAAATTTCCATAGCTAAAGAAACAAATTAGTCTTCATATTGAGAGGTCTCAAAGAATGACCAAACAAACAAAACAAAACAAAAACAAACAAACAATGAGTAAAAAGTCCAACAACATGATATATCTGCACATCTTTAAGAAATCTTAGAAAATCAAGGCCAAAAAGATCATCAGAAAGCTTCCAGATTAAAAAAGAAACACACACACACCCACACTTTTACAAAGGAACAGGAATTCAGAAAGCACCAGACTTCTTTTATCAGCAACAGGAAAGGTCAAAAGCAAATGGAGTAATGCTTTCAAAATTCTAGGGAAATGTTATTTTCAACCCAGAATTCCATTTTCAGCCAAATGATCAATCCAGAATGAAGAGAAAATAAAGATTTTTCATTCATATAAAGTTAATTTCCAAATTTCTCTTCTGAATAAGCTAAAGATGTAATCTACAAAAGTGAAAGAGAAACAGAAGAAGTCAGGGAAGTGAAAAAGGAGAACAGAGAGGAGGAATCCTACTACGATGGATGTGCTGCTGCCTGGGAAACCAATCGTTCACACTGAGGTTGGTAAGCAGGGCTGCTAGGGTGTGCAGCTAGAATGCCCCAGTTGGTGGTTTATCAAGGGCCTCTTCCTTGATTGATCAGTGATGAAATTATGTTAGTTGTTAAAATAATTTGACTCCAAGATGAATCCAAGAGGGAGGTCAACAGGAAAAAAAGGTGACAATATGCAATAGATTTTATAATGGAGTAGATGAAAATCTTCAGACTACAATAAACATATATTCCATTGTCAATAAGAAAACAAAGAAGTAAAGGAAAAGCTGTAAAAGAAAGGATGGAAATTTGATATAAAGCAGCTATGAGCCAAAAAAATAATGTGGCATAATTTTAAGCAATTAGAAGTAATTTTTAAAGAATCTATTTGACTTCAGAGCAGAAATCCTCTTCTTTAAGTGACTGAAGGGTCATGGCATTGGTGCTGTAGAGAAGGAAATGTAATCATAGCTCTGAGTTCATCCATGACTAACATCAGCACTGCCATAGTAACCCCATTCTACTTGGATTCTAACTTTTGGAATCAACTTAGGGGTCAAGCATGAAAGCCTTGGTTATGGTTACAGTGCAAAATGTAAATCCTTAGAATCTTGATAACAAAAAATAATGATTGGAAGGTGATCAATGGAATGAGAGAAGGGAAAGTAGAAGAAAGTTTCAGGGCATTAAAATTCTCACATAGTGTTAATCAAGGTACTTACTGAAGTTGATGGCATAAGAAACCAAGAAATACATACTTTCTTTTAAAGTTAAAAGATAATCAACAAAAGACTTAAATTAATAAAATCAGTGTCAAATAATGGAAAAAGGAGAGCAATTAGTAAAAATAATGATATGTTATTATTAGATCTTCCTATTTCATAATGGGGAATCAGTAGATATTATCTAAAACTTTGAATCAAGAAAGAGAGGTAAATGCATTTTAGTTATGGAGGCAAGCCCACGACAAAAATAAAAACAGAAATAATGAAAAGAAGCTGTCTCTGGGTAGGCAGTGAGAGCAAATGAATTAAAAAACCCTCAAACTTGGGTTTTCTTGTCATAAACACTTACTGAGATTTTAAAAAGGCAACAAGACAAGCAGAACAAAAGCACTTGGTGAGGCTCTCCTGCATGAAGGGGAATACTGAAGGAATCAAAGAGTAATCTATTTCCCTGAAGAGTTTCTGATCTACTACATGAGACAAGACATAAAACAACTTTAGGAAAAGGAAATATATGAGCAAGTGCCTAGCATGGTGTCAAATTTACCTGTAGAGGAGTTAAAGGGATACAAGTACCCAGTGACATTATTTCTTCCTATTTTTGTAGCTTCTAAGAGAACACTGAGAGAACAGTTCTTTAGGAAAGACTTCATGAAAGAGAGTAGTCTATCAGCTCAAGGTACCTTCAAGGAAGTAATGGATGCATATGGTTGGGGAGGAAATAAAAAGGCATTTTTCAATAAGATGAAACCCAGGAGAAAAAAATCAAGAGATAAGAAAAAGTAGAGAACATGGGGTTGAGTGTAGGGGATGGTAAGTAGAGTACATACTGAGCAGAGAAACCGTATCATGTAGATTTAATAGCACGGTTTTCTATAAGTTCTACTACATATTATCTTGAATCATTTCTTTCTGGCGTGAAAAAATGTTATATGAAATAACGGTTGGGTTTTATTTATTTATTAGACTTGAGGTTGCTTCTAAGAAAGACTGGTTTATTTATAAGAATGCAAATTTAAAAAGCCTTCTGGAATTTAGAAAAGGCTTGTCATTTAAAACCTCTATAAATTAGATATGCTCTATTCTACACAACAAACTTTTACATGTTCTTTCTCACAAGATATGCAGCATCAACAATTTGTTAAATGTGATTCTTCTGAGGAAGTCTTTTGAATTTAACCTCTATAATCCAGCAAACTATGACCTTAGTCAAACGTGTCTGCTCATTAGAAATTGCATGTAAAAGAACTCTTTTGATTTTTCTCTGAAACAATTTCCTGTAGTATTCTCAGTTTATTGAGTTAAGAATTTTATTTTTCTCTAAAATGTCAGAATTAGCTAATAACTGAAGCTTACCCAAGACTAAGTAACTTGAAATGTATTTAAGATTCCCAGTGCATTGTATATTGTTCCATTATTTCAAGTGCATTTCATGTATTGAAAATAGTTTAGCTGCAAATCTGTAGAAGTGATAAAGAACAATCCCTACTGCATCAAGAGTTCCAAGCCATTGTGGTCACTGTGAAAACATGGCTTCTCATATCTCCAACTGTAAGGAGTGTGATTGGCTAAGGGCCTCAGTGGTTGCTAGGCTCTAAAATCCATCTTTGGATTTGACCAGGGAGTCCACACTTTCAAGACCTGTTCCCAGACAACAACTGAACACGGAGGGACAATAAGACAACCAGTTCCTGGGAGACATAGGGTTCCTTTGATGGATGACTATTGGCTCAAAGATTCCCCACTGGCTTTGTTGAAACTTTCTTAGAACTGCACCATTATCTAAAACTTTTGCTACCCAACCTTCATTTCTTCTCTTTCCCTCCTCCATAGGGCACCTGCATGGTGATCTGATAACTTTCCCACCCTTCCCCAGCTTCCTCTCCATTTTCCCTCTTGCAATTTGTCCCCAATAAATCTCTTGTATATCTCATCCTGTTAGAGTATCTGCTTCTTGGAAGACCAGAACTAATACAACATTAAAACTCACATCTTAAGAATATCTGATTTTCTGGGGCACCTGAGTGGCTCAGATGGTTAAGTGTCTGCCTTCGGCTTGGGTCATGATCCCAGGGTCCTGGGATCGAGCCCCGCCTCGGGCTTTCTGCCTGGCGGGGAGCCTGCTTCTCCCTCTCCCTCTGCTGTTCCCCTTACTTGTGCTCTCTTGCTCTGTCAAATAAATAAATAAAATCTTAAAAAAAAAAAAAGAATATCTGATTTTCCAATCTTCCCATCTTATCAACAAGACAAAAAGAAATTTAAGTGACCTAGGGAGGGTCAGGGAATATTAGGTAATAAATATCATTCTTAATAACTTTATTATATGCATTAATTTATTCATCCCACAATTATTGATTATTTACTGTGTCATTTACAGTGAGGGGTGCTTGGAAAGCAGAGATGAATAGGACCTAGTCTTTGCTCCCTACAGTTTTCCTGACTAGAAAAGAAGGCAATTCTCCCTGGACAAACTCTAATGGAAGTGGATATCCAGTGTTATGGGAACTCTGACAAAGACACAATTTGACTCTTCTAACCAGAGAAAGGTTGACGGTGGAGGTTCAGTAATCTGAGCCTTGAAATTTGAGTTGGCATTCACAAAGTGAGAAGGCAAGAGAAGTTTCCAATCAGAGGGTGTGGCATAAGCAAAGGCAGTAAGCTAGGCTAGTTCTTTATGGGATATGTAAGAAGTGGTAAAGAGTAGGCGTGGCCAGAACTTAGACGGGTGTTTGGGAGGGCACTAAACTGAGAAAGGAGAAACTCATGCCTTGATGACACAATGACTGACTACTAGACTTAAGTCTAGTAAATAAACGTCTTGATATACTGTTTTCCTCCTCACCCAAAGAAGGATGTCATCAACGTGTACTTATAGAGTCTCCTTAGTATGGAATCACATTTACAGCAGAAACTGTAAGGGGCACAAAGAAAAAGATCTGATTCTTACCCCTGATGTGCATGAGTCTTCACAGGGATGTATTAAATATATACACTCAAAATAACTAGGTAATGAAACAAAATTATAATTAATATCTGTATTAATCATGATATTATAGTTAATATCTATATCTTATTTTGTCCAGAAAATATTTCATGTGACTAACATGATTATAGTTAATGCCTTCTATATTCTAAGCTCCATACTAAGTGCTGGGGGATTCATTCACAGGAAAATTAGAGAGAAGCTCTCCTTCTCTGTTATTAGAGCTCATCCTTTGTGGGCAGAATGATGAAAGGAAATACAAAGGCATGGTAAGAGCTATGAGAATGAGGACTTCTGGATCCTCAGGGAAGAGAGGGGCATCCATCCCCTCTGTAGCAGTGGGTAGGAGTGGCTGATGGTAGGAGTGGGTGATGGAAGAGTGGTTAGGAAGCTTCCCAGAGAAAGTGTCTAAGTTGAGCCTTAGCGCAGTAACTTCTATATATAATGAAATGCTAAATAATAAATGCTCAGAATAATTTTAATGTTGCTCTAATACCTGCATAGAATCAAGTGTAAATTCCTCATCCAATGTATCTAATGCCCTTCACACGTTGTCAGTAGTAAGAGATAACTTGTCTCAAGTGCTTTCCTACTCATTGCCCAGAGAAAGCCCTCATATGGCAGAATATGATTGATTCTTTCTAAATTTCCTAGATACAGCTTTCATCAGGACAATCTGTCCCCACTCTTTGTTGTTCCTCTAAACCCTTCTCTCACTGGCTGGAAGACCTGGGCAAGTTATTTAAGTGTCTGTGCTTCAGTTTCCTCACCTGTAAAATGGGCATATTATGTGCCTATCTCCTAGAGTTGCTGTGAGGCATAAATGAGTTAATTATAAACAAATGGTCTCTGGTAAGTGCTATGTAAGTGTTTCAAATTGTTACTACGGCCCTTACTTAGTGTTCCAACTCAAGTTTTACTCATGCCACCAAGTCTATCCAAATATCATGCCCATAGAGGCATTTCATTTTTTTGAAATCTGATGGTACTTCAAAAATTCTTTGTGAATGCTTAGCATATAATACCTTGTAGTGTTACTTGTTTTCTCTGAATGGACCTGAAGACAGCCTGCTGGGGTTTAGAATACCAGCACCACCTCCTGTAGCTTTGGCAAAGTTACGCCTCAAGCCTCAATTCCCTCATTTGTAAACTGTAAATAATAATAATACCCTCCTCCACGGGTTCTTGTGCAGCCCAAGTGGCAAAATATACCTAAAGTCTAACCGGGTGGGGGGCACCCAAGAGCTCACTAAATGTTTGATATTAATAAACTGTCAGTCCCGAGCACTCAGACTGTGCCTGTATTCTCAGATTCCCAGCACCTGGTCCAGTTACTGGACGATAATGATAAATTTGTTGTCACATGGGGGGGAGGGAGAAAGCATGAGAAGAAAAAGTCATTAAGAGGTCAAATGCCAAAGCTTGGTCGGTATTGCATTCAGTTCAGTTAACAGTATAGTGAGCACTAACAGGGACACTCTGGACGACGTGACTGTGAGTGACATGCCGGTCACCAAGAGCCCCACAAACCAACAGATGAGATGGCACATGTAAACACAAAACCATTATAAGGAGGTTTGTAATTCACATTCTAAATTGAAAAAAAAATTCAGAATTGTGAGGAAAAAGAAAACTCTACTCATTTCTCAAATACTGATTTAACACCTATTAGTTACAGTAGGAGGCATTCCCATGGAGACTTCACAGAAGAAGCAAGGGGAAGACGGTAGGAACCGCTGTTGTTCCAGTTCCCCATTTTTTGTATCTAAAAAATCAAATCAGGGACCCCTGGGTGGCCCAGTTGGTTAAGCATCTGCCTTTGACTCAGGTCATGATCTCAGGATCCTGGGATCCAGTCCCATATTGGGCTCCTTGCTCAGCGAGGAGTCTGCTTCTCCCTCTGCCTGCCGCTTCCCCTGCTTGTGCGTGCTCTCTCTCTCTCTCACACAAATAAATAAATAAAATCTTTAAATAAATAAATAAATAAATAAATACATCAAAGCAAACCAATTCCCTCTGCCACCAAAAAATAAAACCAAATCAACACAACAACAAAAAACAAAAACCACCAACAGAAATAACTATGTTGCTTTAAATTTTGCACTTCCAAAGGCATCTCTCATGTAATTCCCTTAAAAATTCTTAGAGGTGGGTGTGACCTTGCAACTTTAGAGAGTTTATACCTTGCCCTAATTCACAAACCGATACATTTTTTTTCACCAGGATTCAAACCTCCTAATGTCTGAGTTCAAGTTCTCCCTCCCAGTTCTCTGCATTTTCTTCTACATCCCTTAGCTGCTCTCTTCCCTCAGGTCTCTCACATCTTCCTGACCTTTTCAGGACTTCCTTGTCTTGAAATCTGTCAGCTCTGGGTCACCCCCACCATTTATCAAGGCCTGATACTGTTCAAAAAAAGAAGAAGAAGAAAGAGAGAGAATAAAAAGCAATAACCTTCATAGAGGGAAAAATAGATAAGCATTTTATTCCTTTACTAAGAAATGGGAAATTATTGATCTTTACTACTTATCATCATACAAAAAGCAAGCTGCTTGAAATACAATGATAGTAAGGCATATACTAAGTAATCTTTAAGCATTTATGATGCTGTAGATTAGTTGTGTACTACAGACAATTTTACTAGAGCTTTTAAGTGCTTCCGACTTTAGTGTTTTAAACTGCTTAAGCATTTATACTTAATGGTCATATGATAATAATGCCTACTCTCTTAATACAGAAGCACTGAAAGCCAAATTTATACATTACATATCCCTTCTAAAGACTGGTTTTTCAAGTGACTTAGTGAACACCATCGAACCTCAACATCACCCCTCAACAACTTTTCCTTAAATGCATATTAACTTTCACTTGCTCAAATATGTACAAATGGGGAAAATGGCTTCTTCTGGAGGTTTATGGCTGCCTCTGAGGGTTTTCAGGTATTTCATAGAGCCAAACTGAAGCACATAAGTAACCTTCCCGAGGGTGAACTTCGTCATTTTGCTCCATGTACCTATGGGAATTAACTGTAACAAAATGCCCTGGGGGGCTGATTTGAATACCATTTCCCAGTGGAATTTTTTGTAAAATGCTCATTTATTAGCCATTGAGGACTCTGATGCTTAGATGAGCCCAGCAGAGAGCTAAAAAGTTGTGGAGAAAATGCAGAGAGTCATTAGTTTATAATATAAACTCCTCAGGGAAGAAACAATGCCCATTATTCTGTGTTCTGAGAGAAGCTACAGAGAAGGAAACATTTTGCCACATTAAAAGCATTATTCAAAAAAATACTGAGTGACTTCTTTTAGTTCCTTTAAGAATATTATTATTAGTATTAATAATAATAATAATATGATTATTCAAAACACTGGATAAGACTATTGTTGATGGTAATAACTAGGTCATTTGTAAAGGCACAGTATTGACACGAGGAGGCGCTCAATTAATATTTGTTGGAGAGTCACTTAAAAATACCAAGGGTATTTTACCAAAACTGATTTCCATGTGACTTTGAAAAGTTCTCTGCATCACTATTTGGTCAGAAGGGAATTTTAACTAGAAGAGATGGTTTTAGCTTAAAACTCTGAATCATTGTTTTTAGAACAGGTACTAAACTTGACAGAACAAGGTCTTACTTCCCCATAATTCCTTATTTTCATTAATGTCATTTTCTTCAATGCATTTAAAAGACAGTGCATGCCCTAGATTCTGAAGTCACTAATATATATTCATGAGCCAAACATGATTGGAGTGTTATCCTGCAAAGCTCTATAACCTTAGCACGTTCTTGTCTCAGATTAGTAGCACTTTTTTGACCCAAAGATGGGGAAATGTCTATTTAACCAGACTCAGGAAGGTCAATATGCTTCTCTGTGTCATGTCCTTGTACATGTTAACTTTATCTCTATTACCTATTTTTCATTAAGTATCAGGCTATACCAAAATAACTGTTCCAGTGGAATATATCAGTTTGATATTATAATCAAGTTATTTAGGATTCTTATTCATGTGCAGGTTGGGTTTCTTGAGGTTTCTGGTGTCTGCCTGTTACCAGTTTTTGTTGTTTGAAATGCAACCTCAGAGTATCTGGTGTTCATTAGTCATAAGCTGAATCTGTAATAAAATGGAAAAGGGAAATTTGGAGGTTATAAACAAAAGTAATAAATGCTTGAAGAGGATAAATGTGTTTAGATCCGACTTGCTGATTTCTAACCAGTTTTGTCTGATAATAATGCTTACAGTCTCAATTAAAATATGCTTTGAATTGATTTGTGTTACCTAGAGACTAAACTCATAATCTGTGTTTATATAAACAAAGTTGTTGTAACTATTTAAATTTTCTTAGTTTTCAACTTATGTCTAAATATTGTGGCCTACTTTTTGTGGTAAGCTATTTGCCTTTCAAATCCTTTTGGTTGAATCTGCAGAGTATCTTCTTTGCTTAATGAGTTCTTCAGCACTTGTCATGAACTCGCTTGATGTGTAGTCCACTTCCTCATTATTAGACTCATCCTATACATTGTATTTTTTTTTAATGGATAAAGGGCACTTTAGCTATATAAGGATCTTCTCTGAAAAAAATCATATTTATGCAAGTAAGGCAAACCCAGAAGCATGCTAACTTGTCTTCTTTTCAGAAGATACACTCTCAATGGAAACCTTAATTCTTAATTTCAAAGAAATAGGTCAGGCCTTGACAAGGAGAAAGGAGTAGACATTGCATTTTAGGGGGTCAAATCAATGCATTCAGACTAAAAGCGTCATTTAGGAAGGGAGCACAAAGTTTGCATTTTGGAGATGAATGCAGTTCCAAATTATGAACTTTTAATAAATAGTCTTTTTGACAGTATAATCAACAACAACAGAAATACTAGGAAATGCATCTTAAGTACTAGTAAATGCTATATGTAATTTATTTCCATCATCATAATAAACTTATTCTTCCCATTTCATAAATGAGGAAACTGAATCTTAGAAATGTTATATAGTATGAGGACTTTGCTGAGATGAGAATTCAAAGAGCTTAGTTTCAAACTGAGATCTGCTTGATTATAAAGCCTGAGCTTTGAAATCACAATAGCAAATTAGCAAATAAGCCAACTATAGTGATCTACAATGGGATTTTCGTATCTTACAAAACTATTTGCAAAAATGATAAAATGGTTTTGATTAAAGCATGAAAAACTCAATACAAGCAACAGGTCAAAAATTGTTTAAAAAAATATACAATAATATGTGGCTCTAACTGGCTGAACACAGTAAGTTTGTTTTCTGTTTTAGAAAGTAATTTGCTGTTTTACATCTGTTTTCCTGCTTAAGGTGACTTGGATTTGGTTTTCACCACATTTGGAACAGTTTGCTGTGCAGAAGCCCAGCTTGAAATAAAATGGCAGTTGATATTTTTCATATTGGCATACTTTGTGTAATATTCAGTAGCTTTTCAATGGCATTTGGAACATGAATAGAAATGACAGAGCCAGCCATCCTAAAAGCAAAACAATTGCTTAGACCACCATTGTGAAGGCATTAATATAATTTAGCTTTAAGGCTGCCGATGTCTACATGCTTAGCTAAATTGATGGTATTTCAAGCCAGAAGTCTGAACAAGAAACGAAAAAAGAATCTCTAAAAAGAACTCAGAGCAACTGCTAAGTATTTTAAAAACATAAAATGTAACACGCATAAGAGTATGTCCATGCTAGCACATTGTGCAGCAGAGCTGGAAGGAATGGCTGACATGCTAGTCTCCCATGGTCGACTAAGGGCCTCAGTCATTCATTTGTTCATTCAACAAATATTTCTTTTGATCACATACCATGTACCAGATATTTTTCTAGGTGTTGGGGATAATGATAAATGAGGCTGGGGCTGGGCACTATAAAGGTCCTGTCATCATGGCATTGCAGACAATAAACAAGTAGATAAATATATCACGAAGCAGTAACTGCTATGAAAAATAATAATAATAAAGCAGGGCAAACAGAATTGGATATGCCAAAGGTAAAGATGGGAATGATCAAATAAGATTTCACTGAAAGGATGACAAGCAAGCAGAGAATTGAGGTAAATGAGAGTGACTCATGATGATTTGGGGGGTAAAAAAATTCCAGACAAAAAGAATAGCAAGCACAAAGGCCCTGAGGTGGAGGTATGTTTGAGTGTGTAGTAAAAGCCAAAAAGAGGCCTATGGGGTTGCAAACTAAGGAAGGGAGACACTAGTAGTAGATAAAGTCAGATAGGTAGAGTAGGGCCACCATAAAGAGTTTAACTTTGACTCTTTTTTATTAGAGATAAGAAAAACTGGAAAATATTTTAATAGAGGAATGGCACATTATGCCTTATATTTTAAAATAATTGCTCTGGATGCCACCTTGATAAAAGACTATAGGGACCGAGGGTGGAAACAGTTGAGACCAGACAGGAGGTCACTGTGATTATCCAGATGGGAGATGAGAGTGGCCGGGATGATTGGATTCTAGATGTATTTGTTAATAAACTGGATGTGATATAGAGAAGACTCCAAGATTTTTGGATGTGATGAGGAGAGGTGATTAAAAAAAACTCTCAAATTTGGGGGCTAAGCAACTGGCAGAATGGAGCTGCACTGAACTGGGGACAACTGTGGGTGAAGTGGTTTTGGGCAGGAAGTGGGAATCGGAGTTTTGTCTAAGATAAGTTTGAAATGCTTAATAGAAACTGAGCAACAAGAAATAGGCAGTAAGTCTGGAATTCACTGGAGAGTTTGAGATTTGAGTTGTTTGGGCTTATCAGCATGCAGTTGACATTTAAAGCTATGAGACTTGTTTGCCTGGAGATACAAATGGAGATAGAAGAGAGGAAAGAGATTATACCTTGAGAGGTCGGGATGGAAAAACCAGCAAAGGAGAGTGAGAAAGAGTGATAAGAGAGTATCAAGGTGGAGGGGCCCAATAAACCAAGTGAAGAAAGAATTTCAAGAAGAGGGAAGTGGGGGCACCTGGGTGGCTCAGTTGGTTAAGCATCCCGACTTCGGCTTGGGTCATGATCCCAGGGCCCTGGGATCAGACCCCTCGTAGGGTTCTCTGATCAGTGGGGAGGCTGCTTCTCCCTCTGCCTTGCCCCTTACCCCACTGGTGCTCTCCCTCTCTCATATAAATAAATAAAATCTTTAAGAAAAAAAAAAAAAGAAGGGGAAAGTAATCAACTGAATCCACTGTGTCAAAAAATCAAGAAAGATGAAGTCTGATATCTCACCATTGAATCCGGCAATGTGGAGATCAGTGGTGATATTGATAAGAACTGATTTGTAAATGGTGGGACAAAAGCTTGATTAGTGTGGTCAGAGAGAGAATAGAGTAAGATATAGTAGAGAGAGCCAGTACAGACAACTTTTTCAAGGGACTCTGTTGTAAAAAAGAGAGAAACAGGGCGATGGTTAGAAGGGTGAGACCTTAAGTTAAGGTAATTTTTTTTAAGAAGAGATATATTTTAACACATTTGCATACACAGTGTTAGAGAGGGAAAGTGATGATGTAGGAGAAAATGTTGAACATCTGCTACAATGTCCTTCCTTTGGTGAGAAGGGATGGAATCTATACATGCAGAGAGAAGTTCATGGTAGATAGAATGGGGGTCAATCCATCCATAGTAATGGAAAGAAAGGCAAAGTTTGGGGGTTGGATACAGGGATATTGTTAGACATGGAACTGGGAACTTGTGGAAATTGGGCTTCTGTGATGGTGAGCGGAGTTCCTTTTTTTTTTTTTTTAAGATGCATTTATTTATTTTAGAGAGAGAGAGAGAAAGCATGTGAGCATGAGTCATGGGGAGGGACAGAGGGAGAGGGAGAATCTCAAAGCAGATTCCCCGCTGAGCGCGGAGCCTGTCACAGGGCTTGATCTCACAACCCTAAGATCATGACCTGAGCCAGAATCAAGAGTCAGATGCTTAACCGACTGAGCCACCCAGACACCCCTAGCAGAGTGCCTTTTGTGTTTACATTGTAGTAAAGGACAGAGAGATAAACAGGCAACTGACATTATGGTAAGGACTTACTGGAGGAAAAGCTTCTAGACACAGGTGTATGTGTGCTTAGCGTATACTCAGTATGGGGAAGGAAAGGTGGCTGGGGACTAAGTGTTCTGTGTTAAACAAACAGCATGTTCAAAGCCCTTGGGGCAAGACAGTGGAGGACACTCTTGGGACTGAGAATAGCTGGAGGGATCATGGCTGGAGAGAGGTGCTGGGAAAGGAGAGATAATAGTAGAATTATGAGGCTTATGTAAGTTTGGGAAACATTTGCAAGTCAGAATTGATAGAACTTGGCAGTGAATTGAGTATTAGGGATAAGTATGAGGGGAAGAAAGGAGCTACAGTTGACAGCCAGGTTTCTAGCTTGAGCCCTGGGCTTATGTTGATATTAATTCAGTTACCTCTGAGCCTTTATTCATGCAAACTTGGCTTCCACTCTTACATCTAATGCATGCTCGAAGTCCCTGATAAACCCCACCTCTCATTCTTCCAGCCCACACTGACTTTTCTCTTCCACGAATAATGATCAAAATTGCCACTATTGGCTGAATGTCTTCTGTACATCAGGCATTGCCCTTGGTGTTGAATATGCATTACAGCCTTATGAGGCAGGTCTTGTTATCCCTTTTACAGAGGGAAAAAAAAAATGGAGGCTTAGTGTGGACATGTTAACGAAGGTCTACATGCCTCCCAAATCCATGCTGACTTGGTAAAATAAAGGTAGCAAACTTCTACTCTCTCTATCTGTCGTACATCATACAACCATGTGTCATGACTACAGTCAGACTGTAGCTTATGAAGGTGCTACCAATGCCCCTTTAACTCATCATAGCACTTTGAACATACTAGGAAGTCAGTAAATGTCAACATGAAGGGAAGGGTATTTGTGGATGAGACCCCAAATCTTGAAACTTCGGGTAACTTTCATTGAAACATATGCAGGGAGGGTAGGGAGACCTAAAGTGCACTCCCCTTGGCTAAAATGTTAGCATGACTCTCATTTCAATTGAGTAGACAGTTAAGGATCTGAAAGCAGTTCACACATCATCTTTTGGTTCTTCTTTGTAACTATTCTCCTCATCTTATAAAAGAGGAAACTGGAGTTCAGAAGGTTAAGTGGCTTGGTCATGTGACAACAAAGCTAAACTTGGAACACCTGCACATCCAGCACACTTTTTTGATATGCCATTTTATCTCCCAAATCACCATCAGCTGATTCTTCTCCGTGGTCCTCATTCCAGCTAACACATACTGGACATTTATACGGGGGAAAAAGATTAACGAGATGGATGCAGAACCTCACATTCCAGCAAAGGGAAAAAGATAAGTGGTTAAAATATCATCCTGAAATGTGACAAACACAATTAGAATTATGTGCAAAATATTACAGAAGCACAGAGATTAGAAAGATTAATTTTGCTTGGGGCAAGGGGTAAAGAAATGGAGGAGTTTTCAATTTGTCCATTAATTCCAAGATGCATTCTCAAATATATTGATCATTACCAGATACTGAATTAAAGAGAAACACCCACTGGTAATATGCCAACCAGAATACCAAAGAGAATGCTCCAATTTTTTTTGCTATGCTTTCACAGTTCTGCTTTATTTTCTTATATATATTTCTTAAAAATAATAATTTCTTGTACTTCTAACAAAAGAGGAGCATTATTGAAAATCTTAAAATCAGGGGGCCTGGGTGGCTCAGTTGGTTAAGTGACTGCCTTCGGCTCAGGTCATGATCCTGGAGTCCCGGGATCGAGTCCCGCATCGGGCTCCCTGCTCGGCAGGGAGCCTGCTTCTCCCTCTGACCCTCCCCCCTCTCATGTGCTCTCTCTCTCTCATTCTCTCTGTCTCAAATAAATAAATAAAATCTTAAAAAAAAAAAAAGAAAATCTTAAAATCAGACATATTTGGGGCTCACATTTCTTACTCCTAACATTGAAAATTTAACAGAAAGCCATCTGGTTTAGAGTAAGTTATAAACAAGTGATTTCAAAATAACTAAAGGTATTGACCAACCAAATCACCTACAGAAAGAGCTCACTGCTTTTCAGAAGTCTCCACGTGACATTCATCTTACTGTCTAGGCTTGCAGCCCTGCAAATCTTAACTCATGAAAGAGAATTTTCAATGCCTACGATTATTCTGTTAATCATAGTTAGTTGACTATTTGGTTAACTCCCTTTCAGGAAATCCTCCTACTTCCAGAATCTCACCATTCCAATCCACTGCCAAATTAATAAAATCAGTGATGGAGAAGTGCTGTATTTGAATTTTTATTAAGGAAAATCCTCTAATTTCTGCAAAAGTAATTTATAGAGCCTAGAGGGGTGAATTTATAACAGTGTACCAGTGTACAGAGGCAGAGAATTCTGGGTTCCTTTCCTTGCCCCACCATGGATTTGTTACATATTTTTTATCAGTTCTACTCTTCTGTAATTCCTCAGGGAACTCAAGGAGGCAGTCTCCTGGGAGAGGACAGTGAAGTCGAATATTGGAATAAGGAGAAAACAAGCTATAATCACCACCCCAGGATTAGTCCTTCATGGGACATTCATTCATTTGCACATTCATTCATTCAGCAAATATTCGTTGATGCCCACTGTGCAGAACACTGGAGAAAAGGTGGGTAAAGACACAGTCAAGGTGTTCATCATCTTGTGAGGGAGGCAAAGAGGCAAAATTCTCACTGTACCCAAGGCACACAAAACGTCCTGCCTGAATATTTGATCAAAACCTTCATTTCCTTGGAGACAAGCCATGTGTAATGGGCAGAACTTCTCCAGGGAATTTCACAAGTGCACAAAGAGACTGAAGTCTGGACTCAGCTTCTGCCTCAGCCCTCCCTTACCACAAATGCGGCCAAACACAGAGATCAAACAGAAAAAAAATGAGAGGGAAGTGACCCAAAGATGCCTTAAACCAATATAAGCAGAAAATGTCGAGAGCAGCTCAATAGATGCAAAATGATTTCTCTTTTTAAGTCTGCCAATATATAAAGAAGAACAAAGAACTATAGCCAGGAATTCTGCTCAAAGAATACAGCATGATATGATATAAAATCCAAAGAGCATTTATAAAAAAATGAAAGGAAGGAAAGGATGGCGGGCATCAATTATCATAGGATTGTGAAGGGTTTTACTCTGAAGCTAAATGGCTTAATCTACTAGAACGTTGGGGTTGCTTTTTAATGAAGCCACCTCTATAACGAATGGCCCCTTCCACTGTCACAAAGAAAAAAAAAAATGGCAGGGAGGGTGTCAACCTCCAATAAATTGTGTGGGAAGTAAGATGATCAATAAGAAGTCTCACTGTCACCTTAAAGAGCCACTGGCTACAGAACTGGGCAACAAGGTGGCTGAATGATGTTGGAGGTGGGGGTGTGGTTAAGAATTCTTAAAAACAGAAGCCTGTGTGTGTGTGTGTGTGTGTGTGTGTGTGTTTATTCTCCACACAAAGGGAAAGAAGGTGCTTTGGATCTGTTCAATCAAATAACAAAGAGAGAACTAGGATTCTAGATTAATCTCCTGTTATCTACAGACAGTATCAAACAAGATAGTTTAGTATCTATAATGCCTTGGAATGTTTTGACAAATTATGATAAGAAGACTCCTCTGGGGGCACCTGGGTGGCTCAGTTGGTTGAGTGACTGCCTTCGGCTCAGGTCATGATCCTGGAGTCCCGGGATCGAGTCCCGCATCGGGCTCCCTGCTCGGCGGGGAGTCTGCTTCTCCCTCTGACCCTCCTCCCTCTCATGCTCTCTGTCTCTCATTCTCTCTCTCTCAAATAAATAAATAAAATCTTTAAAAAAAAAAGAAGACTCCTCTGAGAAATTGTGTATTTTAAAAAAAGATGTGGAGTTCCATGATATTTAATTAAGATGTGTTTGGTTCATGATTTATTGTCATTATACCTTATTTCTATTTTTTTTACAGAGTTCCAGCAATAATACTTAAATCCAACCCCCAAATTCTTGAATTCTCAAACATTAAAATAAATGTTAAAATTTTTTTTTCCAAAAATTAATAAAGGCAAGTGCTGTAAGCATAACTCTCAAATACATCTTTCCTATAGGGAATATCTGGGACTGCCTCAGGTTATAAGACTTGTAAGGAGACAAGAAATGTTAAGTGGGGAGTTAAATTGTATAAGACTTGGGAAGAATTTTTTTAACTTGCCTTGTTAAGGCTAATTACCATAGATAAAAAGAGCTAGATAACTTAGAGTATTCATTAGCTCTCTCACTCCTCTAAGCAGCTATCCCCAAAGTGCTAATATCTTTCCTACTACATTCTTAAAAGGTTTCATAGTCACTATTCATGATTCACACTTCGAAAAGACCAACTTCCTGATTAATGCCTAAATGAAAAGAGTAAAAATGTGCCTCAAAAATTAGTACAGGCCTCAAAGGTGTAAGCCTATCTTAAAGATTTCAGGAAAATTTTAAAAAAAGAAAAGAAAAAGAAAGCTATCCTAGAGGCGTTATTAGCTTTCCCCACAGCCGCCCTCCCTCTCACATCCATACACTCATTCTCCTAGGAGCCATGGCCACACAGCCGCATTCTTGGGGTAAACACATTGCGATTTGCTGAAGCTTCGGGTTATGTGTATTCCCGTGCCCCTCCAAAACAAAGGACAACATTGATTCCATGGCTTTTCCCCCTCCCTGATCAGAATTGTTTGCAACAGTAACGCACACATAAGCGAATGGCCAATTTGGCATTATTTGCACTACATAATGGTTTCTAGTCCTTTGCCGCCATATCCTCTAAATGGGCTGATTCTCAATCCAGTCACTTCTACAGCACTTCCCCTAATTACGAACATTCACAGCCATGAATAAAGTTGTGCACCCGAGCAGGGTTTCAATTCTGTTTACTACGGACAGATGGACTTACAAATAGCCTTTATTTTGTCTTTTACCTCCCTCCTTTTTGGGGTGAAGAGAAAGATTCTTTTTTCTTTTTCTAACAGAAGGTCAATATGCTCCTGGGAAATGTGCATACCATATGCTCAAGTCAGCATAAGTGATTTTAAAGATCTTCTAATTCATGTATTTATTCCTCAACTCCCAGCAACTACTTAATTACTTACTTACTTAATTAATTACTCAATAATTAAAATATACAATGTCACCCTCGTTATGTGTGTTGCATCCAGATTGATTTTTCTACTTTGATCATAACACTCTCCTGCCCCCACACCATTGTTTAATGGCATAAACTATCATATAAAATCTAAACTCCTTAGCTGGTCATTCAAAGTTCACCGCAGTTAGATCCCAATCTGTGTGGTCTTTTCTTGAACAATAAAACAAATCCTTATTTTAGCCAACTGGCCTCCTGCTTGTCTCCAGGCATACCCTGAATTTTTATTATAAAATACCTTCCATTGCTTCTCTTCCCTGAACTACCTCATTACCTTATCCTTCACGCAAATGGTCCATCTGGCTTTTGCTAACCAATCTAGCCCCCCTCCCCATCTTCACTTACATATCCCTCACTTCCTGGAATCACCGAGATTTCATCTGATTTACTCTTTATATTACTATATGTGTAGTAGCTTTTAAAAAAATTACCTTAATAAGGGGTACCTGGGTGGCTCAGTCAGTTAAGCATTCAACTCTCGATTTCGGCTCAGATCATGATCTCAGGGTTGTGAGATCGAGCCCCCCGTCGGGCTCCGCACTAGGTGTAGAGTCTGCTTAAGATTCTTTCTCTCCTTCTCTCTCTACCCCTCCCCACCGCTCCCTTTCTAAAAGCAAATAAACAAACGAACAAAAAACCTTAATAAAACTTTTTATGTAAATTTATCAGTCAGGACAGAAGTATTAGTCCATGCATTATAGTTTTTCACTTCAAAATATATAAATAGCACTTATTACGTACATTAACTCTTATGGGCCTTATCTCATATTCTTCATTGTGCTGTTATTTCACTATATATCTTATTTCTCTTCCATGAGGGCAAACCCCTAGAATGTAGTTTTTCTATAGTTCATGGTGCTCAGCCAGAGTACCCTACACAAATCATCTGTTTCCCTTATATAATAAATGTTGGACCAACAAATGATATATTATAATACAGTTTATCTTTTTAAATAACAAATTTGCCACCTGTTTACAACAACATACATGGAAATAAAATTTTAATTATAATATTTATTGGAATTTTTATTAAGAGACTTTTTTTAATCCTGCAAAAAGTGCAAATGGAAGAAAAAATTTTAATTGCCAGCAGTTCTTACATGATGTTAATGAATCAATTTATTGTCATCAAATTGGCTTCTACAAATTGGTGCTTTAAGAAAATCTTAGAGGTTTATTTATTCGTCTAATGTCTTTCTTTCTCACTAGACTGCCCATTCCATGAAGCCAGGGACTATGCATACCTTATTTATTTCTGTATCCCCAGTACTTAGAACAGTGCCTGGTACATGCAGGATCTTGGTAAATATGTGTGGGGTCAATGAATTAAAAATGAATAACTTTAAAAAATGGAATGAATTAAAGAATAACTAATATCACCAGCACTCCTACCTCTTTAGGCTCTGATCCATCATAACTACAGCTCTTCATATGCACTTATCTGGGCTGAAGCTATAGTTATATCAAGGTTCTCTAGATCCCTTGCCTCACTTTTACCTTCCCCATGAACTAAACTTGGTAAGAAGTGCCTGCTGGGACCTCCTTTCTCGATGTAAAATACTGGCTTTTAATCAGTGACTTCGAGTTCCCGGGTTTGTCAGGCATCAGAAGCAGCAGAAATGCCAACAGAAGAAACCAGAGTAATGCGTGTGTGGTTTGGAAGGGGAAATTTCACCTGATTGATTTCTGGGAATCCCTAGTCATCAGCATCTTGACAATAGTATTGCCTGGTGACAGTGGTGGAGATGCTCTGTTTGGAGCCTAGAAAATCTAGACAGGAGGGCGTCAAAACAGGGGTAAGTCAGTCATGGTATTCTCAGAAATAATGTGTTCTGGAAATGATGCTGCAGAAGGTTCTGTTCAAAAGTCAGATGCCTCTGTGGCTCTATTACTAGTTGTAGTTACTTTTGTCGTATTGCTGATGCTCCAACCAAACTTCCTTCTGTGAAGATTGTTGTTGCTACTACGGCTATTCGAGGCAGGGTAGACCCTCTCCCCACTGACAAACGGCAGAGTGAAATGGGGATTCTTGTCCCCACGGCTAGCTTCTGAAGTGATTCTGAAAAGAGATCTCAAAGCAGCCCCCTAAAAATACCCAACAAGAATTGGATCATCTTGTTCCCATCCCACAAAGACTCTTTATGGACCATATTAGCAGAAATTGCTCTGATCAGGGGCCAATTCAAGTAGACTATCTAGAGAGCTGGGAAGGTCAATAAAGTCATTCATTTTTATAGGATGTTTTCATGGAAAACGACTATTGTGAGATGAACAAATGAGTGTTTTCACTGTCTATTGTTTACCATCATGGAGACATGGCCAAAATTTTAATTTGCAATGTGTGTCTTCTTCTGCATTCCAGAGTTATATTTCAATAACCTGTAATTTGCATCCAAAAGGAGAGAATGGAACATTCACACAATTATAGTTCTGTGGTGTCCCTCTCACCTAGCTTAGTTTAAGAACAAATTTTCGTTATTCTGGAGTTTGAATCAACAGGATTATAATTAAAATAACAGAATTTCAAATTTATTTCTGACTCAGATATTAGAAGAATTATAAAGATTTTAATCATCATTAAAAAAATACAGACCTAATAAAAAGAAATCAGTCTGCAAAAAAGCCCTCTGGTGTCTATGGTACACACACTAGAGAGAGGTTGTTGATTGATACTTGAATGAAGCAAACAGCAAGATTGAGGTTTTTATCTTGTGGGGGAAGAACGTATAATAAGGGTAACACAGAAGTAGCAAATATAAATTATTCATTACCAGCAGAATAATATTTTAGAGAGGGAAAAATAAAGAGTAGAGCTTGAAGGAAAAGACCCTAAAAATGAGTTCTAACAGGTTCTGGATTTATATCTATGAAAACCATCCAAAACAAGTTCAGAGTTAAACTAAACGACTTTAAAAGTGTTTTCTGAGTCTAATTTTAATGAGTATACGGGTTAGTAAATCAAAGCTGTCATACATTATATGCCTTATACAGTATGATTCTTAATATTGATGACCCTTTCAAGGACCCTTGTCAATTGATTCCTGTTGTGGATAACACTGAGTTTTCCCCAGTGAACATATTTGCTACCTTTCCCAGTGAGAACTTTAGTGTGAAAGGGTCAGTGATGCATAGGGAAACAACTGGAAGTTTTTAAATTACGGTCTGCCTTGGAGCCTTGTTTGAATAGAAATACACCAGGAAACAGGGGGTAAAAGAGAAAAAAGAAAGAAAATGGCAATAATAAGATGAGGATAAAAATTACTGGCTTCCTTAGGAACAAACGCTTGCAATTTCAATGGCTTTCTGGTTTTGAAAACCCAACCATTTTTATAGTGCATTTTTTAAGACCAGCATTTCCTAAATGATTTCTATTTTCTGTCCCTAATTCTAATCGAATTTTGGTCACCTCTGTGACAGAGCTGAAGTATTCCTTTACTTATTCTACTTCCGATTTTTCCGTTGGGTTTTTCAGATGAAACATTTTGTGTTTTTTTTCCCCAAGGATTAAAACAAATAAACAATAACAACAACAATAAAAGCAGCAGCAGTAACAGCAAAATGGCTTACTTTCTTTTTTTTAATAAAGATTTTATTTATTTATTTGGCAGAGAGAGACACAGCGAGAGAGGGAACGCAAGCAGGGGGAGTGGGAGAGGGAGAAGCAGGCTTGCCGCTGAGCAGGGAGCCCGATGTGGGGCTCCATGTGGGGCTCGACCCCAGGACCCTGGGACCACGCAGGACCTGAGCCAAAAGCAGACGCTTAACGACTGAGCCATCCAGGCGCCCCTAAATGGCTTACTTTCTTTGTATGAAGATGGTCACACTATCAAACTAAAAGTCTTACCTTCTGGGAGACTTACTTCTCCTCCTCTGGTCTTGCCCAAGTGTGCCCACTGCAGGGAAACTGAAATCTCTTTCTAGGAAATAGGCACTCAGTGAGGTGGCCTCTTGTACCCTGTGGAGGTGGGGCCCAGAGTTCCAATCCTACTCTGCCACTCGGCTGTTTCTGTGCCTCTTTCCACATCTGGAAAATAAGGATAGACTCACAGCCACTTTAAATAAGGGTTCTGTGAAGAAGGAAATGCTTGGAAGTGTGCTTGGCACATTAAAGTGCCATGTGAGTTTTCACTGTTATAAACTGTATCTGTTTGTTCATGCCCTTAAAAAAAAAAATCTAAGCTGACACTTAGATTTTTCTTTTTTAAATAAAATAGGAAGTCTAATGGAACTGTTTTGGTTTTTTATTTTCATTCAATTTTTAAAAATTATTTTGTCTAGGGAGTAGATGAAGTAACACGTTTTAATTCAGAGAGGTGAATTATTATTATTATATTATTTTCCAGTAATGACAATTTTTCCAGCAACATCATGTGGATTTTTTTTTCCTCAGCTTACCATTAAAGTGAAAAACAAAAACAAAAACACTTCATAGAGCCATTAAAACACTTACTATGAGAAGCCTTGAGCAAAGCATTAAATAAAAGAGCAGACAATCCCAGTAAGAGCATTCAGCTTAATGAGAGTCATCCTATAAACCCAAATGTGGATGATCCTATCTATATAGGGCAACACGGACAATGCCATCGTAGAGCCAGGGATTAGTCTGACAATGTCCTTCAGGTAATGCTTTAATCCCACTTGTCCAAAATTGGAAAATGGGAATGGAGGTCCTATTATCACTGACAACGTCCTAAATAATAAAATATCTTGGGTAAAAAGGCACTTTGGGTTACCATGGGCCTGAGGCTACTGAAACAGAAGAAGCACGGGAAGGATGCTGGATTATTAAAGTGGAAGGGTAAGATACTTTCCTCTGCTAATATCATTAAGAGAATAAGATATTTGGTTCAGGGAAATTCCAGCAAGCTGCATCTACGTCTTTGTTCACTGCTCTGCTCCACAGGACATTTGTCCTCGAGCTTTGTTTCCCTCCTCGCTATATGTCTCCACAACTAACATGTGGGAAGAGTTCTATCAGCAGGGGCCCATGCAAAGAGGGCTCTAATCCTCCCCGATCTGAAATCCTCCACTATCCTTAGAGCATGTCAAACGTGCAGGGCTCAAATTGGTTGGCTGTTACAGTCAAGCCAGGATTTTTGGATGTATCCACAATCATTTCTAAATTGACTACTACAGCTGTGTAGCAACTCAATTTGTTCATTAAGATGTCCAAAATAACTGTCTTGATGGGTTTTGGTCCTTTCATTGTTTTAAGTAAAAAGGGGGCAAAATTCTCTATTTCTAAAGAGTTGATAGGGACAAAGGTGAGAGGGGATGCATTCCTTAAAAGCAGATTCGTATTGCCCCATCTACAGTTAAACTACAAAATAAATATCTGAAATGGACACACATCGAAAGGCAGAATTCTCTCAAATATTTCTGTAGATCTAGTTGTTCTCTAGTCTTAGGAAAATTTTAACAAGAGTGGATTTCAGTGATATTCTCAGTTAGCAACTAAAATATCTTCTATTTTCAATTTAATGAATTATGACCTACACTAGTTTCTAAACTGGTTTATTCAATACAAATAATTATAAAAGCAGGTACTTAATATCATGTGAATAGCATATCATCTTTTAAAAAATCCTATATAATTATATTCTGAAGCAGATTTACCTTTCTAAGTTCGCATGGTGAAAGATCTCAAGCAGGTAGCCAAGGAAGGAAGACAGAAGTCAGAAATTCAAGCCAGAAAGAAAAATCTTTCTATCTTTCAGCTAAGTAAAAACATTTCGAAGTCAAATCTGTCAGAAATGGAAGCCAGCTCAGTTTGGACAATAAAAAATAAAAAACAAAACCGGTTTGGACATTTTGACAGGTAAAGAAAAGGCATAAAGTTTGGCTGATTAATTCAGTTAGAATATGATACTAATTGGACAGAAGTCATTCTCTTGATTAAATCCTTCTATTGCTCTCCAGTTTCTGCAGAATAAAAAACAAATGCATGGCTTATAAGACCTTCCCAGTCTTGCCCTACCCTCTCTCCTGTCTCCTGTCCGTCCTCCGGCTCCTCCAGGTTTAAGGAGCATCTTAAGCAGGGTTCTCTCTGCTGTTCCAGCAAGGGCAACCCCCTCTGCCTGGACCACCCTTCCCTCAGCCTTTCCTCTCCAAGAGCTTTTATTAGGTCCTCCCCAAGGATGCTTTTTCAGTAACCTCTCTGGCCTCAGTTAGGCTCATTTCAGAGACTCTTTGTCTTAATTGCTTGTTCCTTTGCACATGCTCTCACAAAACCCTGAGTTCTTTGAAGGCAGGGATTATGACTTTCATTCATACAGAAAATAAAAGCACGGGTTCTGGAATCTAGTAAGTATTTAGTACATTTATTCATTGACTGAGTGACTGATGGAAGGAATGAATACATGCTGCCCCAGAGAATAACCCAGTACTCTTCATCCCATTCAGTGTCTCCCAAGAGCTATCTCTGGTTACATGACGAAATGGATGAGAGGCCATTGTCCATAAAGGGAAAAGGCAATTAAACCAAATTGTGGGTCGAGAGTAACAATGGATAAATAATGTCATTTTTTGTTTTAAAAGGACAACCACATTTAGCCATCAAATAATTACCAGGACCTTTAAATGTTTGAGGTGAGACCAATAAAGTAATAAAATTATTTCAATAAACAACACATGGAAACTAGTTTCATTAACTTACAGTCACACTCTTACAGATACATTTAATATGCTGCTTTTACAATTAAGACAACAGGTAAAACACTCCAATGAGGTTCCAAGTACATATTTTCAATTTTCTCAAAGAGTTTAAGAGTTCAATAATATAAGCAACTTATTTATTAGAAAGGTCTGAGTTGTTAAAGCTATAATGATGCATGAAAAAGACGGTAATGGGGATGCTTGGAAAAACAGGGTTCATTTCTCAGGATTCCAGACTATTTCTAAACATGCTGAACTTAGAGTTTTCAAACCACGGATAACTTGTTTTAAAGCAACTTTATTCCTGTAATAGTCTTGGCCCCACTTCCCAAGATGGCAGTCTGTCAGAACTGAGGGATTTGGGGGCTGAAAACTTGAATTACTAGAATTTCCTACTGGATTTAAGAAGGTACCCACAAAGAAACGACAGGGCAGTCAATGAGAAAGGAAAATGTTTTTAAAAATTAATTCCCGTCTAGTTCCAGTTTTCAAGTCACAGAGGAAAAGAAGAATTTAATCAAAAAGGCCTTAAATATATTTTCAGCTGGGCTAATGCATTTCCTCTTATTTCTAGTCTTTGCACCACTGTAGAAAGCCAACCACCTCCAAAACAACTGCCCATCTCTCATCATCTTCTCATTTTTCAATGTCCCCATACCTAGACTCTAGGCTATTTCTCCTTCGGCAGTTCCTTTACCTTATGAAGGAAAGCTATCTTTGCCATAACGACATAACGATTGTGATGTTTAATCATCTTAAATTCAAAAAGATTTTAAATGCTAAAAAACACTGTGTTTGCAAATGGTTTACCTTCTGAAATCTCAAGCCATAATGGAAAAACTGATTAAAACATGAGGCAAGTTTTATTTCATTTTCATTATTTTACTATTTTCTTCTAATTTACTGGGATGTATGTTAAAATGCTCGCTTAGTTTTAATCCATAATATTAGAAGTCGTAAGCACTTTCAGAGACTTATTTCTAAGTTTTTTGTGTTATTATTGCAGTCATTTATGACTATAATTAATAGGTCTAAATAATAAAGTCAAAAGAGTAGGAGAGAGAGTAATATTCTTGAGTTTTTCTGCTCTGGGGAAAGGTACGGTATATTCAGCAGAAATAAAAGAAGCCTCTTTGCGTCCTAAAATTGTTTGTCTAATACGGCCATCGGCATTCAAAGTCACAGATAGGTATAATATACAATTATGTTTCAGCAATGTATTTTTTGGTCCCCAAATAGAGAGATTAGCTCAGCCTTTCACTAAACAAAAGGCTGCTCTATTTTTAATCCTTAACTCATTTGTTTCTTTCAAAAGTACTTTTCTATTTAAATTTGTTACGCTCCCCCATTGCAACAAAATCCTATTATCGTAAATCCTTCCCTAGTGCTTGCAGCCGCCCCTTGAACACAGCAGATAACGCGTGTTCTTACGCATCACATAACCCCATGTAGTTTCCTACAGCGAGGCAAGCACCTCAAAGGGCTGCAGTGTGGGTTCTTTAGAGGAACCCAGGGCTCTTGAGCCCCATTGTGAGGGCAGACTCAAACAGCATAACAGCAAGCAGTCGCCATGTGGTTGCCCCTGGGAAGTGAGGTATATATGAGAGACAAGAGGTAAAATGAAAACAAAGTCACAGAGTGTGTTTGTTTAGCTTACCGGAGACCAAGAAAATCCGGGGAAGTACTTATTCACCTCAATTTTATAGTCCAAGTACTGTGCTGGGTTTTCAGATTGTATAGTCTGTATTAACTCAATTTTATCATTGATTGTTTCTCCTGATGTTAAACAAATCTGATGGCTACTCTAGCCACCACTGTAGGTGTTTATTTAAAGAACACAGTTTTCCACAGCCTGTTCTCGGTTTTACAGCTTTACTGGAGCATTCTCATGTCAACCAAGCCCCCTGGGCTTTTAGAAGCGATGAATCCTAAAAGATGTTTTCCCCACAGAAACCACAAGGTAAATGCAACAAGTAATCAATCTTCTGAGCAGCAATCAGGCAACCACTTAACAAACACACTACACAAACAAAATAATTAATCTAAGCACTGTCCTGAATAGTAATTAATCTAATCGGCTCCAAATGATGTGTTTGTTCACTGTACACTATTTTGTTTCATAGTTGTCATAGTTAAAGTTGTCAGAGACAGTACAAATGTGTTAACCAGTTTAAAAGAATACTAATTTCCGAAGGAAAGCGTGACACAAATGTTTATGCAATGTGGGATGTTCGTTCCTTTGTTTGCGGAGAGGAGCAACACATATCACTGTCAGACTAAAACAAAAGGGACAAACGCTTTAAAATAAAATGGGAAACAGGAGCAACACCACCAAACATCAAGCAAGCCATTAAAGAGCTGAGAAAATTATAATATGATCTACACCAATAATTGCCTCCTGGGTAAGGACAGGTAAATTTAATTATAAATCTCCTGATGAATGAAACTGAAGTGGAATGAAAAATACAGAGAGCCTAAAGAGTCCCTTTCTCTAAGAATCTGTGACACACAAATTGGGAAGAAGAGTTGGTTGATTTTTCTAGGAAAAATGGGGTGCATGCAAACTAATTCTGATCATTTAGAATAAAAGGCTAAACATGAATCCCTTATTAGTTATTTCTTTTTTTGGATCCTGAATTCTATCATTTTAAATGTTCTCGGCTACCTCTTATCATTGAACTTCACTTTATGTCATGAAGACCAAACCTTTATTGCAGGGTGGCTGCTGCAAGAGTTAAAAGAAGCCACCAGATGGTATTTATAGCTGACAGGTGGCCCGGGAGTGTAATACATAGTATTCAGTTTCATTCTAGGTCAGACCCTACTGAGTAACAGGGGCTTTCTCAAGACTGTGTTTTTAACCCATGGAAGCTGAGTGAAGCCACCTTCAGATTTTTAGGCCTTTTTTGAGAAATTTCCATTAAATTGGATTGTGGGTTTCAAATGCTTGGTTATAAAACATTTTCCCTGACATCCTTTAGTTCTTCCTGGTGAAAAAGGGAGGGAAGAAAGGAGGCATTTTAGAGGAAAACGCTAAGACGTATCTTTAAAGCTACAGCAAAGGTGGTGACAGGATATATGGCCATTTTGTGGTGTCCATAGCACCTAAGCCCATCTCTGGTATTGGGGATATCCCGCCCTCCACCATTACCCTTATAGGAGGGCTGTTCTAAGTGGTCATGTTTTTACCAGATAAAGCTACCACTTTGACTACAGCTAACTGAAACAAGAGTGGACACTTGAGACACAGAACCAGACCATAGTCTGATCAGAGCCATTAAGATACTCTTTCCTAAGAATTTGGAATTCAGACACTGAGAGATTGAGTTTGCTTATTGTAGGGATCCCTGATGCTAAGCCAAGTGGTGTCTAGGTATAAATCAGTGCCTTAGCAAACTGAGCCCACCCATGTGCAAGAATCTCAGGAAACAGCAACATCAAGCAAACAGAGAAAATTGGTCTGCTAAGAAAATGAAGATAAGGGCCCAGGAGCAGACCAAAACTGCATGAAATGCTCCAGAACTGGAAGAGAAGTCTCATTTCAGTCTAACCCCATATGGTCTAGCTGTCTGCAATTTCCTGTTTTTAGATGTTGGTGTGATTGTCTGTTGGATCTATTCAGTGAGCACCATGTTTACATGCATTGGTTTCTGTGACTTTCAATATAACATCTCTTGAATTAGAACAGAAACGATCACCAAATAGAAAAATCTGGGACCAGGCATACAATTAGCAAGTAGCAAATCAGTTGCTGGGTTTTTAAAAAAAACAGTGTGTTATAGAGCTTCAGTAATAGATTCCACACAAAAAGGGATGTCAGGGAAGAATTTAATTTGGCCTGGGGGGAAAAAAAAAAAAAACAACCCAGTAATAATAGCCAACCTTCATAGAATGGTTACTACAAGTCAGGTACACTTCTAAGCATTTGCTTAATAGGAACCATTTAATCCTTATAACATCCTCTGACACAGATGCTATTATCCCCATTTCACAGGCAAGGAATCCCCATTAAATAGGCAGAAGTGAGCCACGGAGGTGCCCAAGGTATCTGTTGTTAAAAGTAGGTAATGCAAAGAAACACAATATAGAAACATAAATTATGGCAACATTTCTCAAAGTGTATCTCTTAATACAATATACTTACATAGTGTGACTATTAATTCCAGGAGAAGTTCCTGATTATTATTTTACAGGAAAGGTCTTGGTAGTTTGACAAATTTGGAAAACTCTAGGTCACATGACACAAAATATATTTATATATATTTATTATATATATGAACTAATAATATATATGAGCTAATATGTAGTGTAGATTTTCAAGAGGGAGATATTTTATGTAGTGAAAGAAATCCAAATTTGACCACAGAACTCTGTTTTAGGGTAGTCTTACAGAATCTTATAAATCTTACAGAATTTAGTCTTATAGTCCTGAGTCTTATAGAATACAGTCTTTTATAAATCTTATAGAATAACTAAAGCAGTAATGTCTTATGAGATAAAGTACAAATACATGCATAGCTCCCCAAACTAACTTCCTAATCTCAATCAATATAGTATCTAAATTTCGGATGAAGTAAACCGGGAACATTCTTAAAATTCTGTAAGACGCTAGAAATATGCGCAACCACCCCCAATGCTCATTCATGAAAAGAAAACATGAAATTCAGCACTTTGGAAATGAAGAAATACTGTCTTCCACTTTTAACACCCTCCTGGCCTTGGGATGTGACCAGAATACGAAAACTGAATAATAATTGACAGGTTAATAAAATCGCTTATATTGTGATCGTCATTATAGATTCGGTGAACTCAATTTGATAGCCACAAGCAATGAAAAAATGCTTGTCTTAAATCACAGAAGACTTGAGGACAAGTGGATAGTGAATATGCATATATAATCTTAGTTCCCTGGTAAGATTAACTCCTTGCTACCTCTCATGTCTGCTGTAGCGCCAAATTCGTAACGGCAGCTAAAAATCCCAGACGTTCCCAAACCAAAAGCTAGCCTCACCACTTGTTACTGTCCTCTTGGCAACTGAAGAAGTCACCGTATTATATACCCGAACGTCTCGGTGAGTACTTGATGCTGCCACGGACCATCACTGATATGATCATGAACGAATCCCCACCGCTCTTTCTCTGGAGGCACCGTCTCAAACGGAAGCATCTGATTGGCCAAGTCACAGTCACATGACTGAGCCCCGGCTGCCAAGAAACCTTGAAAAGTTTCATTTTCCTTTCTTAGACCTCTGTCCTCGGAGTACTATATTTCAATAATACTATTCAAAGTGGGATTTTTCCCTTTAAATAGAAAGGCACCTTGGCAGTAGGAAGGCAGAAAATGGACTGAAGTTCACCAACGTGACCCGTGACCGTGTGGAGTGACAACCCCAAGTTCTGCGGGAACCTATACTACTGACCTAAATAAACATTTGGTAGGTGAAGTTGTGTCTCCGCCTCACCTGTGGAGCTCTAGCCACTGACTTCCTTGTTTGGCTGCGCTTGAAAAGGTGGGTGCCAGATTCGTATTAACCGAGCAGAGAACCGCAGTGCTTCTCAAGGGCTGGCTGGTTGATGGAGCTGGAGATGGAGGGAAGCTGAGACCTTCCCTTCACTTGACACTAATATTGTTTCTCTCGCAAGAGATGTCATTTGGTAGGAGTAATTACAATTCTCCTAAGTAGCAGATGGTTGGCATTGCAACTTTGGCATTCAGGAAGCCAAGAAAGAAAAGCTGACCACCTGATCTGAAGGGAAGAGAAGGGAAAAGATGAAGTTCTAACACTGGGATCTAATTCTGTAGCGTCCAGGTAGAAATTAGAAGAGCAGGTCCATGCTTCCAAGTATAGATCTATCTAGAAGTCATCAACACACACTGAAAGGCACTATGCTTATAACTGTATGTATCATCTCATGTAATCCTCCCAACAGTCAGATTAGGTGGATGTTACTATTATACCCATGTTACAGAAAAAACGGAGCCTGAGGTACTTGAAGTCACTTGCCCAAAGTTGTACAGCTCCTTAGTGGCAGAGATGCCTTTCCTGTCCTGACTCCAAGCCCTGTCCTCGCAATTAATGATCTCTTTAGCTCTCTTCTCTCTCATTCATGGCTCTGCGACCTCATTTTAAACATGACGGGGAGAGAAAGAGAGAAAGACAAAGAAAAGACCAGCTAATTAAGTAATGATTACTTCTGGTAGGACCGAGGGTGCTATTGTAGTGTGACTAATGGCTCGACACTTCCCATTTCATATTCAGGAAACAACCAGTCAGTCTGTGCAGATGGAGAGCCTCAGAGGTTTAAGACTATTCTTATGGAGAATTACCCTTTTCAGCTTCTTCCACCGGAGTCTCACAGTGGTCTCCTGAAATGTACCTCAGTGAAAAATCAAGCAGAAAGGCAGACTCTGAATTCACTGGGTTTCTAGGGTGACAGCCACATCAATAAAGCCATGGAGAAGTGGCAGAAAATGTGACATGCCTTTCTAGGAATAACCCAATGCCTGGCTGAAAGCTGTAATTCCCACCAAGAAAGAAGCATACGATGGATTTTACAATTTATGTGTCGTGTTGTGTGTTATGAAAAGTTAAACTTACTATACAAATACATTTACCTCTTCTAAAAGGGATTGTGGATTTATAAGATCTGCTCTAAAGCTCCTTTAAGTAGCCAGTTTCTTTATTATAGTTAAATGTGCTTTGTATAACTTAGTATGCGGGGGCCCTGAGATCACAAAATTTAAGATTTTAGCGTTAGCTGTTACTGCAGTAAAAATTTTAGCATAAATAAAAAATAATACTTTGAAAATTATAATATATACCATTATAGGAAATAGGAGTAGATGAGAAAAATCAAGTTTAAACTCAGCCTCTCAAGATTATGCCTACTTTATGAATTGAGGTTTAGATACTTTTCCCTATTGTAAAACAGGGGTTAATAAATTTATAATAGTATTCCTTTATGAACAATTGCATTTATTTAAGCTTTCTTTTCCCAAATAGGCCTTTTTTGGCTTAAACAAAACCAAACAAAATAAAACAAAAACTCCAACGTAGACATTAAGACATAAACAAGTTGAACACACCTAACATGCCCCTGGGTTATCTACCTACACACAAATTTACATAACTTTGCCATAAAGCCATAATTAGACAAATAACCATTATGTAACCAGTATTTCTAAATACTTTAGGGCCTACTTCTAAGAGTTAAAGAAATTCCTATATAGAAACAAATGTTTTAAAATATGAACTTAGAAATTTAGAATTTAGTGTTAGGTCTATAAAATAACTTGTTTTAGTAAGATAATATAAAAAATACATATCATTTATTGAATACCTAGCATATGCCCAGCTCCAAATTAGGCTCTTTACATTCATTATAAAATTTAACACAATCACTTGTGGGATAGGTATTATTATTCCCATTCTGTAGATGAGAAAATAGTAATTTAGTATTAATGACTAATTTACCCAAAAGCCCATGAGAAATAATAACCCGTGACAAGCCATTCAAACCCTGATGTGTTTCTGTCATCATCATTCCCTACTCATTTGTTCCTGGCCCTTGTCTACCTAAATGCATGAACGTGTTTTCCTAGATTAGCATTTTCTGAATCATTCAAATTATTTGATGCACAGCAGCATCAAACCAGAACAAGAAAATAGTATTGATTACAAGCCTAGGTAAAAATCAACACAATAAATGTGAACAAAAAGAAATATATATAAATGGCGAAAAGCAAATTAAACTTGAAAAATCATTTCAATTTAAAAACTAAGCAGTGGTGGTATGAGCAGAGATTTTTTTTCTCTTATAATAGTCGAATAGGCTGATGGCTCATTGCATTGTGCAGCAATATTCTGATTTTTCTCCTGAAGCTGGAAATGCCTATTTACCAGAATGAGAAAAATACTTACACTTATGTAAACTGCAGTGGTAAATTATGCATGCTCAATTAATCCACAAGTATAGCCCTGGGTTTGCTTAAGGTTCTTGAGGCATAAAATGCAGGTGCTGTGATGATAATTTATCAACCTGTGGATTTTTAGTCATCTATTCAGATTAGGCTGATTGTGTAAGAAACGTTCACTGTTTAAAACAAATTGGATGGATAAATTCCTGCAGCTGCCCTTCCCCCACCACACAATTCATTATTGGGCTCCATGGATGTGAAAGATGAACACTTCTGGGTCTTTCTTGATATAGTTCTGAGAAAGTACTGTTAGCTAACAAATCCAGCCCATAATAAATCTTCTTTATTTACTGCCCACCTGGCTATGGTTCTATCAGTATCAGCAGGAGAAACGATAAAATCTTATCAGTAAACTGCGCTGACACCAGATGCAGTTTCCCTTTCAGTACTTGGGGTATGTGAATTGCATACTAGTTCCAGCAGGCTCCAAAGTGACAGCTAAATTCTCTAGCATGAGTTGCATTGCCTGGCATGTGCCACACGAAAGGTCCTGCTACCTGCTCCACACCCTTCACCTTTTTCAGAAGATCTATGCATGGCATGTGTGTATGAGAGACAGAGAGAGAAAGCGATTGACTGATAGAGACACAGAGAAAGAGAATGAGCCAGCAAGCAGGAGGGAAGGAGAAAGAAAGGGGAGAGGGGTAATAGAGAACAGAGCCCCAAATATAACAATGTACAAAATTACTGAAATAAAGGATCACTTATTCCATAAGGGAAGCCGAAAAGGGAAACACAGTGGAAAAATTTAAAGCTCTAACACAGTCACACATAATGGCATTGTCTGTATTAGAGAATAAAAGGGGGCCTATTATTTCTAAGATGGCAGTATTAGTTTATACGAAACAGCAGATGTGGGGACATAATACAAGATACCTCACGTGGCACATTTCAGAACAAGTTAAAACGATGTGGTTTGGAGGAAACCAAAGAGTCAACACTTTAATTTTTCAGAATTGTGAATTTCTGAAATGACAAGCAACACAAAGGAAAAAATAGTTCAAAATTTTGAAGTTTTATTTATTTAACTTGTACTTTTGTCTCCAAAGGTTAACTAAATGTCGATAACACTAACACTCTTATTTACAGATTTATATCTACATAAAGCATATATTTAAAAAAAAGACAACCTCATATATGAACTTATTAAACTACACCCTAGCTGCAATAATAGGTATATCTTTCTAATTTATTTATTGTATCAACCTATTTTTTATCCTCTAGTAATTATTGCCATGTATTAAAAAATGCTGAATGGTTAAGCTACCTCCAAGATATTTCCAAAGTGGAAGTTAGCAATTTATTTTCCATTTCAAAATAAAACAAAGCCTACCTAACTTGTTATATATCCACACTTCAACTTTACTGGACAAAATGCCAAGTTTTGATGAAATTTGGAATATAAATAGTATACTTAAAGAGTGAGGGATGGGGCACTTGGGTGGTGCAGTTGGTTGAGGGTCTGACCCTTGGTTTTCACTCAGGTCATGATCTCATGGTTGTGAGACTGAGTCCCGCATCTGCTTGAGATTCTCTCTCCCTTGGTCCCTCCCGCTTGTGTTGTCTCTCTCTCTCTCAAATAAATAAATAAATCTTAAAAAAAAAAGAGTGAAAGAGGTGTAAGGAATTGAATAATTCTTTCTTTTATCTCTCTATCCATCTTTATATTAAAATAATTCAATACAAAAGGTCATACAGTGAGAAAGAAATCTCTCGATCACTTGAGCCCAAGCGTCTTTTTCTTGCTCAAAAGCAGTGCTACCAATTTATTATGTAATTATTCCAAATAGATTCTATGCATATGTACATGAAGATATTTAGTGAAAAAAATCAAGGTACTTAACAGTGGGGGACAGTTTTTTTTTTTCATTCATTCATTGTGTCTCAGAGATTGTTCTGCTCTTTTAAACTGGTAAATAGAATTCCATTTTAAGAATGCACCATCATTTATTTAAGTAGTCCCAATTCATGTTCATTTAGGTTATTCTCAGTCTTTTTTGAGCTGAAGCATTTTTAGAGCCAAGTTTTGGGGTCACTTTTCCATTTCCAAAACGTACTGCTTTTTCTAGAAATGCTCAAATTCAATTCTGATGTTACAACAAGTATAAAGCCTGCACAAGAATAGCTGCAAAGCTACAAGGAGAAACATACCACATGGAATATAAATGTGAGCAAAAAATATTTTGTATAATTTTTCAAAGGAATAAAAGTCAAGTTCACAAGTTATGAGGATTTTCAACAAACCCCTTGATGCTCTGATCAAGCCTTAGAAATTTAAATCAGAAACCCTCTGGCAAACTCAGTTCTAAGTAATCAAAAGCTCACTTTCCCTGTATATGACATATTGACATATGGTAACCTCTTATTCCAAAGAGTTATTTCTTCTCAAATAAGGCTTTTCATTATTTTGTTCCCTGGTTGCATTTAATCCTTCACTATAAAAATTTTTCCCCTTTAATTTGGAAATCCAACAAAACAAAGGTATTTTTGAAGCACAAATAAATGTTCACTTAAGTAGCTCAGTAAGATTCAGCCACAACATTAAGTCGAAGAGGTGGTCAAGTGGCGAAAGGAAAAGATCTTTTGTTTGCTGTAGTAAGCAAGACCTACTTTTATTCATTTTCAACACAAAAAATACAGCAACCATCTTACCAATACAGAGCAAGGTTAGGATCAGAGTGAATCCAAAGCCCGAGATAGGTTCATTTTGTAGACCACATACACAGGAAGCACAGACCAGTTTGTTGTTTTAGTTAACATATCTTACACAATGTTCTTCGGCATTCTGTAAAACCCAGAAGCTGATCTGCATTTGTCATATATTTAATACAACCCTGTGGTAGTAAGACTTTCTCTTGCCACAAATTTCTAAAGCCTTTGAGTTGGGTGTTATTTGAATATTTTTCATAGTATTTTTCTTGACACCATTTATGCTTATACAAATCTACAGCCACGGTGGTGCAGGTGGTCAAAAGTTCTTTAAGCCAGTTCAGACTTCTGAAGACGATCATATGAACCCTTCCCCTTTTTGCCCTAAAACATGTTCATGGCATCAAATGATCCCCCAAATTGAGTCAAGCAATCAGTCAAATCTACTTAAGACGTGGTATAGTAGTGATGCCCTTGAGTCCATCACTGAATTTCCTTGAGGAAATAGGGTGGGTCTTTCCAGGAGAAATGTGCTACACTGTTGATATTCTGTTGCTTTGGTCACTGCAGTGCTTTGCCCTGGTGGAGCTGTTCTAGTCATAGAATGCAGGGTTTAGTGTGAGGCTCTGCAGACGACTTTTAGTACGGCTCAAAGACCGTGGTTTACAGTTTGCTTGTTCCTGCATCTTTACTGATATCCTATCACAATGTGAGATTCAATTATATTTGGACATTCTTTGTGTGTAGAACATTCACTGAAGGCAATTTTTTCCCACATAATAAACATCACTGCTTCACCTTTTCTGTTTATACCCAGGCTCAGCTGTTCCAGGAGGTCTCCTGTCCAAGAACCCATTAATTTATCAAAAGAGCAAATGTCATTATGCAGGAAACCAAGGGAACTACTTTGCATTTGATTTCTGGTTCTGATAGCATTATTATTGATTTAGTATTCTCCAGCATAACATGGGCTAGACACAACAGATCACTGTATTTTTGAACTGTCAATCACGAATGATCCAAGGCTTTCCAAAATATCTAAACATATGAGAGTCGAAGGTCCATCTCACAGCCTGAAAACTATCAAACTTTAACTGAAATTCCCTAGTCCCAAAAGATTTAGTAAGGAGTTGCTTTATTTGCTGTGAAGAAAGAGAGAAATTTAAAAAAAAAGAACTCTCCATAGTAGTTCCCAAAAACCTTTGAAGCAAATTAAGGGCAAAGTAAAAACTACTGGAAGAACAGTGCAGTGTAATTAGCTCTAAAAAACAACACCACCAAAAAACCCAAAGTGACTTTAAGGATATTTATTTTGAACTTCTTATCTCCCCAGAGAAGAAACTAAAAACACAGGGGGCAGGGGACAATGAAGGCACTTCACATAATTTCTAAATAAGTGAGAAATTGAGGAATTTTCCCAGTGTATGGTAGTAAATTTATTTTTTAAACATATTTTAATTGGTCAAACATGCATCAGTTTCAGTTATTGGGGAAAAAAACTGTTTTTATATTGTATATAGAGAGTTTTCTTACCTTCTTGCACTCACCGAACAATGAAAAGCAAATTAGATTCATGAGAACCAAATGTTTCCCTGGGTATTAATGAAAAGCATTAATGCATGTAACATTTTGCAAAGATCAAGAAGGTGACGTGAATGCCCACATTTTTTTGGTAAAAATGATACTACAAAATTATCTAACTGGTGCCCAAGCAGAGTGGATACCTTCCCTACTAAGCTCAGATGCTGGCTGTGATCAACCAGAGGTACCTACCCCCATGCCCAAGGGTGGCCTCTCAGTCCTGGAAGTGGCCTTTGGGCTCTATTGGAGTCCAAAGGTCAAGTGAATAATCTTTGGAGTTAAGCATCATGACTTCAACTCCTGATTCTGCCATTCTAGTGTGAAGTAACTTGACTTCACTAAAACTAAATTTCCTCATCTGTAAAAAACAGGAGATTTCATTCCACTTAAAAGGGGCAAATACCCTTACAGATATTTGTTAGCAAAGCTGGATAATCATGCTGTAAGAGCTTTACCAAGCTTTACTCCTCACTACCAAAATAAAACATTTTTAAAAAGCTGTTTTGTAGTTGTTTTTCGAAGACAATACTCTGCATTTCTCTGTTGTACCATTACATCCCACACACTTTAGAACACTACTATCTAAAGAACTTCCTGCGTTGAAGGAAATGTTCGATTTTTCTGTGCTGTTCAACATGGTAGTCACTAGACACATAAAACTATCGAGCACTTGAAATATGACTAGTACAACTGAGAACCTGAGTATTTAATTTATGTAACTTTTTAAAAATTTTATTGTTTTTAATTTTAATTCCAGATAGTTAACATACAGTATATTAGTTTCAGCTCTACAATATAGTGATTCAGTAATTTAATGTGATTTCAATTAACTCAAATTTAAATTTAAAAAGCTAGTGACTGGGCACCTGGGTGGCTCAGTCGTTAAGCATCTGCCTTCGGCTCAGGTCACGATCCCAGAGATCTGGAATCGAGTCCCACATCAGGCTCCCTGCTCAGCGGGAAGCCTGTTTCTCCCTCTCCCACTCCCCCTGCTTGTGTTCCTGCTCTCGCTGTCTCTGTCTCTGTCAAATAAATAAATAAAATCTTAAAAAATAAATAAATAAATAAAAATAAAAAGCTAGTGACCATGTTTTTGGACAGCACAGTTCTAGAAAGCCTAGTGTTACATGGGCTGGACTCAGTTTCCCTTATGTTTCCCCTCATATTGAGCTCTCCCTCCACAAAATCAAATATAATTTTTGCCCTTTACCCATCTGTCCCTTAAGTAGGTCTAAATAAATAAACAGGTCTGAATCTAGAGTGTTCCTCCCATCTCAACTCTAACCCACCCTGATCACCAGATCATTGGTGGACTCTCTCACTCTCTCTCTCTAGTCCTATGAAACACCAAGCTCTGAAGGTCACACACCCATTTTAGTCTCTGGTCTGATGGACCTGATAACAGATGATGAACTCTCATTTGGTTGAATTTCATTCTACACAACTGAGGGATTGTTTATCTATCATCACTGTGGCTTTCAGAAGGATCGGGCTCACTGCGTGGCCAAGAATTAATGATCCTCCACAGAACAGACTTCTAATTCCAGGATCAAGAATGTTAAATTGTTTCCATCTCAGGTGTTAATTTTTTCAAAATGGTAGTATCAACATGAGTAGGTCATGGTATTTAAACTCAAAATGAGATGTCAGGACCTGTCCTTCTCTTTCATTTCTATTCTGATCTAGTGTTTCTTATTGTCTGATCTGGCCCGTGGGCCCCGAGCTACATAATCCTTGGGACTGACTTGAGACAGAGTATGAAACATTCATATAATTTGCTAAGCCAGAAATTGCTAATGCTCCATGTCTGCCATTCATCTTGCCTGTTCAGGTTCTTATCTGACATGGTCTATTCCTCCTTCTAGTCCTAAATCTCATGGAGCTTTCCTTCACAATCTTAGACATGACTGTTTGCTTTCTCACTTATGATTTTATAACATTTTCTACACTTCATTCTGGCAATTATTACATTACCTGGTGTAGAGTAGGTACTCCAAAAACATGTGTTGAACGAATAAATGAACTGAGATGATAGTTCGTCATTGCTTGACTATAGCTTGACTATAGCTTCCTAAGTGTATGGACCATACGTATTCATCTTTTTATCCCTAATACAAAACAGTGCCTGGAACATAGCATTATAAATCATCTTTTGAACCTAAATGACAATACAGGGCTTCCAGAACACTTCTTTTGTTCCAATTACAATCTGACTAGGTTCTTCAAGCCCCAACTGTCTGGATTGTCATCTGTATGCTTTACTCTATTTTCTGTGCTTTCAGTGCCCTGGTTTCTGACTCTTTGCCCAAATCTTTAATAGCTTGAATGTCTTAGTCTGTCTGCCTATCTGGTTGCGAACCCTATGTCAGACTTCATTCAGTACATATTTATTAAGCACCTACTTTTTGGACTTTGCCTTACTAATCATGGTTAAAAGATATGAGTATGTTTGCCTAGTCCTCTTTTAAAAAGTTTATATTTGATTGAGCTCAGAATCTTAGCTCTGCCTTAATTTTGAGTTTTTAGGCAAAGTAAAGCAGAGACATCACTAACATGATTAGAACACACCTTTAATCTTGCCTCATACTTCTTCATTCCATCTTTCTCTATTTTCTATCCTCCTAGCATATTACTTATACTTGCTTTAAATTTTCTTTCTAGTGTTGTGCTTCTGTTTACAGTAAGTCTATCTTCAAATAACACTGTGTATACCTAGCTTCGTATGTAGTGTGGTACCCACCTTACAACAGTTTTCCCAATTCCTCCCTCTTATCCCTGGTGACACTGCTATCTTCATTTCACTGATTCCCTACACAATCATCACTTAATACACTTAAAACATTCTTACTATTACTACCCTAAAGTTATCTTTTATATTAAGAATAAGAACTAAAAATCTTTATTTTACCTTTATTGATTCATTCTTCAATGCCCTAGCTTTTTTTTATGTAGAATGAAGCTTCTGATCTGTATCATTCTCCTCCTGCCTGAAGACCTTCTTTTATATATCCTGCAGGGCAAATCAGTTGGTGATAAATTCTCTCAGTTTTTGTTTGTCTGAGAAAGTGTCGATTTCTCCTTTACTTTTGAAAGACACTTTTGGAGGAGACAGAATTCTAGGTTGGTGGATTTTCTTTTTCTTTCAACCCTAACTATTTCACTCCACACTCTTCTGGCTTGCATGATTTCTGATCGGGAAACCACTGTAATTCTTGCTCCTTGTTCCCCTATAAGTAGAGGGAAAGTATCTATCCTCCTTGCCTTTTTTCATGATTTTCTGTCTTTGATTTATTGCAATTTGAACAAGATATGCCTAGATATGTGTGTGTTTGGTATTTGTTCTACTTGGTGTTCTCAGATTCCTGGGTCAATTGTGTGTCAATAATTTTGGAACATGCACAGCCATTACGACTTCAAATATTTCTTTTGATCTTTTCCTTCTCCTTCTGGCATTCCAATTATGGGTGTCTTGCACCTTATGAAAGGGTCTCACAGTTCCTGGTCTGTTCTGTTTTTTATTTGTTTGGTTTGGTTTGTTAATTCTTTTTTTAAATTAATTCTTTTTTAGTTCTTTGCATTTCAGTTTGGGAAGGTTTTATTGATCTATCTTCAAGCTCGCTGATTCCTAAAGCTGTGTCAAATCTAATATGAGCCCATCAAAAGCATTTTTCACCTAGGGTACAGTGTTTTTTTTATTTCCAGTCTTTCCTTTGATTCTTTTTTAAAACAGTTTCCATCCCTCTGCTTACATTACCCATCTGCATTAGTATTCCATGGTTGCTTTAACAAAGTATATCAAACTTTGTTACTAAAAACAACACAAATTTATGACTGTGCACTTCTGTAAGTGAGAAGTATAAGACAGGTCTCACTGGGCTAAAATCAAGATGCAGGAAATGGCTGTATTATCTTCTGGAGGGTCAAGGGAATAATCCCTTTCCTTGCCTTTTCCAGCTTCTAGAAGCTGCCTGCATTCCTTGGGTCATCGCCTCCTTCATCCATCTTTAAAATTAGCAGTGGCAATTGAGTCCTTCTCACACGGCATCACTCTGATGTCCTCTTTTGCCTCCCTCTTCCACCTTTAAGGACCCTTCTGATCATATTGGGCCTACCTGGATAAACTGGGATAATCTATTTCAAGGCCCTTGACTTAATGACATCTTTGAAATTCCTTTTGACATTTAAGATAATATATTCATAGCTTCTGGGGATGAGGATGTAGACACCTTGGCATAAAAGGAGGGCATTGTTCTGCCTCTTCTATCATCTGTTTTTGTATGTTGTATAGTCTTTCCATTAGAGCACTCCATATATTAATCATAGTTATTTTAAATTCCTCTTCTAATAATTCTAACGTCTGTGTCATATCTGAGTCTGGTTCTGATGACTACATTGTCTCTTCAGACTGTTTGTTCTTGCTTTTTGGCATACCTTGTAATTTTGTTGCTGAAAGTTGGATATGCTGTATCAAAAAGAAGAACTGATATAAATCAATCTTCAGTGAGAGGATTTATGTTAATTTGGCTAGAAGTTGGTCTGTGTTTAATGTTTTCTATAGGTGTGTGCATGCGGGTAAAATATATATGAGTATCCTTATTATTGTGTTCCCTCTTGACTTTGGGAGTCTCTCTTGCAGTTTTTTCATTTGCAATTCACAGTTATTATACTGGTTGGTGTGGTGGCAAGGTATGGAGGAGGGGGAGTGTTCTCAATTACATCTCAGTGCTTTAGTGGGTCCTTCCCACTTGGGCTGTGGTGTTACCCTAGTGGCATAGCTTATTTTCTCCCCCTTTCCCTAAATCCTACCTTGGCTGCAGTGCTCCCAACATAATTCCTTGAAAACTTGACCCTGGTGAACAACCTCCCGCCATCCCTTAGGCAAGACTGGAAGGCTAGAAGGGTCTGGAATGGGAAGAATGCCCTTTCCTTAGCTGAGCCACAGATAAGAGCCACCGTTATGGAGAAAGCTCTGGGCATATTTCACAACAATTACACCCTGCCAAAGCAATGATGGAATGTTCACTATGAGAGTCCCATGGGATTTCTGGAGGTAAATTCTATTGGATCTGTGAGGGACTTTTTGAGATTGAGATTCCCCAGGATTTCTCACACTCATGCCAGCCATAGTCAGCATACAGTAGTTCATCAAAATTATCATTTAAGTGTTCCCACCAGTTTATGGCTCCACTGGCTTCTGCTGCAGGTATGCAGATCTTACGTGTTGCTCTCTGAATGAGCCTTTCTCAATTTGGGGGTAACAATTTGCCTTAAAACTTCATCTCTTATGGGTCCAAGGAAACCCATTGATTTTCACTTTGTCCAAATTTTTCTTGTAAGGACAGAAGTGATGACTTTAAAGTCTTTACATGTCAGGGTTAAATCAGAAGTCCTAGAGCAAAGCCCTTCGAATTCAGACAAACTGAGTTTGAGTTCTGCTATTGTCTTTCAGCAGCTATGCAACCCTGGGAAATTGCCTACCATTTCAAACCCCAGTTGCTACACTGATAAAACTGGAATAATTATAAGAAGCTAACATTAAATAAGGCATTGCATTGCATTGGGTCTAGCACACAGAATTGCTCAATAAAAGTTAGCTGCTGTTATTTCCCAAGGGCAGCTTTCATTTTGTGCTTATCCATGATCCTTTGCTGGAGGCCCTGCCCCACCTTCCTGCGTCCTGCCTCTTTGTCCCACGTGTGAGGCTTGATACTGCATGAGCAGTTTCAGTACTGACAAATTTGGAAGCTGTGGGTTCAGCAGCAGTGTCCTCATTTTAATCATTAGCTTTTATCCAATGGAAGACAGTAATTCCTGACTATCAGTGTTTTGTCTATGGGGGCCAGCTAACCTTGGGCTTCCCTGGGAGTTAGTGTGCTATTAAGTGTAGATAGAGGAGAGATTCAAATATTTCCTCTGTCATTTTCAGTTATATCACCTTAGGCATGTTACTTAACCTTTCGGCATACCAGTTTTCTTGTCTGTACAACAGGGTGGAAGTAGAACCTACTTTATGGAATAGCACCACGGATCAAAAGATGTAACACATACAGCATTTAGAACTGAGTAAGAACTCAAAAAGCATTAAATATGATTTTCATTGACTCTACATGTCTAAAAAAAAAAAGCAAAAAGGCTTTCTTGAGCATCTCTTAACATCCCTGGACTATTATTTCATTATGTTATTAAATTTATAAGTTATTCCTTCTCTATTACAAACTTTTATTCCATATAAAGGTAAACATCAATTACCTAAAAGGCCTTTCTCCAGAGTATAGAGTGACAGAACAACACAGGCAAAAATTAGCACGAGTGGTTCTTTGCCCTTTGATCTAATGCACCTCTAACTCTGAAACAAAAATCCTGTACTTCTTCAGAATACACACTAGTGAAAATAAGCATGTGAGATGGAAAGGTGGTTCTCATTTAGGTGGCTTCCAGTGAGTATAACTTAATATAAAAGGGAGCAAAAGAATGGGAAAAATGTCAAAAACCCAGTGCTCATATCCATTAATAGTCCTAGGACTAGGCAACAGACAATTGTAATTAATCTGTAATCACAATCTACAAATGAGTACCCTCTTTAACCAGTGTATTTGAAAGCTGTCTGGGGAGGAATTCTTGCTTCTAGATGTAGGAAATAGTAAGACTATGATTGTCAGGGAACACACTAAAAGAACTTGACTACCATGCTTAATGTTTTCCAAAATGCTGTAAGCACATTTCTTTTCCAATAGAGGATGTATTTTATCAATTGTTAAAATTGATTTTCTCAGTATGACTCCTTTTTGATGGGCTTTGAAATTATACCCATCACAATTCTTTTTCAAAATCATAATCAAGGATGCTTGCTTAAGGACCTAAAATTTTGAATGCCATTAAATGATCCAAAGGCTACTTTTAGTGGGATACCAAAGTTTAATAGACTTCATATAAAACAACAATCATTTTAGAAATATTTAAGCTCAATGAAGTATTTTTCTGGGACCTATAAAGCAAAATAAATAAGGAAGTGCAAATGCTTAAAAAGTAGTTGACTAAGTCTCTAATTGCCTGGTAACATTTCTTATCTTTTATCTCCAAGGTTTTGCTGATTTACACAAACCTGAAATTGAAAGCTGTTATTCTCAGCACAGGTCTATATGCTTTAATGTTTTCATAATCTCATATTGATGGATTTTAGGCAAATTCATCAGTCATATCAGAGACAATCTTGAGACAAAGGTAAAACAGTTTTAGTGGTCCCAGAAAGGAAATGCAACTAAAATGATAAAAAGTTAATAAAAATTATATTATTATCCATAAAACAGTAAAAACACATATTCTGATGGGTTTGTGCATAAACTTCATCCTAAATAAAATAAAGTCCAATATTTGAGCTTCCAACCTTAATTTGTTCCTCTGTAATCTGAGCTATACACACTGTCATTATCAGATAATGTCTATGCAGCTGAATGCTATTAGTACCCTCCATTTTGACTAGACTATTATATTATAAAACATGAGATTGGGCAATTTTACATCTACTCCTTTTATTGATTCTGACTAGTAAGTAGGCAATCAATGGTGATTACAAGATGCAAAGCATTCTAGAGTAGAAAGAAAATTAAATTTGGCTCATCACTTCTGTTAACTATACAAATATAATATCTTCAAGATGAACACAGCAGGCAGACTTTAATATAAATAAATACACCGTTTAAGATCCCAAATCAGCAACAAAATTTATGAGACCACTTCAAAATGATGATGCATTTAAAAGGAGATTATATTTTCAAAGGAACTGCTCTTTTTAAACTGTTAGCAATATAGGCACATGGTGACAATAATTAGTGGGTGAGGGAATACAAAGAATATTTATTAAAAGAAAAGGGAGAAACCAGGGAAAGCACAAGATCCAGAGCTTCTGGTTTCCACAGAAGTAGGAGACAATAGGCAGAGAACTAGTTTCAGCAGATCATTCAGGGGTTTCTCTAAGACTAGGGTACAGCCAACATTTTGTTGAATTTGTTTTCACCTATAAAGAACTCTGTTCTACATTAAGTATCCTTTACATGTTGTTTTCCTGGAACTGTACTTGGCTTCACTTGAAAAGATATAATAAAAGGGTTCTGATCTTAAAATGTTTTAGTAGCTAAGAAATGAAGAAGCTTACATATGGTAGACTTTTATTCCATTCACCTTGACTTAATGGCAGTAAAGACCAGATGAGACTAATCCTGAAATTCAATCTGTTGAATGTTCTCACAATATCAGGCTGTTATCCAGAGTTTCTGAATCAAGAGGCCTTTATTCTTTCCTTCTATAGGAAAACTGTCCAAAGTACAAATTACCCACAGATATATGGGAAATGCCTGGTGAGTCTTTAGACTGAGTTCTATTAAGACTTCCTAATGGAGGGGTCAATCTCTGGACCAAATGTGTTTCTTCTACTATAGCCTTATATTAATTTTATCTCATCCTCTTTAGCAACAGTGTGCCTTCCATGGCCTATCAGTATACAAAATGGTGAAGAAGAAACAGATGTCATTGAGGACCAACTAACAGATATTGGAAATTTGACCTAACGTCAATCTGCACAGCTCACTGGCCTGAACTGGCCAGGTACCACCCAGGGGTTAATCTATTTATTCACCTGTCCTTCTGTGTAAGGCAAGAGGTGAAGCTCTCAGAATTGTAATTAATTTGGTAATATATGATAACTTAGTAAACTAATATCACAAGGAGTTAATGTTTAGCCATTTGAAATGAATTAGCCTCAAGATACAATAAATAGTCCTAGAAAAAAGTATGCAATCTGTTGTAAAGACGCACAGAAATGTATTCAACATAAATAACTTACCTGAATTAACCATCATTTACCAGTAGTAAATGGCAATCAGGAGCTGAAGTTAAGCTGCCTAAGCCAAAAGCCTGTTCACTTGACCTTTGCATTCCAAGACTTCCTGGAAGGGCATATCCAGAACAAAGAGGCTGCCAGTGGATGTAGTGGTGGGCAGCTCTGCTTGTTTATGCCAGCATCTCAGCTTACTAAGTAGAATGAACTTTTATGGTCATCATCATGGCATCATCATCATTGTATATATCTTTTATTCTACAGGTAGTTTATGTGCATTATCTCTTTAAAAAGTCTGGAGGATAGGGATATTTACCTTTGTTCTACAGGTGAGGAAATTGAGGTTCTGAGGATCAAGTACTTTGTTATACATTCAATAATTACCAAAATCTGGCTTCACATCTATCTTTATTTGACCCCAAAGTCCAAACTCTAGTGACTCCAACGTTCCTACTCAACCACAATACCTCTTTCATCCATTAGAAGTCAAAATATGGATAACTCATTAAAAGCTATCCATGCTAGGAAGCATCTTATATGGTATAAGGAAAGCTAAACTCACTGATCCTTAAAATTGATTAATAATTGTACCATGATGCTGCATTATCTACCAAGGCCAACTAGTGAGTTAAATGTCAACTACTCTACATTTCTAGACTCTGCACATAAACTAATATGTGTTCAGGTTTTGGCAGACCTAGAAATAATAACTCATTTCTCTGATATAGTTTAAAAAACACATTCTTGTAAAATATACGATTTAAGGATCACAAAAATTCATCCATTTTTATTAATAATAATGTTATTACATAATTATGTAATATAATAACAGGATATTATTACTAATATCCCCATTTTAAATATAAACAAACACACCCAAGGCAAAAATAAAAAGGAAAAAAAAAGTGAGGACACAGAATTCGAGAGCATTTGTTTAGCTAATACGTACAGTACAGAGTCAGGACTCAGTTCTACTCTACTGACTCCATCATTCCTGAATCCTTAAAATATCCAGCCTCCAGCTGGCCTGTACCCACTCTTCAGCCTACTCATTCTCCTAGAGCCCTCTCTGGTCTTCCACATGAAGAAAATCCTGCAAGGACTGCAGACTTTCTAGGACTTTCCCTCAGGGACTGACCGGAACCTAAAATTAAGGGCACCACTGTTCTCTTTTTTCCTGCAGTAATACTGGCACCTTATAGCATTGTGAGACGTAGGGATGTCCAGAAGTAAAAATGTTTTGTGATGTCACTATTTCTTAAGGATTTGAGCTTTCATAACTTATTTTATAAGGGCTTATAAAACTAGTACAATAAGCAGGTATAATAATCCAGCAAACAATAAGAAGAATAAGAAACTATACATATTGGGATTAGTACTGGTATTATCACATATATTTCATTCTCAGTTTCCTTAATTTATATTCCATATTTGGTCTTAGGGATGAATTCTAGGACTAGTCTTGCCATTTTTGTAAATAAACCAAATTCCCAGAGACCACAGAACAGTGTTTCTTCAGAAACAAATTCACTTTTCAGGGTCATTAACATATTCCCGTGGGCCTGCAGAACAGAGCAGCTCCAAGGGAAAAATGCATTTCCTTCCTCTAAGAAAGAAACTGAATTTTTTTTTTCCAGCCCCCTCTCAGAGGATCGTCATCATTTCCAATAGAATTCACAGTAAATGCAGAAATACACAACAATATGACTTAAGTGAAGGAATCACTTGGGATTCTAAAAAGAATATTTTTAAGCCAAAAAAAAAAAGAAATCTTGAAAAGTGTCTGCACACTGTCATGGCAGAACAAACTTTTTAGAAATGGAAGGGAGGGTAAGATATTACAGGGCTCAGCTTCCCCGCTCCCCATAGAGCAGACTAACACACCAGTATCTCCACCTCTAAGCCTTTTTCCAATTGTTTCTTCTTTCAGAGCAGAATCCTTTTCAGAAGTTCTCATTTAAAAATAAATGAAAACAACTTTGCAATGTACTAAACACATCATAACTTCCTGCAGTATAAAAAAGTCGCTCTGGACAGGCAGGATTAAGAGCCTGCGGGGCCAGCAGAGGAATCCTTTCATTCCAGCTTTTGTATTGCTCACTATCTTTTATTTTCCAAGAAAGCATACTTGATGAGAAAATGACATCAAGTGTCTACAGATGTGGCTGAAAAAGGCCGACCCTGGATCAACTGAAGACATGCTCTTATTGAGCACAGAACTGATTCTCCTTCAATCAGTTAGTGGTGGGACTGCTCATCTAAAATGGGGCTGCCATCCAAACAGCCCTTCTTCGTTTGTAACATTTCCACTTCCTAGACTTGCTGCCAACTCGAAGTCTTTGCTCAATAGGAGCAGTTCCAATCTGTCCGGTCCCTTGCAAGGCTGGTTGTGCAGCTTTTCTTCCTTTCATCTAGTGTAAAGCCAGTCTGAGGTTTGGTTTCACTGCATCCTCAAGGCATTTTTCACCAATGTCCTGCTTAGGAGGAGGTCCTTGCTCCACTCAGAGTGGTTACTTGTATATCATGAGACTGGATAGGCCCCTGGGAAGCAATGCTTCTGTGCCTGGTGGGCTGACCAGGGCACATGACCTCATTCATTACAATGTAGTCTGGCCACTATGTTTATGTACCCATGACACCAAATGAGACTCCTCACGACAGTGATGTTTTCAGTCGTTCTATGCCTCACAGACCAATCAGAATTAGAAAACGCTATTAATATCTGGACATGAAGCCACGCCAGTGCCATATTTAACTTCCTTAAGCCTCAATTTTCTTATCTATAAAACTGGAATAATAATACTACCTGCCTCATTAGTTTACTGTGAGGTTATTGTAAACTACTTAGCCCGGTGGGGTCCAGGTAGTAGTCACTCAGTCAGTAATTATTATTATTATTATTGTTGCATCTCAGCTTCTAAGAAATTGTGCTGGCTCCCAATGTCTGGGATAACTTAACATGGAAATTATAGCCATATTTTCATAGGAGTGTTGGATTTTCTGTAAACATGCAAGGAGCTTACTATAACTGAGATGGGAATTTTCACTGATGTGTTAGTCAAAAGAGATTGTATAAATAGATTTTATAGTTCACAAGATAACAATGGAGTCTGATCTCCGATTTGAAATTTCCTAGTATGTAAAATCAAGCACTGAAACAGTGCTGTCTCGATCTTAAGAAAGATCAAGAAAGCAAGAAAGAGAGAAGGGAAAGAGATTGATACCTAGGTTCAAATGAATTATTGGTGAAGGGGTTAATGTTGTTTTTGTCCTGGAGGTGTTGCTTCAGCTTTACCCTTAGAAAAGAATCCTTGTGATCAAGTTTTATCTAGCAAGAAAAAAAAAATAAAAATTAAATCTTTTAAAGTGGATGCAAGATTAGCTAATGTGGATTACCTGTAATTGAATAAGAACAAAAGAAGCATAGATGATCTACTATCTAGAAATCATATAAATAAGTGTTCCTTAATAAACTACTGAAGTAAATGTTTTCATTAGTCTTGAATTCTGGCCTCAGGTAATTCAAGAACCAATTAATGACATTGAAAGATTATTTGGGAGTTTCCCTGTAAGAGACTACCATCTCACAATGATGTTCTGTTGAAACTCCAGTGACAAAGTATCTTTGAAAGAGATTAAGGAAATCAAGGGGTGTCTGGGTGGTTCAGTCAGTTGAGCATCCAACTCTTGGTTTTGGCTGGGGTCATGTCTCGGGGTGGTGAGATCGAACCCCGAGTTGGGCTCGGTGCTGAGCACAGAGTCCGCTTGACATTCTCTCTCCCTCTGCCTCTGCCCTCCCCCACCCGCTCTCTCATTCCCTCTCTCTCAAATCAATCAGTCAATCAATCTTAAAAGAAGTTAACTATACAAAGTTGGTTTCCCTAAGCAAATTATAATGGAAGGTTTCTGATGCTGAAACAATGTAAGTCCTTGCTTGTATATGAGAGTGGGGAGAGAGAATGCTTGTTTCCCACTTGAACCAAAAGTAACTTTAGCCAAGAATTAAAAAATACAGACTTACCTTGGTCTATCTGGATGCCTGCGGGAACAGTCTCAATAAGACTGATATGCTCAAGGGAACTAGGGAGCTAGCTAGCAAGGGAGAATCCTAAGGAAGGAGTAGTAAGACACACAAACATAATTTAAGGTTAGTGCCACAGAGTTGGAAAGCAGGGCATTTCTGAATAAAGCCAAGTGCTTACTACTCATAGCATCTTCAAGCTCATGGCTGAGTCCTGGGGAGAGGGGCTGCCAGTACAAAGTGAAACAGCAGATTAAATCTCTGCACTATTCTGGAAGCCTAAGCCAGTTTGAACATAATAGTACCAGTGGCCGACACATACTGAGCCCTCTCTTTAGACTAGTACAACCCCGTGAGGTAAGGACAGTTGTTAGCCCCACTTTATGAAGTGAAGAAGAACGAAACCCAGACGAAGAAACCCAGGCAGAGAGAGATCAAGTCACTGCCCACAGTCACACTACAACTTGACAGAAGGGCTGAGACTCAGACCCATGGGAGGGGGGAGTCTGGCCCCACACCCCTACCTACTCTGATCTACTACAGTTTATGAGCAAAATCTTCAAGGGGAAAACTGGGTTTCCTCCATTACCAAAAACATATGGAAGTAGTTTTGAGACTTCAGTAATTCCAGAGAACACAGGAAACCACTGGTGCTTCTCAGTTGCTGGGCCCCGCAGTCCTCTTAAGAATCCAGTGTTTGCTTGGAAGCCCCAAGAATGGAGGCAGCCTCAGAGACATCCTGGGCCTCCACAGAGCCTTGGCTTCCGGAAGTCTGAACATGCAAGGAGGAAACCAGTTGGCAGTCTTTGGTATGAGAGGAGACTGTGAGCAAATCTCCTTGGAATAACTGAAAGAATCTTTACATAGCAATGGAGGACTCACAATAATGAATGGGCAGATACACGAAGAAATACTGTTTGTTACCAGGGCCCCAACACTTACTCCACCGTTAGGCTGATGAAGCCTGGAGAAACCGCTTTAGGTGATAAGGAAAGTAAGGTTACTAGAAACAGAGTTGGGGAGGAAATCGTCATTTGTGTGTCTGCTGGGTGCTGAGCTCCAC
>NC_138372.1:82490938-82530845 GCF_054177405.1 Leptonychotes weddellii | reverse complement strand
CGGCCCGAAGACCTAAAACAGTGCATCACATTTAGCATTTAACATCTGTGATCAATTCAGTCAAATTGAGACTCACAGAGTTCACCAGGACATCATGGGGGTTCTGTTGTTGTTCTACAATATAGAATCTCATAATATATTACATTTGCATATCCTACAGCATTAACACTGGATAAAAAATGGCTTTAAAGACAACAGACTCCAGTTCAAATTCTGCCTTCTCTTGCAAGCTGTATAACTTTGGGCAAGATACTTTATGTCTCTGAGTCTCAGTTTCTTTGCCTATAAGGTACATATGATATTTGTCTTTCCGATAGCATTAATGTGAAGTTTGTCTCAGACATTACTTGCCAGGTGCTTAGAACTGTACGGGGCCCACAGTGAGGGGTTTGAGAGTAGGGTAACGAGTGTCCCTTACTGTTTCAAGAATATAAGAATATTTAATGACACAGAAAAAGATTATTATATGTTTTTAAGTAAAATATAGTATAAATCACCATGACCCTATTTTTTTTTGAGATTTTATTTATTTATTTGACAAAGAGAGAGAGCGAGCACAAGCAGGGGAAGCAGTAGGCAGAGGGAGAGGGAGAAGTGGGCTTCCTTTTGAGCAGGGAGCCTGATGTGGGCTCGATCCCAGGACCCCAAGATCATGACCTGAGCTTCGTGAAGGCTGATGCTTAACTGACTGAGCCACCCAGGAGCCCAGACCCTATTTTTTGTTTAAAAATATTTCTGTACACACGGATAAGGGATCGAGGAATATATTCTAAAATAATACATAGATTATAGCTAACTAGTTGCAGTATGGTGATAATTTCATCCTTTTGCTTTAACACATTGGTTTTATAACAAAAATAAAATAATGAACATTGCTGTTGAATAGTGTAATGAGTGAGAAAGGTTGGTATCTCTGAGGTAAGGGGACTAAAAGAAGGGCTTTATTTACTTATTTTTTTATTTTTTAACGTTAGAGAACATTTCTGTAGCTTTTAGACAAGGCAGAGGGAGAATGAGCTGGAGATAAAATCCTGGAAGAATCAATTTGGAATTGCATCAGATTAAGTAGTGACCCTTAGAATGGAGAAGAGAATCCTCTTGTGAAGGAATAGGGAGGGAAATTTTAATGACTACTTGCAGAAGAAAGGCATTATTTATATCCACATTCTGAAAATGTTAGTTCGGTTGTTTTAAGACGCTTTTATTAGAGAGCGAAGTTATGGATTTGATCCCCTCATGGGCCAGTTAACTTCTCCCTGTTCCTATAGGCTAAATAATTTACCCTAATATCACTGGCCTATTATGGTGGAAAGATGCCAAGTATCCATTGTTAATGTGCTTCAGTCTGACACGGCAACAAACCTTACCTAAAGCTCTGACAAGTCCGGGTTTGAGGATATAAAACTGTAAACCAAGGCTCACATTCTGGGGGGTTGCTCTCCCTGAAAAGGACTGCGGTCAAATGTTTGCAAAGACCTAGGGAATGTATCTTCCAGAAAACTGATGTTTATATAGACCCTCACATGCCGTGGTCACTGATTTCTAAGGCTGGTGATTTAGGATATCATTTCCAATGTAATGAATCTCAGTTTCCTGGATAGTTAGACTGTTTCATCCTCTCTGCAGCATCACCACACAGAGAATTCATCAAGAGGATCGTGGAGCAAAGTCCCCTGAGAAGCAGCTATTTGGGAAGCTTCTGTGGTCATACATTTGTTGGTCCCAAAAGATTTTACTAAATGGGATTTGATTCAGTTTTCCTGCCTGGAATGCTGCAGATATAAGTGCTCCCTACTGGATTACTGTCTGCTTTTTCTTCTGAGCTACTGCGTGGTATTTAACGAAGCTGCACGATTGCAGTGTGTTCATTTAATTATGCAGGAAGAATGAGAAATTAAACCTCATCTTAGTTCACATTTTACAACTGAGGAGAAATCTATAGTACTTAAAAGTATGGATGTTTATGTCAGATAGAATCCAGTTTGAGACCCACTTCTGCAAATCATTAGCTCTGAGACTATGGCTCAGTTTCTCATTTGTTGTATAACAGTCACTTCCCTTATAAGGCTATAGTGAGTAGTAAATGAAATAATGCATATTTACCAATTAGTATAGTATCCAGCAAATTGTAAATGTTTCATAAATGTTAGTGATTACTGCTCCAACTGCTACTATTACTTTCAGTCCATATACCCAGAGAATGCCTCTAAGAAAAGAAGATTGTCCCAAGGGAAATACTAATTTGCCATTTAACTAGAACATAAGATTTAGATGGGATGAAAGTGGAAGATTTAGCAATTTCCTTTAGTGGCCCAAGATTCTGGATAAGAGCTTGACTTTGGAAATGGGTTCTCAGGGCATTTCCTGGATCAGCAGATATCACAAAGATATTTACATTCATCTGATCAGTCAAAGGCAGGTGAGAAGCTCCCATAAACAGGACAAAGGAAAATGGAGTGCAGATTAGAAAACAAATAAATCTTGCCTGTGTTCAGTGATAAATTCTGTGTGAAAATATGTAAATATACCAGTGCAAGCTTTTTGGGGGGTTAAGACAACATGGATTAAGGGTTCAAACATGACTTTGGAAGTAAACAGATCTGGGTTTGAATTCCAGCTAGATCATTTTACTAGCTGATAGCCCTTGAGCAAGGTATATAACCTATGTAAACCATATCTTACTCCTCCTGTGGGAATTAATTTAGATGCTAAAAGCAAATTAGCAGAAAGCATGGCATGAGGTAAGCAATCAATATGTGTTAGTTCTATTTTTCTATATAGGAGAATGTGACATTGGTATGTATCCAGGCAGATAAAATCTTTCTATCCCAAAAAGTTCTCACACATGTCAAGATAAAATTGAGAATTTGTTTTTTAATCCTCAGTTAGTCACACCGACATCTTCATTTCCGCAGCCATTGTTTCAATCATCTGAAAATATGTGGCGTACTTATTATGCGCTTAGTAGTGTATGGTGTAAGGACTCTAGGGGTATGACTGTCAGCACCAAGCAAAGTTTTGATGAGTGCTTATGATATTTTTATTATGTTACAAGCCCTGTGCTAAGGACTTTAAAGCAGGCTTTGTTATTATCTCCATTATACAGATGAGGATGCTGAGAGCTAGCTAGGTAAGGTAACTTGTCCAAAGTCACTCAAGTACTAAATGGCAGGTACTGGGATTCAGAAGAAGGTTTACATGTACCTCTCAATCCCTACTTTTAACCAATAGGTTATATAGTCCTCACTCTGCCAGAGCTTTCATTCTGGCGTGGTTAAGAGGCAGGTGCAGAGAATCAGGCATATAAAATGAAATGTAGGAAGTGTTAGCATGTGGGAAATACGGGCTGCCATGGGAGTACCTAGGAGAGACATGATCCAGACTTGGTGGATGATAAGCAGTCCGAGAAAGCTTCTTGCAAGAGGTGAGGTATCAACCAAGATGAACAATGAACAGGAGTTAGTGGTGAGGAGAAGGACATTCGGGGCTTATACAACTACATGAATAAAGGTTTGAGACACAAGAAAAAGCTCAGCAAGTTGTAGGAACTGAAATAAGTTTAGCACAGTTAGATCTTAGTGTGTGTGTGGGGTGTGGGGGTGTAGAGTCAAGGGAAGAGGAGAAGGAAAGGTGAGAGATGAGGCTGGAGAGCGTAGTGGGAACCTGATGGACAGTATGCACAAGTTCAAGTGCACAGGGGTTCAAGAGAGTTCCAGGTGCCAGCCATGGGCCAGGTACTGTGCTGAGTATCAGGCACATGATTTGGATTTTACCTTCCACCTCCAGTCCTCACGCATCCTATGTTCTAACCAAATAAATTATGTGCTCTGTATATTCCTCCCACTCTTTCTTTGTTCTAAATGTTCTCTCTACCTCAAAAGCCCTTTCCTTGCATTTTTGATAGGTAGACATTAGGCATACGTCGGAGCCCAGCACATGTGTCACCTTCAGCACAGAGACACCCTGGATCCTTCCAGACAGTGGTGATCCACCTCTGCTGGAATCATCCATCACTTAACCTGTGCCTTTGTTAGGGCATGTATCAGTTTTGTTTTACAGGTTTTTGTTTGCTTGTTTGTTTTGAAAAGAACCTTTTCTCTTGCCCATAAGACTGTGGCCTTCCTGTGGGCTAGGACCCCAGGGTAATCCAGGATTCATCTATGGACCATCACAGCCCTGAACAGCCTTATCATAAAAGCTAATACATATTGAGCTCTTCTCATTCCTCTGAATTAATCCTCAATTAATCCTCACAATAGCCCTATGAAGTAGATGCTACAACCATCTCCATTTTACAGACAAGGTAACTGAGGCTTAGAGAAGGTAAGTGATCTGCTCAAGATTACATTGATAATAAGTGGAAGAATTTAATTAAGTTAAAAACGGATTAGAACAAAACAGATCAAAATGGTAACATAAATTGCCTCTTACTGGCAGAAGTAAGGGAAATATATGCTGTTTTTACTCATTCTCCATATTTTTCTCTTTTCTACAGAAGAAATATAGTTCCTGGTTATGAGTAAGAATACTATTAAAAAACTAAAAAAAATGCATAGTTATAATAATTATTTTATTTTATTCGGCACTTACCTTGTGCCAAGCATTGCTCTAAATCCTTTAAATCATTTAATGTTGGGCCACCTGGGTGGCTCAGTTGGTTAAGCATCTGCCTTCGGCTCAGGTCACAATCCCAGGGTCTTGGGATCAAGCCCGCATCGGGCTCCCTGTTCAGTGGAGAGTCTTCTTCTCCCTCTCCCTCTGCCATTCCCCCCGCTTGTGCTCTCTCTCTCATATAAATAAAATCTTTAAAAAAATCATTTAGTGTTCACGACAATGCTAAGAGAGTCTGACAAGTGAGGACACTGAAGCTAAGAGGGTGGAGAACTTTGCCTAAGGTCATACAGCTGCCAAGTGGTGGGGCTAGGACTCAGGGGGAGTCTGACCACAAATACCATTCTTTCTACCTTTATGCCATGCATATGCACAAAACCCTGGATCATATATAAAGGATATATTTTAAATGGCAAGAAACACAAACATCTGTTAATCTAAATCAAGGTTTAAAATGCATGCAAAACTGTGAATGAATTTGGTCCTTTAATTCCCCCTTGCTACAGCTGGCATAAAACCACAGGCTGGCTCTTTTTAAAATGTTCCACTTTCAAAGGCAAAATTATTTGTCTGCTAGCTTCTTCAAAGAATAATGATCAGAAAAAACATAAAGGCATGGAGTCATACTGAGGCACGCATGACGGTTGAGAATCTTGAATACTGAGGTTATTTCTGACTCTGCCACAGGAATTGGTCCGCTACACCTAATTGGGTCCAAAATGTCACTGAGGAACTAGTCGTAGCTAATTTAGTAAGTAGCCCAGGAGGATAAACCGGGCAGGGTGAAGGGAAGGGAGGGCTTAGCACGTACTGAGCGAAGAATCTGTTTGGGGGAAATTTCCAAGTACGGCTTTAGGTACTGCCTTCCACACACTCTCCGGCCTTAGTCTGTATTTCTGTCTGAGATGTAGCATGGCTGAAGCTTTACTGCCTATGGTTAGCCAAGTCTTAATATATGTCCTTTAACATGATTTCTTGTGGCTGTCTCTTTAGACAAGCTGTTGTGCTTTTCACAGCTTCCAGATGTTGGAGCCATGATGCAAAAAATTGAAACAAGTGTAATGGGCTTGATTGTGCAAAATCAGATCGATTCAAATTAATGAGCCCACTAAACATTAACAGTCAATGAGTTTACAAGAGATTAAAACTGAAAACAGCACTAACTACAGTATTTCATGACAGAATAAGGAATTTAACAGCTAAAATGAAAATATTTTATTTCACTTTTATCTAGCAACAATTTTCAAATCACTCTGGAATATGTTCCGCTGTGAAGCTTGGCATTCACCACCATGGCTTTTAACAGCAGAATCTAAGGTAAAGGGGAGTATTGCCCTGGGTGTTCCCAGTGGGCATTGCCTCTGAATGGGCACCTTCATTACCCATGTAACTCACTTCAAGTGAGTTAATACATGCGAAATGCCAAGCATGTAAGGGGCACAGAGCTGGTACTCAATATGCAATGTTTTCTTTCTCCTTTGCCCTATACCACAGAAGCTAAGAAGCCTTTTTCTGCTTTCTGTAGAAACTACTGGACACAAGCAAATATATTTCAGATTAAGTGGAATCATACGCAGCTGGAGTTTTCTTCTGTAAATTCTTGGGAAGGAGCTTGTTCGGGCTAAATCCAGAAGATTCAATGAATAATTCACTACTCAAAGCTCAATAATGTCAAGATTTTCTTTTAAGAAAACAACACATGTCTATGGACTTTTCATACGTTCAGTGACATTGAATTAACAAGGAGAAAAGTGGCTTAACATTACTGTTCACATAACAAAATCAAATGAGCACAGATTTTAGAGCCAAAAGGATCTGAGTTTGAATCCAGATTTCAACACTTACTAGCTATGTGACCTTGAGTAAGTCCCTTAATCTTTCTGGGAGTCATTTTGAAAGGGATAATCCTTTCCTTGCAGTGTTGTTATGAGGATTCATGATAAAATTAATGCAAAGTTCTCTGTACTTTGTATAGTCTCTGGCGAATAGTCAGCACTCATGAAGTGATATCACATTATCACAAAGAGTATTTAAAAATACTCCTTACCACTGACTTCATAACTAATAAAACAGCAATATCATAGATTTAAAATTTTTTAACAAAAAACGTGTGGGTTGGGGCACCTGGGTGGCTCAGTTGGTTGAGCGACTGCCTTCGGCTCAGGTCATGATCTCAGGGTCCTGGGATCGAGCTCCGCATCGGGCTCCCTGCTCCGCGGGAAGGCTGCTTCTCCCTCTCCCGCTCCCCCTGCTTGTGTTCCCTCTCTCGCTGTCTTTCTCTGTGTCAAATAAATAAATAAAATCTTTAAAAAACAAAACAAAACAAAACAAAACAAAAAAACGTGTGGGTTATGCCACCACAATAGAGAACAAATGGGATTACTTGGTCTAAGGGTTTGACCAACCCATAAGCCTTCTAGTTCTCACATAATGCTTTCCTCCAGGAAAACAATAATGATCTAGTGCTGATTTTCTACTTAGAGATTTATGAGTACTAAATATATTTTAATATATCTATAAAGAGATTTAAGTTCTTTTTGGAAATAAAGCTGAGGGAACCATTGATCAGAATTTGACATGGGTATAATTTCACTGCTGGGCTGCATTTTTCCAAATACATTTCTCCCCATAATCTGATGGGAAATTCAGTATTTCATTTTCTGAATATTGCCCAAATGAATTGTGGAAGTCCAGCAGAAGTGCCTCATTGTACTTTCATTAGACTTCTTTTCCTTAAGGCCATACAGGTACAATGAAAGAAGAAAGAAAATTAATTAAATTTATGGGCATGTTTATACCCTCCAGGTGTCATAAAATGTACTGGCTCAGACATTTTTCAAGTAATTAAGCAGACATCTCTGTGTTTCCTAATGAGTTGCTGCCCTTCCCTTTTTAATCTGATGAGAGATCTCATCACCTGCCTTCTGTCAGCTGATGGGCTTATTCCCTGGACGAGCTCAGCCATCTACACGCTGCAATGTGCCAATGGGACTCCATGGATATGGATATGAGATCCTCTTGTCCACAAAAATCTTCCCAAGGGTCAAGTAGTGATAGCACTGGGTGAGGTGGTTTAAAGATATTAAAATGAACAGGTTTGTCTCTTATAGGTATTATTAGAGCTGCTGGTTCAGATTATTTGAGAAATAATATGACTGAAATATGTTCATATATTCAAATATAGATACCTATACATGCTCAGAAATGTCTTCTCTGTGATATGTATTGCATATTTTATATATGTATATATGATAAGAGAGTGACTACTAATTCAGTCTGGGGCTTAGATGAGACAAAATTTAAACTTCAACTTAGAGGATGTATTCATGGAATTTGGACAAAGTGGGAGTGGGACAGGGTTCCAGCAGAGGTCAAGACCACATATAACTGGTTTATATGATGCTTTTGCCACTCACCAGACACCAGAGATCTTTCAGAAGCACTAGGTTCAGTAGACTATGCAAACTAGCATATATAAAATAATTAAGACTCTAAATGATAGAGAATATATTTAAGTGATTGCATTGCATAGTAACAGTGGAGTATAAGTGGATGTTTGGAAAAGATACACAAAGGCTACAGAACAGAGTATAGTCCAAAGGAAGGAGGGTGAGCTGAGCTAAGCCACCGGATAAACAGAAATGGGAGAGGGCATTCCAGAATAGAGAGCATTGTGAATTTAGCATCTTCAGGGGCATGGAAGGTACTGCTCTCCCTAGAGCAGAGTATGGCATGGGAAGCAGCTACAAACAAGATTAGGGAGGCACATGGGGCCAAATTAAAATGGAAGGCTTAAGAGTCAGGAAGAGAGGTTAGAATTTGAACCTTTTGTGTGGATTCCTTGGCAGTGACATATAATCAATTCTTTTTTAAAAAATCACTTGAAGAAATCTTAAAGATCAACTAATCTAAACCTATCCTCCCTGCACAACCTTTTCACAGATGAAGAACTATATTGAAAATAGTATTTTATTAAGATTCATCTGGCAGTGACATAAGGGTAGCTTAAGTTCCTGGGCACTCCAAGTGAATGCCTCATCCTCCTCCAGACCTTGTCTGCCTCCTGCATTCCCCGTCTTAGCCGAGGGGCGCCTCCACCCCTCTCCCTTACCTGCCCACATCTACATAGTAACCCCATCCTGGAAGTTTTATCTCTTTATTCCCTCTTATAGCCACCCCTTTCCCTGTCCCCAGAGCCACTACCCTAATCCAGGTCTTTGTCATTTCTGACTCAAGTGCCCAAGAGATGTTTACCTTTTCTCCTTGCCTTTGGTTTTGCCCCACTCCCGATCATTCTCCAGATGACTGTGAGTGAAACAAGATTAGGGTGCCCAAGTCATATTTCTTTTGTTAAAATATATTTTTTAGTAAAAACTGTACATATTGAACGTGTACAAAATGATGATTTGATATGCATACCCATAGTAAAATGATTATTATAGTCAAACTAATTAACAGGTCATCTGTTCACACAGTTACTATTTTTCGTGTAATGAGTGTTCCTGAAATCCACTCTTAGCGTATTTCTAGTGTTCAGTAGAGAATTATTAAGTATGGGCATCAAACCATCATTCTAAAATGCGTTATTTTATTATGGTCTTCAGAGTAAAACTCCAAACTCCTGTGCTTGACTACTTCTCTCACATCCTCTCAACCGATTTCCCTTCCCCATCAGAAATGTCCCCACTGTTCCTGTTTACATTATTGCTGCAGCCTTTGCTCAAAGTGCTTCCCCTTCCTGGCATGCTCCTCTCCTCCTCCTTTGACATGAAACTCTGGCATCATCTCCTTTAGAAAATATTTAAATCACACCTCTTTTAGTTGCAATTGACTAAAATCCTAACCTATCCAACTTAAAAGTTCAACCAAATGAAACAGAAAAGAAGGATGTATTAACAGAGGGGACCACCATGGAGCAGGGCTCGGGCATGGCCCAGTTGGATGACTCACCTCTCGTCAGATCCCGCTCTGGACCCTGGACTCCTGCCCCGTCTCCCAATATAATGGCCTCATTCCTTGTTCCTACAGACAGGCTTTCTTCATGTGGTAGCAACATGGTTGCAAGCGAGTGCTTCTTGATCAAAGAGAAAAGAGAACTCTAAGGAAATTTCCAGGGAAATGTCTTCAGTTGGTCCACCTTAGGTCATATGTCTATTCCTGGGCCTATTACTGTGGGAAGTGAGATGGGGTGCACTAATTGGCTCAACCAAGGTCACAGGCTGTCACCAGGAGAAGGTGATGAACAAATAAGTACTGAGCCAAGGAGAAACAAGAGTCAACACAAGCAGACCTTTTTACCTGTCCAGGTTGAGTCACCCCCACAGATGCTCCCTTCCGACCTTTTACATTCTGCCATAAGTCACCATTACATCATGATGGGCTTCCTTTTCTGCCTCCCTCAAGGATATACTCCGAGGCATATCCACATGACTGCAGTGCTTGGCATAGAGAAGCCTCTTGAAGAACATTTACTGAACGGACCCCAAAAATGTCAAAATTTGTGACCCACCAAAAGTGAATGGGTTAATTACCACATAGTGGTAATCAAAGCAGTAGGTAAGGTTTCAAAGGAGACAGGCCAGCATAGGGGCTTGAGGACCTGGGGCTAATGCCACGAGGGTATTTGCAGTTGAACAGAGTGAGGAGAAACAGAATGCAGCAAAGAATAAACGGCAAGCAGAAGGTCGTTAAAAAAAAAAAAAAGTAGCAGAAGAGTTTGTGATAGCAAAAAGCAGCTTACAAACACAAAATGTGAAATTTTAGCTTTATTTGTTTGGATCCTGAATAACTGGGAATGTTTTCTGTTTTCGTTAAGTAGTTGTATTTATCGGCTAGAACAAGAATCTCACAAATACATGCTGTGGCATGTGGGCGGGGGTATGGGGGTGGTAGTGGTGTGGAGTCCCGGAAAAAACCGGCAGAAGCTGCGAGCCTTGCGGAGGGCAGGCAGTCTGTCGGACGAACCGGAGGGTAAGCCCCCACCCAAGCCCATCTGCCTGAGAGACTAAAGCACCTTCTAGGAGGGAGATGGACGGCCCAAGGGAAGGGGACATAAAGCAGACAAGCCTAACCCAGGAAGAAACCCTGAGTGGAAGGGGGAGAAGAATCTGAGTGCCCCTAGTGCTGGTCACTTCCATGCCTCAGAGCCAGCTCTCTGGTAATAGAGGTAGGGACAACAAGTGGAAAAATGAGAGTTCCCTCGCTGTGTTGCTTGGGGACATATATGGTAAAGGTTAACACTGAAGTGAGCAAAGAAGCCTTCCCCCAACTTCTGCATGAGTCAGAGTCTGACCTTAATGCTTTGAGGTCTCTAGAGAACACACAATTCTTTCTCATCTTCAGGATGTCAGCATCAGCACTGTCTGTCCCCCCACAGTCAAGATAAGGAGGTGGGCAGTGGGGTGCCCCGCAGAAACCATTCTCCTGTGGACACCGGAAGCAACGGCAGTCCAGTCCCGGGAACCAGCATTTTAACTCTCGATGCTCTTGTCACTTTGTCTTCAGTAGGCAAAACGTTTTGAACCATCCTGACTATTTAAAAAAATTAAAGGGGCGCCTGGGTGGCTCAGTCCTTAAGCGTCTGCCTTCAGCTCAGGTCATGGTCCCAGGGTCCTGGGATCGAGCCCCGCATCGGGCTCCCTGCTCAGCGGGAAGCCTGCTTCTCCCTCTCCCACTCGCCCTGCTTGTGTTCCCTCTCTCGCTGTCTCTCTCTGTCAAATAAATAAATAAAATCTTAAAAAAAAAAAGAAAACAGCTAACATTTATACCCCAGATACTAAATATATGTACAGTTTCTCCATGGAAGAGTCCATTTTTGTCCTTACTTTCTGAAGCAGAAGTTGATGAAAAAGCAGAACGAAGAGATTCTTAAAAATACATAAAGAAGTGCATGATGAGATCTCACACTAAGCACCATAAAAAATTTGGCTTTGCACCATCTCCTTCACAGTTCTAGTATTCTTCCTTTAGAAGGTGGTTATTGCCAATCTGAAAGTCATTTCTTCGGCATGCATATCTACTGCATAAAGTATCTGGTTCCATAGAGGAATTTTTCAGAGATACAGGAGGAAAATGGGAAAGTGTTTGAAGCAAAATGAAATCTCTAGGTAACATAGTTACTGCTAGGAAGAGCGTCTCTTCAGATGGAGGCCACAGAACCACTATTATAGAGGATAATAAAGCTGTGTCGGACAGAGAAGAGGATTTCTTTCATAAAGCCCATACTAACACTTATGATTGGCCAGGACACATGAGAAATTAGGAACCAAGTAATTGGATGTTTTCATCTCTAAAACATGCTCCAGACCACTTTTGAAAAAAAATGTCAGTGAAAAAAAATTTTTTTTCTGGAAAATTACAAGGCAGAAATCTCTCAAGATCAAATTTCCAAGTGGCCTCCGTGTTCATATGCTTAAAGTGCTATATATCAGCTTCTGCCCATCCAGTTGCACCAGAAAGATGGGAGAACAGAGCCAAGGACTTTTATTTAAGGAAGGCTCATCTGAAGTCAGCACTTAAGCTAGGCTGGTACATAATCTAAAAGCTCCCTGAGTAAAGGATTTACCTCTGGTTCACTCATATGATCTCCTGCAACCCAGTACAGAGTAGGCGCTGAACAAATATTTATTAAGATTTTTAAAAATGCTTAAAATCCAAAACTTATATACTTGATTCTCCAGGAATAATGCTTGAGATGGTTACCACGTGCAACTTCAGGTCTAGAAGCTGAAAGCCCCATATTCATTCCCTTAAGGAGGCATCCATGTAACACCTCATGAAAAGCACATTAGAAAAAAAAACTCTGCCCCAGATTTTGAAGCAAAGGTGAATGATATGAGCCCCGCCTAGACAGAATTCACAGTCTAACTAGGGAGACACACTTGATTAAAAGTTCATCATAATAAATGGTACCTTCAAATAGTCAGAAAACATAAAATGCTCAATTTTATTACCCATCAGGGAATGGAAAATTAAAACTACAGCAAAATATCTAGATATGCTCTAGAATATAATCTAGATATATTCTAAAATAGCAAAAGTGAAAAAAATGTGGGATATTGAATGTTGGTATGGATAAGGAGCACCCAGAATTTTCATGCATTGCTGGGTGGGGCGTGGGGGGTCCAACATGAGGGATAATAGGTATGGCCACTTCAGAAAACTACTTCTCAGTGTCTAGGAAAGCCAGAAGTAAGAATAAGTTATGAACCAGCAATTACGCTCCTAGGTATACACCTAAGAGAAACACATATACGTGTTCACCAAAAATATATGTATTAGAAAGTTCCAACAGCCCTGGAAAACTACCCAACTCCACATTCACTGTAGAATGGACAAATAAATTGTCATATAATCACAAAACGAGCAATGAAAATGAACAATATACATACATTAAGGCAGATAAATCTAAAACACATAATGTTAAACCAAACAAGTCAGATATGAAAGTACACATATTGTAGGGTTCCATTTATATGAAGTTCCAAACTAGCCAAACTAGTTTATGTTATAAGAAGTCAGGACAGTAGTTATCTTTTGGGACTGGGGGCAATTAGGAAAGTGTAAAAGGTAATTGAATGGGGCATGAAAGGTATTCTGGGCATAGTGATAATGTTCTGTTTCTTCATCTGGGTGGTAGTTGTGTAGATGACTTTCTGTTTGTAAAAATTCATTGTTCTGTATATGATTTGTGCACATTTCTGTATATATATTAGACTGATAAAACAGCTTAGCAAAAAGCCTGCTTTATACACTGCAAGAGAATTTTAAAGAAAGTATTCAGGATTTGTGGTCAAGGGGGCATTATAATTTCACACTTTGAGGCTCAGCATTCCAGTCCAAACACTGAACAATAACAGATACATTATAAAAATTACTATAAAATTTTTAAATAAGAAGGAATGACCAAATTGTGATTTTAGCTCTCACATGTAAAGAGCTTAGAAGTCATCACTCCCATGTTTACAAAAGGAAAAACCAAATAAATTAAAAACTTTTGACTTTTCTTGGATCTATCAGAGAACTATGATTGCATGGGAAACCACCATGCTGAAATTTCAGGAGACAGTCATATCCAGAGAGACACTGCTTAGATCCACATACCTGGGGCAGAAGCCCCTGAAGCCATAAGCTTATAGGAACACAAAAAAGGGACTGTTGATGGATTGCTGGAGGCTGAGTGTTACTAGCATAAGAGTGAGACACTTCTGGGGACCCGAGCCTTAGTGGGGTCCCCACACTTCCATAAGCTTTATTTCCAGGAATCCCACCAGGTTCTCATTCCAAAGATTCCCTCTGACGCTGGTAGGGGAAGGGCAGATAGTCTATGTGCAATGTGCCCAGAGCCTCCTCCATAGAAGATTTAATGTTCAGGAAAAGACTGTCAGGGCATTACTCCAGCTGGAGGAAGGGCATTGCCCCCACTGCAGCCCCCTCTAAACTCCCTAGCTCACCTAAAAGAGGAAAAAACATAGTCAATAGGGGCAAGGGGTATGAGAAACAGGGATGCAGCCAGGAATGGAGCAAGAGGTGGGGGTGGGGAAAAGCTAGGCCATGAGAAAAACACTTCTGAAGGTCACAACCTGAAAAGACATGTCCACTGAAAGACAGATTTAATCAGAAGATCCTAGAACTCCCTCTTCCTGACACCTTACCATCATAATAGCGCTGCTGGATAAAAACAGTGAATCATAGTTGAAAGAGCTCCAAGATGCATTTTCTTTCTGAGAAGGAGTAGTTAGGGAAGCCCAAAATCAAGAAGGGAAACAAAAATAAGAATACTAAAGAAATTTGAAGCCTCTGTACCTACTGCTACAGCAAACATTAAATACAGCTCAAGTCCTAGCCAGATTAATATAAATACTCACACTAAAGGCCTTTTTACCTCAGTTCTTATTACCCAGTGCACCAAATCTGACTTTTAACAAAAAAACACAAGGCATACCAACAGGCAAGGTAAAACACAGTCTGAACAGACAAAAGAAGCATCAGAATCAGATTCAGATACGACAGGGAATTATCAGGCAGAGAATTCAAATAACTATGATTAATATGTTAAGGGCTCTAATAGAACAAGCAGACAACATGCAAAAATAGGCAATGTAAGCAGAGAGAGTAAACTCTAAGAAAGAAGAAAATAGAAATGCTAGATATTCTGAAACCACCATACAGGTATCCTAGAATTCAAAAATTAAGAAAGTAAATGGTTGATTCTAGGGTTGGGGTAGGAAGTATACAAGCTGAGCCTAGGGCATCTTGTAGTGGCAGCAAGTAAAGAAATGCTAAAACACACACACGCACACACACACAGATGGGTGTACGTCAAAGGGACCCAGGAGCCAACTGAAAGAGCTCCCAATGGTCAAACTTGTAACAATTTATATAAATACTTTACCCTCAAGGAAGTGGAATGGAACTCCTGGTCTGTAAGTATGGGCTATGCACAGTAACTTTCTCCCAAAGAGTACAGTATAAAAGAGGGATCAAAGAACAACTTTAGAGTACAAAAGTCTGACAAACACTACTTCAGCCAGGTGATCAAGGTTAACCATAGCAGGGATGAGTCACGCTCATAGTATATGTAGCCTTGATATGATGTGATCAGAATGGTTCTTTATCTCTGTGGTCTTCCTACCAAAAATACATAACCCCAGTCTAAGAATGAGAAAAACATCAGGCAAATCCTAACTGAGAAACAGTCTACAAAACACCTTAGCAGTATTCCTCAAACTGTCAAGGTCATCAAACACAAGGGAAGTTTGAGAAACTGTCACAACCAAGAGGACCTTACAGAGACATGACAACTAATGTAATGTGGTATCCTGGATGGAATCCTGGAACTAAAAAAGGACATTTGGTAAAAACTTCAAAAAATCTGAATAAATTATGAACTTTAGTTAATAATTATATATCAATATTGCTTCATTCATAGTGAGGAACTTCTCTATTAATTTGAGATGTTAAGAATAATGGAAACTGGATACAGATATATAGAAACTACCCTCTGTACAATTTTTCTGTAAATCTATAACTATTCTTCTAAAACCAAAAGTTTACTTTAAAAAACGGAAAGAAAAATCACAGTGATAGACAGAAAGGAAAAGAAGAAGAGGGAGAGAGCACAAAAAAAAACAACAACAACAAAAGACATGGCTGAGCTCCCAAATAAGGTAAACCACTGGGGTCAGAAATGAAAGAAACATGAAGAGTAAATGGGGGCGAATCTGAAAGTTCACTGGGTTTCAAGTCTGGAAATCAGCAAATGTAACTGGGTAGGTAGCTCTTGTACAGTAGCTGGAATTAAAAGTGCCCATACAAAACAAGAAACTATAGACAACCATGGCTCTCTCCAGCTTGAAAGGTGGCTCAAGAATAAAAGTGGGTGTTTCTATGAAGCTGAAGACCTAAGGAGTCAGGACGAAGCAAGCACAGCACAATCCCTGGGCAAAGCTGCTTTTGGCTCAGTGGCTCCGCCCGCAGTATCTCCAGTATCATCTGGAGATACTGACCCGAAAACCTAGGTCTCAACTGGTAGAGCGGTGAAATTTAGTGGAGTATCCCAAAACCAAGATGAGTGTGTACAGAGATTCTGGGAGAGTGGGTAGGAGGCAGGAAAACAGTCAGATTCAAGAAAAGGTCATGTTTCCATTATTAATTGCTGTGTAACACAGTAATCTAAAACTCTGGCTTAAACCAACTGATATTTTATTACATCTCATAATTTTGGGGTCAGGAATTTGAGGAGGCCTCAGCTGGGCGATTCTTCTGCTCTACCTGGTGTCAGTTTTGGTCACTTGATGGTATTCCAGACGGTGGCTAAGGAAATAAGAGGGTCAGAGACAAATTTGTTCACATGCCTGATTCATTAGGAAGGACAGATGGAAGACCAGAATACCCTTGACTCTTCTCCCTTGACTTCCATGTAGTCTCAGGGCCTTTCCACAGTCATTTGTATGGTAGTTGGACTTTTTACCTAAAGGCTCGGGGCCATCAAAGAGATAGGAAGTCCCCAGAAATTGGCTCAATATCACCCCCATTGCATCTTTGTCAAAATAGTTACAGATCCCATCAAATTAAAGAAGAGATATAGATCTACCACTCCGTGAAAGTAGTGTCAAGTAATTTGTGACCATCTTTAATTCACCATCACCCTCAGTCCAAAACTCTAAAACAAGTGATGACAATTAATGCTAAAAATTCCAACCAAATAAATCAACAAGTGGGATGTAAAGTGTGTTCCAGATGAAAGCAATAAGAACATACGATAATTTCAACATAAAAATGTTTAGGATTTTCAAAAAGATATAGGAAAATAGCATCAATAAAAAGAAAATTGTATCACAAAATACAAAGTAGCTAAGAAGAGTAAGTAGACTAGAACTCTTGAATATCAACAACAGAGATACTGAATTTTGTAAATACAAAGCCTGTTTATTTTTTAATTTTTAAAAATTTTTAAGTAATCTCTACACCCAAGGTGGGGCTCAAAGTCACAACACAAGATCAAGAGTCACATGCTCTACCAACTGAGCCAGCCAGACGCCCCTAAGGCTTGTTTAGTAGAATAAACTTTAGATAGTCAATGATAAGAATTAGTGAACTGAAACATGGTATTGAGAAATTCACCCAAAATGCAATGCAGGAAGATAAAAATATTTTAAAAATATATGAAAACGCAGTTAAGAGACATAGATCAGTCGAGACTCTCAAGTCTACTTCAAAAAAGAATTCAAAGCATAGAAGAATGGATAAAAATTTCCAAAATTGAACAAAAGCAAATACTGAAAGTATATAGCAAAGGCCAAGCTGAAAAACTAAAAATAAAACTATATAAAATATATAAACATATATAACTATAACTATATATATATATTTCATAGAAAAAAATTGATTATCCAAAAAACCCCCTCAATATTGATAAAATTTGAAGTAAAATTGTATTAGTAGGTATCAAGAAACAATAGAAAATATTCTTTAAAGATGGATGTAAAGTAACCGTCAATCTGGAATTCTCTCTCTGGGTCTATGGCTATTCTAAAGAAATAGGGGGAGAAGAAGTCTTACTCAGACTAAGGAAAATTAGTACTCATAGATCCTTACTGAAAGAATGATTAAGGAATGCATTTCAGTTTCAAAAAGTAGTAAATGCAGTGGGATAGAATGATGCAAAAACAAATATGAGTAATCAAAGGAATTGGCAAACTCTTGCTAAATTTAATTACCTGCAAAAACAAAGAAATATTACTATGTTTTAAACTGTAGAATCAAAATTCTAGACAAGGGTAGCAAAAAAAAAAAAAAAAAGAGGGATATGGAGGGTCAGGGTGTAAGGATCTAAGATCTTTTTCATTTAAAAATAGTAGACATATTGAATAATTTTAAATTTGTATTGAAATGTTTGCAATTAAGATACATTTAATGTATCTTCACATGCCTTCACAAAAGGCATTATTTTAAGTGAAAGAAGCCAATCTCAAAATATTACATGCTGTATGATTCTATTTATATGAAAAAGGGAAAACATTTGAGACAGAAAACATATTTGTTACCTTAGACTGTGATAGGAAGGGGTCATAGAGGAAAGACAACTGATTTTGAAATGAGAAATCAAGCCCTCCTTCACATCCACAAGTTATGTGAAGAAGCAGAGGACTACTGGAACAAGAGGCAAGCAGTGGCCCTAAAATCTTTTAACTTTAAAAAGGCTTTGAAAAGTTTCCTCATCAAAGAGTCTTAAAAAGACCATGAAACAAAAGAATCTTCAAAGGGCTGGGCAAGAAAGAATGGAGAATGATGTGGTCAAAACTCTCCCCTGGATACACCTTCCCCTAATGTACTGATGGGAATCCTCATGAAATAATCCTCGTGAAAGTACCCTCAGAAAAAAACTGAAGACACAGTAAGATGGTGCATAGTGTCCTAACTCAACCACACAGCACATGATTAGAGGATACGCTACCGAGGATTACCAGATTTTGAAATATGCTATTTTGAAAATGGAGATTGCTAAGGTTTTTTAAAAAAGATTTTATTTATTTATTTGACAGAGAGAGACACAGCGAGAGAGGGAACACAAGCAGGGGCAGAAGGAGAGGGAGAAGCAGACTCCCCACTGAGCAGGGAGCCCGATGCGGGGGCTCAATCCCAGGACCCTGAGATCATGACCTGAGCAGAAGGCAGGAGTCCAACGACTGAGCCACCCAGGCGCCCCTATCTTTGTCACTCTTGCACTTACCTAGCACACAGCGGATTAAAGAAAAAAATGTTAAAAAACTGTCTATTGAACAAGCGAATGAATGAATGAGTGCATGCATGAATGAGTTAGCTAACAAAGGAGCCACACTAATGTGTCAGTCAGAGACAGCAGTGAAAGAAAGAAATGGGTACAGTGCCTGAGAACCCGACATGGTACTGGAGTATGTATCTAACTAAAAAAGGAAAGGATCATATGACTTAGCATGTCAAGTACTTTTAACAGGTTAATGGAAGACCCCATTCCACCAGGATCAAAGAGAAGCTAGCTCTGAAATAGAAGTACCATCATTTCACAAAGACCAAACACACAAATCCTGGTCCAGAAGGTTATTGATTGATAAAATGTATTATCACAAAGATATTGAGTAAGCAGAGAGCGTTTGTTTTGAAAAGCGATAATGGATTTCATAAAGATATTCCATTACGGCTTCACTGAAATAGTCACTTCACTTCATGAGGGCCAGAGTTGGGACTCTGAATTAATTATGGTAATTTTGAAGTATCTGTGCAAGAGGAAGACTGTGTGTATGAATAAGTAAGTGTCTCTTAGTAACATTTTCTGATGAATAAATCAGTTTAAAATTGGAAATCTGTGTCCTCTGGTAATTTGTTCTAAGCCTTCTTTCCTGTGAGATCCCTTTTCAAAATTAACACACCTAGAAGACATTCATTAAACATTTGTGGAATGGATGAATTTTGATGTGACATTGAGATAATACTTTTAGCATCACTATAAAGTAATACCCAGTGCATATTTCTCATAAGCAGATGTTTTGCAATGATTATAGGACTGCAATGAAATTGAATCCTTGGGTAGAAGTTACAAACATGCAGGTTTGCAGTGAGTTAGGGTTGCACTTCACATATTCAAAAGTCTCACCTTTGTTTGAAAAAAAATAAACACAACATGCATAATGTATGCCAAACTATGGAACTAGGAGCAGTTCAAAAAAGAGACAATAAAATTGGTGAAGAGGACAATGTTCTGCTACATGAGAATATATAAAAGACTTCATCAAAAAGGCTAGGGATATAACTGTGTAATAAAATGATATAGAGAGAGTAAATATGGAATTATTAAGAAAATCCTGGAATCCTAAAATGAGGGTACACCCTTTGAATTTTGAAAGAGTTTATTTTAGCACCACACCAAGGGTGTTCAACTTTTCAAAGTGGAAAACAATTTCTATAACTCGTTGACTGGATAATAGTGATAAAAAATATCAACTAATTTCAGCAGGATTTAAAAGATAAATTCATGTACAGGAGATCCATAGGAAGAACATAACCTTTTGCTATCATATTCCTAATATCTTTAAGTTAAAGTCAGTTGTTCCCAGAATAGAGCCCATTGCTCCATTAATGAGGACAGAATAAAGGTTAAACACACCATGAGCCAACTTAATGGTAGACTTGGAAAGCCGATGTGTGATATCATCAAGTCAAACAATTTTAGAGCTGAATGCCCTATGAGACCACAGTATAATGTTCTCATTTTACATAATGAGAAAACTGAGGCCCAAAGAGATTAGTATCTTGCCTGAGGGTCATACAACTAACCAAAGGCAGAGACCTGTCAGAATTAGACTCTTGAGTTTCCAGTTCTAAGTTCTTCCTATTATGTGTGACTCTCCCAAATGAATACGAAGGGGGGAAAAAAAAGCAAACAAGTATCGGACATTAAGGCATATGTTATTTTTGTCCTCTAAATATGGGCATTGAAATCTTTCATTTCATGATATAGTTTTATTTAATTTCTGTATAACCAGATTAGAGTTTGGGAATCAGGAATCTAGTTTTAACTCTTTATTATGGAAAATTTCAAGCATAGATAAAAACAGATAAAATAGTATAATGAAAGTTCCATGTACCCATCATCCACCTTCAAAAATGATCTCATGGCCAATCTCGTTTTAGCTATTTCCTATCCAATCCTGCCTCTTCTCACAGTATAACTTTGGAGCAAATCCAAGAGCACATTCATATATATCAGCATGTTTCTCTAAATGTAACTACAGAATTTCTAATAATTCTTTAACATCACTTTAAAGCTAATGTTCAAATTTCCACTTGTTTCATAGATGTCATTTTTAGAATTTGTTTTGAACCAAGAATAATTTAAATTTTACTAAGTTATTGAAAACAAAGAATCACTGAATAAGTTGTAGTTATGAGAATCAGAATAGAATCTACCTTTGATAACCATAGTGTCTCACTGCACCTTGAAGAATGGGGAAAACGTGTATTATAAGGGTCTGGGAATAAGGTCATTATTTTTGTATAATCACATTCAGTGATCCAATTTAATGCATAGAAGAGGATTTTAATAGAGATGAGTATATGATTAAAAATGCAGTGGCCAAATTGATGGCAATGTTTACGCACTATGGTGCACCAAATTATCAATTATGTCCATATATCCAAATGATCCCGGGCAAGGTGCCATGCAGAGAAAATGAAACGGATCCTACCCTGTCACTGCATGCAAGTGTATTCTAACAAGTCATGGCAGGGATTAGTTAGGGTACACTGCAGGAAAAACTCCGCGGGAGAAAAGCCGCTGAAGTTGGAATCAGGGGGCTGAAATTCCAGCCTGGGCTCAGCCAGGATGTAGTTGTGTGCAAATCTGAGTTGAATTCCCTGGGGGTCAGGCTTCTTAACGGCTATAAATAGGAGCAGAAAAGGTGACCTCTACAGTCTCTTCCATGTATAATAGCTGACGACTTTAAGTACCATCGACTTATTCCTATATATTATGCTGAACTTCAAGGATACCATCACATTATTAAATAGAATGTTGAAAAGTCACTTCATCTATCACATAGTTTCTGAAGAACAAAATCCCAAAGTGGTGACTATTACGATTTCTCATTAGATGGTTTAATGGTGGGGAGTCTATGACTATGCAATTTGCTGAGGCCCAGGGTATCATTTGGGAGTAGCAGTAAGCAAGCAGGTCAGCATAGCTGACCTCTGTAGCTAAGGGCTGCAGAAGGAATTCCATCATATTTCCTTTATCACACATCTATGGGTGTCACACAGATATACTTGCGCCCCCTACAGGTTTGCCAGATTTAGCAAATGAAAATACAGCATGCTCAGGTAAATTTAAGTTTCAGATAAACAAAGAATAATTTCATACTAAAATTTTATATACTAAAAACACTTTACACTAAAAATACCCATTGTTTGCATGGAATTCAAATTTAACTAGATGTTCTGTATTTTACCTGGCAACCCTAACCCCCTAACCCATGCAACTTGGGAGGATTTACCTTCCTTTTACAGGTGAGGAGATGGACGCTTAAGAAAACTATCCATTAATAGAGAAAAAAATAAAGGGTGGCAATGGAATTCAAATCCAGATCTGTCTAACTCTAAAACACATGCGTTTTTCAGTACATTTTCATTGTTCCCTAAGCACCTACGGAAAACAATTTAAATTTTCTGAAAATATGCAAAGAAACTTCAACAAATTCAAATGTAAGAAGACCACAGCTTGCATAAGGGCTAAGTCTCAAAGTCTGTAAGGCAGCTATTGAGAATCTGGAAGGCATGTTTCCCACAGAAACTCTGCCAAATGGTTATTAGTTTCCAGGTCAACCCATAAAAGTCTGTGTAACCCATATTCTAGCTGAATCACCATAGATATTCTTAATTAAAAATATAGTAGAAGCCCAGTATGTTGCCATATTAATAATTAATAAATGTGAATTAACAGGAAATATATTCTTACTTATTTTTAATAGTGATGTAGGAGGTAAAGTAAGTCATCCTGAGACAGAGGAGAAGGTAATGGAAATATTACAGAGACTTGAAAGGGTCTTCTAGAAATTTTTAAACACACTGCATATGGATGCTGTTGGTGTACTGTGTCAATGTCACTTTTCAACACTTCAGATTTTCTTTTCTTGGATACAGATGTTGACTTGCATATATGGACTGTAACTGGGGCTGTCTCTTGACTCAGATGAAAAGATACGGGGGGAAGAGAGAAAGAAAGAATAAGAAAGCTGACAAGTATTCCCTCATGTGCCTGAATTAACTGGAAAGAGTTTTAGAAGAAAAGGGCAGACTGATACATATTTGTATTTCTGTAAGGAGGCTTTGCTTTAAGATGTAATTAACTAAGGAATGATAAAGAAAAACTAGGACATTGTTGTGAATGCCACAGGGGAAGAGATTTCAAATCAGAGTATTCCTTGCACTGGTCACCAGCGGACATCATCCTCCAAGAATATTCAGTTATTGTCCCAAGCAGGCTTAGAGAAGCTCAGAGTACCACAGGAACAGAGGGTAGGGCTGGGGGTGCATGACAAGATGAGGGGACTAACCATCCCAGAGGAGTGACATTCAGCCTGAGTTCTGAAGAATGATAGCAATGAGCTCAAAAGAGAGGACTTCTGGGCAAAGGAAGAAGTGTTTACAAAGGCACAAAGACCAGAATGCATGATCCACTGACAACTTAAAGCAGTTTGGTATCCCTGGAAGTGATGTGTAAGAAAATAAATGGTGAGACACAATCCTGGGCAGGACTGTGGGGGACCTGACCATAAAGGGCTAAGGAGTGGATATGATTGGGAAGCCAAGGTGGAGCCTTTGAAAAGTTTAAGCAGGAGACAGACATGATTAGTCTTGTTTTTTTTTTTTTTTAATCAGTCAAAAAAGAAGGAGGAAGGAAGGAAGAGAGGAAGGGAGGAAAGGAGGAAGAAAGGCCTGGTAGCAGTAAAGAGAATGAACCAAAGTGATGAAACCGAAGGCATATTAAGAGTCGGAATATTCCAGGTGAAATTTTGATGACTTGAACTAAGATAGTAGAGAGGAAATATGAAAGAGAGATAAATTCAAGAGACATTACGATGTCATAGGACTTAGTGACTACTGGCAAAACACAGCATAGAAGATATGAACCATGTAGTCTTAATGCCAGAGTCTTCACTTGGAACTCTTAGGCAAGTTACTGCATATCACTCAGAGTATATTTCCTCAGCTGTAAACTGAGGATATAATTAAATACACTTCCAACAGCTGTTTTGTATAAAAGTACCTGACATATAGTAAGTGCTCAATAATACTAGTTACTGCTTACTTTTAATAGGAGAGTAAGGAAGGGCTTCTGGCCAGAGAAAGATAGGGAATACAAGAAAAGTGGGCAACAAGGAGGTAGAGATTGAGTTCGGTTTAAAATATCTAGAATTTCAATTTATTCTGAGATATGGAAATGTTCAGTTGTCAGCTAGTAATCCAGGCTTGGAGAGCACAGAAAGGTTGAAATTGAAGAAATGATAGCAACTAGGCAGAACTTGAAATCATACCAGAAAGACTATGAGAAAGGAGAAGAACAGAGAGCAAGAAATTTAATACTGAGAGGCAACAACACTGAAGAAGTTGTGGAAGAAGTTCTCAAAGAGATAAAAAGAATATCAGGAGAGAAAATCATCCCACCATTCAGGAAAGTTATCCTACCAATAAAAGAAAAAACAATTTGGCCACCTATCAATGTACTTTTTAATTTCTGAATATAACAATTAAGTAACTAATATATGTTTAAGAGCATTTTCTTTACATTCTAATGCCAGTATATTTTAAACTATAATTATCCTATACCTTATCTCATTTTATCTATTAATCTCTATTTACTTTGCTTATGATACACATGGAATTTAAAAGGAAGAAAATTTAATTCTTTTAAAAGATAGTCAGTGGTTCTCATTTTTCAGGAAACCCCTATAGCCTAACTCCCATTATTCAGAATTAGTCAGATTTTATTGTATAATGTGAACCAACTGAATTAAAGTGAACATTAGGACCAAACCCCATGGCATCATAATAATTCCCGAGCATGCAAAATGTACACACACATATGGAATAACAACTGTAATGAAGGCCATTTCATACATCCAGGTAGAGCAACTGTATCTTAAACTTTAAAACTAAATACACGTTTTGGAAATAGGAGGAAAATGAGGTAGGGGAAGATGTGCCAGAAAAAGAGCAAAGACAAGAAAAGAGAGGGAGATTACAGGCTAATATGTCTCTAGCACCCCCAGATTGGAAGGAGGAAGACAGGGCTACCTCCCAGACACTGGCATTCTGGGCTAACAGTTGGAATCTGGGGCTCAGGGGTTATGAGGACTTCTGGGAAAAACATAGTGAAACGCACTGGAACTGAAGTCCTCCCTTGGGATAAGGCTTTTGAACAAAGTCCATCCACTTTCCTCTTAGGAAACACCGAGTCAGCCTATCCATCCAGGATTGATGTGTGAAAAGAAGGCCAGTAGCACAAAGTAGGAGTCAGACCTAAGGGGAACAGATGAAGTAGAGAGTGAGAAAGGACAGACAGATGCTTGTGGACTCCTGACTTCTTCCAAGGCACCTTTTGTTGTTGTTTTTAATGTAGCAAAATATACATAACACGAAATTTACCATTTGAACCATTTCCGAGTGTACGGCTCAATGGAATTGAACATGTACATTGTTGTGCCACCATCACTACTATCCACCTCCAAAACTCTTATCTTCCCAAATAGAAGCTCCCTATCCATTAAACAGTAGCTCCCCATTCCCCCCTTCTCCCAGCTCCTGGCAACTACCATTCTACTTTTTTGTCCCTATGAATTTAACTATTCTAGGTGCCTCACAGAAGTGGAATTATATATTTGTCCTGTTGTATCCAGCTTATTTTACTCAGCATAATATCTTCAAAATTCGTCAATGTTGTAGCATGTATCAGAATTTCATTCCTTTCTGAGTAATATCTCGTTGTATGTATAGTCCACATTTTGTTTGTCCATTTCTCTGTCGGTAGACTTTTGGGGTGTTTCCACTTTTAGCTATTGTGAAGACTGGTGTACAAAAAACCCGTTCAACTAAGGCACTTTGTCTTTTAAGTTTTGACTCACATGTACCTGCTAGGTCTACGTGTTCGCTCCAACTGTCTTAGGACATTAAGAACTTTCCATTTTTGGATGTGTTTAAGCCGGAACTGTCTATCTGTCCAGGGTGATATATAGGAAATTTTTAGACCAGATATGAAGCTGGACAATTGATGAATTATATGCCTATAAGGTTCTTCTAAAAAGTGTAGAGTATTAAAATATTTTATGAACCTACCTGTACTAATAGACTACTATGCTCAAAAGGTAGAGGCAAAAAATTGGTTATTTGAGCAACAAAGAGTAATTTGGCAAGGCTGGGAAATTTGACTCCCATTTTTATTTTTAGAGACTACTAGTTGCTTATTTTCTTTTGTAAAAAAAGAAAAAAAAGTAAGAATTACTTACAACTTTGTCTTTAAGCTCCATTTACATTTCTAAATTCACCCACACTGTTAGAGACTCCAAAATATGACTGGGTATCAATGTCCATTCTGTCATAGGAAGCCCCTCATACAGGATGGAATTAATACTCTTAAAAATTTCATTGATTTGTATGCCACTAACCAAAATGAGATTACCAGGAAAGACCATTTTAAATTTAAATGAATGCTGCTTAGATGGAATAACTTACTCTTGATCCTCACATTTGTAATCAATAGGGAACTCTTTGGCTGCATCTGATTTTTCACATTTTTCAGCTAAGTCAGGAATCCTAATGCAAAAATCTGCTCTGTTATGTGGATTTGTGAACTGTCTAGAGGGTTCTGGGTCCATTAACCAACGGATAGATTACCATGAGACATAAATATAATGCTTTTGTCTCCAACCGAGATAGTCTTGCTCCAATATTATTCATGTGATTTCAAGAAAAGTGGTTACTGTTTTCTTTAGACTCACACCTGGAAATTAATAAAGAGCAAGGCATTTCTCTTGGTATTAATGCAAAATTCTAAAACAAAATTAATTACTCATGCACTTTTAAAACTCTAGATACTAGAGCTGGCAAGGAGAGCATTTTAGAATATATTCATTCAAAACCCCAGAATGAATGTGCATTAATAGGAGGTATTATCCCTGCAGGATGTGAACGGACTGCGGCATACAGGGCCAAGGTATAGACTTGACAGTTAAATAAGAGACACATTACACCCTGGCCATGACTGAGACAAGACATCTAAGCACCACCCTTTGTCTTACCACCCTAGTGTTGCAATCAGCTAACGTGGTATGTCGGGACTTTCATACCCAATGTGATAAATAAAATCCCACCAAATGCTATGAATTCATTTGAATCTATTGCCGGAGTCACACCAGTGTGGGACTGCTGATCAAAAAACAAAACAAAGCAAAATAGAACAAAAAAAACCCAAAAAACAAAAAACAAAATCAATTGATGTTTTTAAAATTAAGAACTGTCAAATAAAATGTTGTCAGCAATGCTGAGTGGCATATAGTGATTTAAAAAACAATGCCTATGTCATTCCATATTATATACAAAGGTAAATAATTGGGCCAATCATAAATCAGTCTTTTGTGTGATCAGTCAGCTTAGAAATCTAACAAATATTCTCAAGGAGATTTTTCTTCCTAGCCAAAGCTGTAACTGAGCATTTTTACGCCTAATGTGAAATATTAATGGCTTTTTTCCCCTTCTTTTTTTTTCACTCCTTCTTGCTCCAACCCCTGCCATCCTTTCTCTATAAAGGATAAAACAAAGTCATCCTGCCCTTGCTTCTGAATCATATGTGTCCTTGCCAACACCTGAGGCAGTGAAAAAAGATGAAGAAATGACAGTATCTGGTCTCAGTGTTTCTCACTACATTGTTGTAGAGATATTCAGTATCTCAGATACAGCATTAACTCTTCATTGTCCTTGAGCAGCTTTGATAACAGCTGTGCTCTGAAACCTCACCAACGTGCCTGTTATGTTTGGATCTGAAGCCACAGGGGCTTGTGGAGAGAAGGACGCCCCATCACCCTACCCACTCGAAAACCAGTTACTATAGGTGAGCTACCATGTTCTTTGCAACATTCATTCATTCATTCCGTGCTTAATTTTCAGGGATCTTGTGAGTCGGTTGTTAAACTGTTGACTAAAATCAGCCCTGTGGTGGCAGTATGAAAATTCAAAAGAGCTACAAATCAGTCCCCACCCCCTATCCAAAACTGCTGGTTAAATATTTGCCAACACATCCCTACACTTTTTATCGAATATTTATTAAATATCTACTATGTGCCATGCACTGTATTGGGTGCTGTTATACACCTATGAACAACAAAAATTCTTCAATACCAGTGAGAAAAATACGCAATAAATAAGTAAATACATACTTAAAAAGTTACAAAGAGTGGTCAAGAAAATGAAGAAAATAAATAAGTGCTATGTCTAAGAATAACGTAAGGGACACATCTTTCTGGAAAGGCAGCAGGGTCTAGTGGTAGAAAAGGCAGTCTCTGGAGTCAGACAGCCCTGGTATAATTCTAAACTCTATAATACCTAGTATACGTTACACAACATATGGCAGTATGATTCTGGGAACATCATTTAAAATCTTAAACTAAGCCTTGGTTTCCTTATTTGTAAAATAAGAATGATAACAGAACCTCTTTCCTAGAGTGTTATAAAGATTTAAACAGATAATTCAGATAGAATAACCAGTGCCAATGTTTTGACAAATATTTTGAGATAACTCAAAAGATGTTAGCTATAGTTATTATTATCATTATTGTCTAAAAAGGTTAACATTTAATATGAAATTTAGAGTGTGCAAAATGTGAGCCTATCAAAGAACCAAAGAAAGAGATTTCCAGGCTGAAGAAAGTACACGTTGAAAGTATTTGAGGTGTAAATGTGGTTGGTTTGGTCCAGGGATGGTTAGAAGTCCTGGTTGCTGGAGACAGTACATAGGGAAGAAGAAGGTGGCATGCCTTTTCACTGAGACACATGGAAAGACAGATTAGGGAAAGATTATGCAGAGCCCCTTAGGCCACTAGGATTTTATTGTGCATGCAATAGGAAGCCTCCAAGGAGATTTTAAAAAAGAATGACATGAATCAGTTTATAGTTTTCATATCTCTCTTCTTGCATCTTGGTGGTGAATGGGTTAGAAGAGGCACAAGTAGGAGCAGAAAGATCAGATGAGAATCTAATGCAATAATTCAGATGGGAGACTATGCAGCTTTACATGAGTGGGAGGCAAAGGAGATAAGCAGACAGATTTGGGGTATATTTTGTGGGAAGAATCAATAGATTTTGGTTATGGACTAGATAAGGATGTGGCAGATTGCATTTTTCAAAGATGAGCAGAACAATACCTCATACCCTGCATTCTTCTACAATGTGGTCCTGAAAGTCTCTCATTAATAAGTGTAGTTTGATTCTTCCCCCTTTCAGCCTAAGCGAGCACGAATGTGCCTTTGTCAACCAACTGGAGAACAGCATAAACGATGCTGTGTAACTTTCAAGACTAAGTTATAGAGACGGTATAATTCCAGCTTGCACTGGGTTGAATAATGTCACACAAAAATTCATGTCCAACTGGAACTTCAGAATGTGACCTTATTTAGATATAGTCTTGTAGATATAATTAGTCAAGATGAGGACATTATGGATTATGGTGGACCTTAGTTCCAATACAGCTGGCCTCCTTAAAAATGAGAAGACACAGACACACACAGAGGGAAGATGTCCATGTGGCAAGGCAAGCAGAGATTGAAGTGGTGCAGCTGCAAACCTAAGGGACACCAAGGACTGCCAGCAACTACCAGAAACCAGGAAGAGGCATGGGAGGATTCTTTCCCAGGGCCTTCAGAAGGACTACAGCCTTGCCAACGCTTTGATTTCAGACATCTAGTCTCTAGAACTGGGAGAATGAATTTCTGTTTTAAGCCACCCATTTTGGGGCATTTTTTTTTTTAAATATTTTATTTATTTGACAGAGAGAGAGATAGCGAGAGCAGGAACACAAGCAGGAGGAGTGGGAGAGGGAGAAGCAGGCTTCCCGCCGAGCAGGGAGCCCGATGTGGGACTCGATCCCAGGACCCTGGGATCATGACCTGAGCCGAAGGCAGACGCTTAACGACTGAGCCACCCAGGCGCCCCATTTTGGGGCATTTTGTTACAGCAGCCCTAGGACACCGGTACACACTTTGTTGGCTATGGCATTCACGTTTGAAGCTTTGAGCTTTGAGGTAGTAAGTTCAACTACTCTGTGTCCACCATGCAGCAAGGAAGTTCAGGCCACATGGAGAGATCCCATGAAGGTGCTTCAGCGAACAGCCCAAGCTGAGGTCCCTAGTGATAGCCCACATCAACTGCCAGACATGTGAGTGGAGACTCCTCAAAATGATCCCAGCCCCAGCTTCAAACTGCCCCCAGCAGTTGAGGTCTCCTAGCTGAGATCCTAGATATTATGGAATTGACAAGCCATCTTTATTGTACCTTGTCCTAGTTCCGGATCCACAAACTTTTTAAGCATAGTAAAAAGGATCATTTGTGCCACTAAATTTTGTGGTGGTTTCTTATGAAGGAATAGCAACTGAAACAGAATTTTCATTCCAGAATTGAGTTCTGCCATATCAAAAGCTTAAAACATTTGGGATTGGGCAGTGGGAAGAAGCTGGAAGGACCTTAAGGAGACAGTTGGTCAGAGTAAGTGAAAGCTTGTGAAGGTAGTAGAAGTTAGAAAGACCTTAAGGAGACTTTAGTGAAAACAGGAATGACAGGGAGGAAACTGTTACTGGAGGCGAGGAAAAAACTGACCTCTGCTTCATAGTGGCAGAAAAGTTTGGCAACCCCCTTGCCTGTATTGACATGGAAAATAAAAAATGATCCTAATAAACTGGTGAATTTGTCTAAGGATATTTCTCAGGCAGGATGCTGAAAGTGCCAATCTGTTTCTTTTAGCCATGTGTAAGGCACAGATAAAAGATATAAGGAAAGGAGGTCCTGGCCAACTTTCAAGCAAGCTTTAAAGAAAATATAAAAAGCCTCACTGGGTTTGAAAAAAACAAAAACAAAAACAAAAAACTTGTTCATTCAGCGTCTTCCCATAGAAGATTCTCAAAGTGAGACAGGGCCTCAGTGTGAAGACCATAAAGACCTACTAGGAAAATATCTCATCATTAAGATGAAGACAAGAGTGTGACTCTAAAATTTTTCATTAAAACTTCAGAAAGATATAAGATGGTGCCTCATAAACCTTTCAAATATATACAAAGCCTTCTGGATTTAAGAGCATGTCTTTTTAAACATAGGCACCTAGACTCTTAAGGGTTTGTCTTATAGCAGCTTCACAGGGAGTCCATGGGAGAAAAAGGCATAAATTGAAGAAATTTCTGGGCATGTCTCTTGTCTAACATAGTGGATTTCTGTACTGATACATCAGAGGCCAAAAAATTTTAAAGGAACTGTATTAGCTTGGACTGAAAGGAGTAGTTACACCATAAAATGAAAGGGGTTTGGTCTTTCGATCCATGAACTACTTTGGGCCGGACACAGGATGACTAATCTAGTCAGCTACAAACACAGGCCATTTCTTATGGAAGGCAGAATAACTCAGGGAGTAAAACCAAATGCTGAAGAAGATGGATCCAGCAGCTGGGGAAAGCAACTGCTAAGAAGCAGATCTGAGGCCCTATCAAGGAACTGCCAAGATGTGCTCAACTGAATTTCAGAACTGTTGTTGGACAGTGATCTGTGTGCCTCCTATTCCTCCTTCCCTTTTTTAATGAGAATATTTATAGTGGTTATCCTGTGCCTGACCTCCACTGCATGTGGGGTATATGGGAGGAAGATCATTGGAGTCTTTTACTCACAGCTCTTCAGAGATTGAAAAGAACCATGCTAGAAGAACTGCATCTAAGGAGCCTCATTGGCCCCTGGAACTGATTTGGATGACTGCATCCTGGACTTCAAGTAATAAGATGAGACCCTGGGAATTTTGAGGGAGGGGTCAGATGTCTTTTGTGTGTGGAAAGGATGTGAATAGTTGTGGACAGAGGGTGGACAGTGGCTGATAGTATTTACCAAAAATGGCTACTAGACTTTTGGCTTACGCAAATGGGAGAATGACAATACCGCTTGCCGAGATGATTAGTAATTGTTTTTGAGTGAAGGGAAGGGAAGTGGGCAGAATGGTAAATCACAGTTGTTGTTTGGCCATGTTATTTCTGAAATGTGTATGAGACATTCAAATGTAACCTCTTTAGTTCATTCAGGATTCTGAAACCACAGTAATACTTTTATAGTTGAAATAGCTTACCAGTGACATTTTTATGAAGCATGGCACTACAAGCCTATTATGACATTAACAAAAATAAAAGATTGATGTCATCCAAATTACATAATCATCTGAAACTAATACAACTAAGCATAAGATGCCCCAAGTTTTTAATATTAATGTTTGTTACTTGAAAGGTCACCATTCTGGCCTAATTAAATAAGTGAAAAAAGAACTTCATTATTTGAAAACCTTTGAGTGTTTGAAGTGGAAAAATATTTTTAAACAATCATGCTTGCAAGAAAAACACAATTTGAAGTTGACCTAACTGGCCACTGGCCAAAAATCAAATCTTGGACAGGATTCCAGTTTCAGTCGTTTGTAAACGAGGGCTATTCAAAAATGGTGTTCCTTAATGGGATGCCAGAAAACCTTAAACACTGCAGTATGCCAGACACAGCCATAAAGAACAGAAGTAGCTGCTTTGCTTCACAGCATTAATCACAGGAACCAGACAAGAATAAACAGCAGTTGGGTGAGGGGGCACCCCATGAACAAGGATAATAAATGTTTTTGATAACCTCTTCCACCAGTGAATTAAAGGCCTTGAGAGACATGGACAAGTAGAGCAAAAGAATCGATTCAATCTTCTGTTAGCTGTGTTGATGAAACAATGTGCAATTTGTATGAAACCTCTACTCAGAAACAAACCATCCCAGCCTGCCAGACACCATGCTTCTGGTTACAAGTCACCTTGATACCATAGAAATTTCACTTCATTTTTGGATGTTGTGATTGATCCACAACACTAGATTCACTGTAACCTTCAACAGAATGCCATTATTTATTTAGGGAGCAACTGAACAGCGACAAATCAGCTGGTGGGAGAATGAGTCTTGGGCTCCTCTGCTCCCTTCTCTCCTGAAAAGAATCAAAGCTGCCATCCACAAGATGTCCTGCTCCCCTTGGTCAATGCACCAGAGGTTCCAACTGAAGGTGAGACTGCAGATCAGAGTCCCCTGTGCAGCCTGCACCTCAGAATACTGGAGAATTGCTCAAGTACATAAATAAAGCCCTAGAGCCCCTGTGCCAAGGAAATGGCGAGCACTTAGAAGATTACTGCGACCATGGGATATTGAGACTATAGGCCAAGGAGAGAAGGATATTTTATTGCTTTTCTTGTACCTATCACAGAAACTCTAGAGGCTAGCAGAGCTCTACCCACATTAGGATATCAATAAATATATATTTTTTATAATGATGGGGTTAAAGCTTATAAGAAAACAATCTTTTTTAAAAAAAAGATTTTATTTATTTATTTGAGAGGGCGGGGGAGAGAGAGGGAGCGAGCAAGAGCGCAAGAGCAGGGGGAGGGAGAAGCAGACTCCCGGCTGAGCAGGGAGCCCGATGCAGTGCTTGATCACAGGATGCTGGGATCATGACCTGAGCCAAAGGCAGATGCCCAACCAACTGAGCGACCCAGGTGCCCCAAGAAAATTTAATCCTAATTGGTCATTGCTTCTGAAGAGAAAATGCGAAGCAAAATTTCATTACTTGGATTTGACCATCAAGAGGGGAAGGATTTATTACCAGCAGTATCTTTTAATCTGTGGCATGTTCTGTTGCTAGGAAATTTCTCTAAAATGAGATTTAGGGAGACTCAAACGCTGTACTTGTGCCTGCATTTTTTTTTCCCACTCCCTCCTCCTTCCCATTCCTAATGTTAGATATAGATCATAAATAAATGTCTCGTTTTGCATTTCAATAAAATGTATTTATGTATTCAAATCTTTCATCAAATGTTAAAGCTTTAAATATTTTAAACACAAAGGGGAAAATCACATTGGTTTGGGGATTTGGGGGTGTTTAGGATTTTTTTTAAGAGGAATTTCCAATGGTCAGGACACAATCTAGGACAGCAATCAAGCATAATTCCCCTAATAATTATTATTAATATAAAAAATTGGGGGAATATGGAGTGTTCTCCAGTATTTTTTCACTTAAAGGAGACAACCAGGATGAGATGCAAATCAGTGCTCTTATCTAATGAATAATGCAAATGAGCATTCTGCATATAGCAAGTCAGTCTGCAGGAATTCTCTCTGCCTCACCTCACATTTCTTGTGGATTTAAGCACCGTGTGTCACAAGAAATTAGAGAAAGGAATTGCCAAGTAATGACAGAGCCTTGGAGCCCCAAGTCAGTGTAGACAGCAAGGACATTAAGATGCGTGGTACAGCAAGGGAGGGAGCTGACATCTCATTAAAATGAAAATGTTGCTATTTTTCCTTCACCTAGTTAATGGAGTTGTATGACACTGTTGTAATCTGTGATTATTTGTGTGGCTATTACTTAAAAGAATCTGCAACAACACTTCTTTGGAAGGGTTCTGGAAAACTTTAAAAAGCCATTATCTTCCCAACCCCTAGTAGGGGAAAAAAAAAACCCAAAAGTATTTTACTTTCTCTTTTATATAAGTTAACCAACACTTAAGATTTTTCAGTAGCATGACAGAATCCACTTAAAACTGTGCATTTATGCAACTTTCTTGCTACTTGAAAGGTACTCAATTCCCCAAATAACAATTGAAAACAAACCCTCATTTACTCAACACATAATCAATTGATGTTAACCATGGGTGTGCTCACAGTTCCTTTTCAGTCATGGGTTATTTCACTGCAGTGTATTTTGATTTAGAATTCACTGCCATTGTCTCTGGTTTTCTAAGAAAGTTGTCCTGAATACAGAGTTATTTTCCTTGTATAACATAACTACACATGCCTCATGCTTTCTGTTGAATCGTTTGCTCTGCTAGTCCTAGATTTTAATCAATCTTAAAGAGTGTTCGACTAATCTTGTGCAAATGTGATACACTTTTTTTACCAAAATATTTAGGAGAGCTTTAGGCACAAGCAGCCACGTGGCAGAGGGAAACCTGCAGCACAGTCCTTGAGCTATTTGTTTCTAGCCACCCTTAGGGTTACCTCAACATATAGAAGTGGACCTAAATCGAGAAACAATGCTTAAATATTTTTTTTGAAAATTGTTTGACCTATGTTGCAAATCCCATGCCCCCCCAAATAAGCAATACTGACCACATAATATCCCAGTTAAGACAATGACCACATATACCCATTATTATACTAAGCAAACATTGGGTCACTTCTGCATTTTAGCTTGGTAGGTTTTCCTCTAAGTTTGAATTTTGGAGAAAATACCCAGATAACAAAGCTTGCTAAGAACTGTTATGTAAAACACACATAATAAGACTCCGAGTTTTAAAATAATGTTAAAAAATAAAGGAAATATCTTTAGAGTTGGTAATTTGTGACATTTACTTGAAAACCCAGAGAACATTTTTATTTACTTCATAGGATTTCTATAGTACGTTTTATATACTATAAAGTTGTTAATGAGTCATAAAATACATTTAGTAAGTCTTGATCAGAATTTTAATATCTGAAATAGAAAGAAAGATATAAATTGGTTTGTATATTGTATGGCATTTTGTGAATTTTTATTTCTGTTAAATGCATATTTATGTTTATATGTGTTTACTGAGTCTTAATGTACAATGCATTACCGTTAATTTTAGATTAAAAAAAAGTGAAAGCTTGTGCTCTAAGGCCCTTCATCAAATCATCTAACATTCACACTGACATTGCGAAAGAGCACAGAGAAGCAGACCAGCTTAATTATTATGCTTACTAAGTCAAAGGGTTGATTGAGTCTTCCATACCAGTATAAAATACAAGTTTTGTGAAATTCACAACCTTATAGAAATGCAAATACGTTTACATTTCTTAATGGGTCTTCAAAGAGAAGCATGCATTTTAGTGCATTTCCTATCTTGTTCCCAAGGATGGGTATCAATTCATGTTCCTGTCCTTGGAAAGGAAAATATATGGCACTCTCTGGAGTGTAGCTGGTAAGAGTTAGAAAAAAACCTTCAGTTAATTGTCTGGACAAAGGTAAGACTCCTGTGTGGATACTGTAATCTCATAGTGGAGCCTTGGTATTCTTGCATATCAGACAGTCATCACCAGACATGCTATTTCCTAAAGCCAAACTAGGCCTATTCCCTCACAGTGCTTCTAGTCAGAAATTCTTGAAAAGAGAATCAAGAAGTACACACAGGGAAATGGAGATAATTCAGGAAATAGAAAAGGACATTAAAATAATCAGATTCATCTACTCAGAGATTCAAGAACATTTTATATTTGTAAAACAAGAACAAAATATTTTGAGAAAATAGGGGCGCCTCGTGGCTCAGTCATTAAGCGTCTGCCTTCAGCTCAGGTCATGATCCCAGTGTCCTGGGATCAAGCCCTGCATCAGGCTCCCTGCTCCGCGGGAAGCCTGATACTCCCTCTCCCACTCCCCCTGCTTGTGTTCCCTCTCTCGCTGTGTCTCTCTCTGTCAAATAAATAAATAAAATCTTTAAAAAATATTTTGAGAAAATAAAAATCAAAACAATAATTTATTATTGTCAATTTTTTAAAGATCAGTGGGAAATAAATGCCTTGAAATATATCATAAAGCAAAAAGACAAAATAATGGAATATATGTCTAAAAATAAAAAAGATAAAAGATACATATAAAAGCAATTCAGGTGTTCAACTTCTAGGAAGAATGAGTGAAGAACAGGAAGGAGAATAATTGAGGAATCTTTCCCACAAGGATATGAGTCTTTGGATCCACCAAGTTCCCAGCATAATGGATGAATAAAATAACCATCTCAATACATAATCATAAAATTTCAGAACTCCAAGAATAAAGAGGATGTTCTAAAATTCTAAAATGTGGTATATTATAGTATTGTTCCTACTTATTCACTTCCCTCTCTATATGGCCCATCCCTCAGGGCCCTTCCCTGAGGCTCCTTCCTATGGGATGGGGTGGGGGGGCGTGGGATGCTAGAGAAGAAAGACTCTAGGAAGGAATGAATCCTGCTCCATTGGTGTCAGGCTTGGACATGTGACTGGTTTGAATGTGAGTGGAAATAATATAAGCAGGAGCTTTAAGTCTCAACATTTGGTTCTATCATAGTTCCTTTCTCTTGTCAAGAGTTGAGCATCCTGGTAGGGATACTTCCTTTAGTCTAGATTCCATACTTAGAAGACAAATGAGGCCAAGATAGAGATACCCACAGCTAACATGTGACAAGCTACTAAGATTTTGGTATCGTATGTTACCATGGTCTAACTTAGTGACACAAGAGAGAAAAAATATGTCAAGAAAAGAAAAAATTGTATCCCTTTCAGCAGCCCTATGTCTAACTATACCTTTAGAATTATAAAAAAAATATTTTTAATTTAGAATTTTATGTTCAACCTATCAATCACAGTGAGAGTAGAAGAGGGAAAAATTTTTTTTTTTTTGAAGAGGGAAATTTTTAATCACACAATACACTTTTTATTTGTTAGTTGCTTGAACCTATACTCTAGCAAAATGAAGATAAAACAAAAATTACAAAGACATAGGATTCAGGAAACTGTGGGTCCAACCTAGGAAAACAATGAAAAGAAGCCCTAAGCGTGGAGTTGGGCATGTGGGAAAAGAGATGGATCCGCATGATAAATGTGAGGAAATGTGAAGAAAAATAGACAAATAGGGGCGCCTGGGTGGCTCAGTTGGTTAAGCGACTGCCTTCAGCTCAGGTCATGATCCTGGAGTCCCGGGATCAAGTCGCGCATCGGGCTCCCTGCTCAGCGAGGAGCCTGCTTCTCCCTGTGACCCTCCCCCCCTCATGTACTCTCTCTCAAATAAATAAATAAATCTTAAAAAAAAAAAAAAAGAAAAATGGACAAATAGTGCAAGAAACAAAGCAAATAAAAACTCATAAGATCTAATGCACAACACAGTAACTATAGCTAATAATACTGTATTGTATGTTCAGAATTTGACAAGATAGTAGATCTTAAAGTTCTTATCACAAGAAATAAACAGACTCTTAATTATAGAGAATAAGCTGATGGTTACTAGAGGGGAGGTAGATGGGGGGATGGGTTAAATAGGTGATGGGGTAAGGAGTGCACTTGTTGTGATGAGCACTGGATGATGTATGGAAGTGCTGAATCACTATATTGTACACCTGAAACTAATATCTCAGTGTATGTTAACTAACTGGAATTAAAATAATAACTTAAAAGATAAAGAAAATTAAAAAGTACTTATCATAAGAAAAAACTGTAACTATGTATGGTGATGGATGTTAATTAGACTAAAAAAAAACTCAAGAAAAATATGGGCTATTTATGAATCAATGTAAAATATGCCATATTTTTCAGAGCTGATGACAGTTGAAGAAAGAAGTTATGTGACACTACAGCACTGATCTTTCTCCTTCAAGTGATTCAAGGATTATGCCATTGAACCAATGGAGAAGAAATTAAAATTATAGTTCTGTACTTGACCTGACAGTGAGAAGTGTCTGCATAGTCATAATAATGTAAATTTGGTTTACTGGCTTTCAACTTAAAGAGTCAACCTAAGAATATAGCATAGAAGACTCGGTTGTATTCGCAAGACAGAATGAAAATGTCAACACTGTAAATGATAATGTAAATAAAAGTAGAGCTAACAGAAGGTGGGATATGGAAAAGGGGAAGAAAAGGTAAAAAAAAAAAAAAGCAGTGAAGGTCTCATCTTACTAAACAGAAGGGTTGAGAAATATTAACTGGGTCTCTATCCCACTCAGCTTCAGAGGGTGCAGCAATGTGCTCTTGAAAGTTGGTTGACCAATAATTTATTATTTTTTCAAGATTACCATGTATGACTACAAATAATCACATGTCAAGAAATGGAAAGAAGAGAGGGGAAAAGGCAAATTATATACCCGAGGTACCCCATCTTTAAAACAAAGAGCCAATAGATATTGCCTAAAATTGATAAGTCAAATAAACAAAAATGTAACTATACCTAGAACCATGGAGAAAACTGCTACAAGTAAATTAAAAACAGTCTTCTTAAAGTTGCCTTAGACATGAGAGAAGAGAAGAATGGAACAGGAAACTGCTTTTCATGGTTCTGTAATGCTCTTACTTGTTAACAGGTGCAGGTAGTATTCTGCTGAAAATGAAACTTAAAAAGGATGGGGTAAGGGCAATAAAGGCCTGAAAACTAGGGTAAAAAGTCACTGGAAGTTTGGGAGCACATGAGTAACATAATGAAAGCAAGGATTAGAACCATTAAAATGGCAGCTATCATGAATAGAGGTGAGACGAAGGAAGAATATTTAGAAAATTGCCTTAGATGAATGGTTCTCCACTGGGGCAATTTTGCTCCCCAGGGGGACATTTGGCAATGCCTGGAGATATTTTGTTAGTCACAACTGGGGGTGTGTGCTACTGGTTTCCGGTGGTTAGAGGCCAGGGATGCTGCTCAACAGCCCACAATGTACAGGACAGCCATCTACAAGGAATTAGCCAGCTCCACACGCCAATTGCTCCATGGCTAAGAAACTCTGCTTTAGAGTTTGGATGCTTGTTCAAATGAGAGGTAAAAACGCACCAAACTAGGCAAATGGCAATAAGAATTGAATGGAAATAACAGGAGGAAATGGCAATTGAGGCAACCTGGGTGTGGTATATGAAAATTAGAAACCTTTGCAAATATAGATTATGAACAATTATATTGTTTATCCATTTTAATGAATTCCCTAATGTAGTACAGCGCTGTATTTAACCTACAGATTTTCAGTATACTCCCATTTAGATAAGCACCATAGCGTCCTTGAGCTTTACTGTAAGAGTACATGCAATTCATTCCTGTCAACTAACGCACTTAATGGTGATGTTAAGATTTGCACTTTGCTGGTGGGGCGGAGCAAGATGGCGGAGGAGTAGGAGACCTGGATTTCGTCTCCTCTCAGGAATTCAGCTGGATAGGGATCAAACCATTCTGAACACCTACAAACTCAACAGGAGATCGAAGAAAAGAAGA
>NC_138372.1:82436904-82490438 GCF_054177405.1 Leptonychotes weddellii | reverse complement strand
TGAATCTCAGATCTGTACCTCTGAAACAAATAATGCAATATATGTTAAGAAAAAAAAAGAAGAAGAAGGTAGCGGGAGGGGAAGAATGAAGCGGGGGAAATCGGAGGGGTGGACGAACCGTGAGAGACAATGGACTCTGAAAAACAGGCTGGGGGTTCTAGAGGGGAGGGGGGTTGCAGGATGGGTTGGCCTGGTGGTGGGTATTGAGGAGGTCACGTTCTGCATGGAGCACTGGGTGTTATGCACAAACAATGAATCATGGAACATTTCATCTAGAACTAATGATGTAATGTATGGGGATTAACATAAGAATAAAAAAAAAAGAGGACAGTTAATTAAAGGGATGTCTTGCTGTTAAAAAAAAAAAAAAAAAAAAGATTTGCACTTTGTTAATAAATGAGTATAGGCAACCCTTAAATTCCGTAGTTGAAAATCAATACAACTGAGTCATTTATAAGAGTTAATTCAGTGGAATTCTTTCTCCAAAGCATCTTGGATTCAAATACTTAGAGTAAAGGTATGCTTTTCATGTCTATGAAAACGCCTAGTGATTTTTTTCAAAATTTATTTATTTATTTATTTGACAGAGAGAGAGAGAAAGCACAAGCAGGGGGAGCGGCAGAGATAGAGAGGGGAGAAGCAGGTTCCGTGCTGAGCAAGGAGCCTGATGCGGGGCTCAATCCCAGGACCCCGGGATCATGACCTAAGCCAAAGGCAGATGCTTAACCGACTGTGCCACCCAGGCATCCCAAGAGTAAAAGTATGCTTTTCATGTCTGTGAAAATGCCTAGTGATTTTTACTCCAATTTCAGAAACAAATAATGTATACAGTAGACCCCCCTTATCTGTGGCTGTGCTTTCTGACGTTTTGGTTACCTTTGGCCAACTGCAGTTTGGAAGCAGATGACATCTTCCTTCTGACATATCATCAGAAGGTCAATAGTAGCTTAACACTGTGTCACAATGCCTACGTCATTCCCCTCACTTCAACTCATCACATAGGCATTTTGTCATCTCACATCATCACAAGAAGAAGGGTAAGTAGAGTAGTACAGTAAGATATTTTGAGAGAGAGAGAGAGAGCACATTCACATAACTTTTATTATGGTATATTGTTGTAATTGTTCTACTTTATTGTGAGTTATTGTTAATCTCTTACTGTGACTAATTTACAAATTAAACTTTACCATGTTTAGGAAAAAACATTGGGTTCAGTACTATCTATGGTTTTAGGTATCCACTGGGGGTCTTGGAACATATCCCCCACAGATAAGGAGGAACTCCAGTATCTCCCTTATCAAATGAGTTGCTGAGTGCAGTTGAATGGGGGGAGAAAGGGTATCCATAGGGAATGGGCAACCATTTGGCTTTCCCTTAATCATTATCCCCTACCATCATTCTACTCTATAAACCATTAGTTTCTTTGCAACAAGACTTTATTTTATAATCAAAAGCTGCAGCTTTCCCATGCCACAGAAAGTTCTTTGAGGGTAGGAACCTTGTCTTACTCAACTTCCTTTCCCTCGCAGTGCCCGGCCTTGAAAATAGAGGGTCCTCAATAAGTAGCTATTGATTTGTACTGAATTGCTGAATTTAATCTCAAACTGCCCCCAGCAAAAATCTGTACTTGTCAACACTAAAATTACTTATGATCCTATGCAGAACATAACCAACTGACAAAGTTATGAATCTTTCCAAAACTGGCCTTAGAACTTCTTGTGGTTCTCAACATGCATATTGTAAATGAGTTTGGAATTTGCATGCCAAGTTGAAATATGGTGCCCTAGAGAATTTCTATGATTGATCTCATTCAAGCAAATTTACCCATTGTCCCCCAATACCTCACTATAATTAGAGACTGGCATTTTGTTTCAAATTACATAATAGTTTTTCATAGAAGACATCTGTCTTGTAACTTGCCTAACTCTCTTAGGAAAACAAACAAACAAACAAACAGAAAGGAAAGGGAAAAACAATACCTCAGTGACATTAATTACACCAGCATGTTTTCCAGTGCTTTGAAAGGGAGACTCTGAGCATTGATTGCCATTGAAGTGAGACCTAAAGTATATATTACAGTTCTGAAAACCCCACTTAATGTTCTTATAGCTCTAAGAAATCTAGTCATATCCTGATGGCTACCTAGGGTAATAATCAATTTCTCCTATTAAGTTGCCCAAGGCAGTAGCCTAGTGTGTGCTAGGACCAGGATCCCTTTTCAGGTTGTTGAATTCTATAATGCCTCTTGCTTTCCATCACTAAATGAGCAAGATAGAACATACCAGTAGGTAGAGATCCTTCAAACCCCAGGATAGACTTGAAAAGAAACCTCACACTCTGCTTGCAGTATGGTTGTACTTCAGTCATCCCAATAAATTGCTTCTTCTTGAGTTTGGAGTTTTTATGAAGCATTCTAGAAGAACTACTGTGTTGAGGTCTGCTGGGCAAGTACAAATTAGTTGAGAAATTCAGAAAGCACTAGCTGAATTTGAAGCCAATATTATAAGTGCTCTTGAATACTTAGCGATATTCCAGCATTCATGCATTTATCAACCATATATTAGTCAAGTAAAAAAATAAAATATTTACATTGCAAAAATATAGGTCCACATTTTGAAGTTCATTCATTTATTCATTCATTCAAGCAACCACTGTTTATTAAGTATCTGTTATATATCAGGGATGGTACTAAATTCTATGAATATGGCTGAATTATCTTTGCCTTTGAAAAATGTATAGGCTAATATTTCATTCTCGACTCTGAATTTGCATTAAAATTACCTGAGCAATTAAACAATCTGTGAACTTCATCTCCAAAGATAGGCCCCAAACCCTGGCATTTCTTTTTTTTTAATATCATTTTAATTTGTTTAGTATATTTTTCAAGTGCTTTTTATTTTGTGAAAGCATCCGTCATCTCTTAAGCCTGTGAAACGTAGTCGCTTCAAGGAAAACAAGCTCGGGCGCCTGGGTGGCTCAGTTGGTTAAGCGACTGCCTTCGGCTCAGGTCATGATCCTGGAGTCCTGGGATCGAGTCCCACATCGGGCTCCCTGCTCAGTGGGGAGTCTGTTTCTCCCTCTGACCCTCCCCCCTCTCATGCTCTCTCTATCTCATTCTCTCTCTCAAATTTAAAAAAAAAAAAAAATTAAAAAAAAAAAAAGGAAAACAAGCTCAAATTTACTTCCATTTCACCTAGACCATAAAAGTCTCTAATTATTAGAAATATTAAATATAAAATTAAAAATAAAAGAATCTTGTTATAAAACAGAATATGCAAATACATTTAAATGATTGATTTTTAATATTTACATTTTTCAAGAATATCTGCAAAGCAGTAGTGTATAATGGTTAAGAAAACAGCATTTGGAATCATATATTTGGCTTTGAGTCACAGTCAGCCATTAATTATTGGCAGTGAAAGCCCAAGCTTTCAAGTGTAATAACTTGAAGTTTAATAACTTCGGTAGGATTCAAACATTGGCATTTCTTAAAAACATCCCAGCAGAGAGTGAGGTCCTTGCTTTAATAGGTGACTACACAAACAAACAGGAGATCATAGCACAGTGCTCTCACAAGCATAGACAAGAAGTTTTGGGAGCACTTTGGAAGGCCATAAGAATCAGGGCAGCAAGGGCGGCGGCGGGGAGTGGTTAGGGAAAGCTTTAGCAATAAAAATTGTCTATAGCTTACTAGAGTTTCTACAGAAGAATAAAAGTCCTTCTAAGAAGGGTCAGAGAAGAAGGAGGGAGATGAAAAAGCAAAGAATTAAGAAAATAAGCAAGAAGGCATGTGTATTTTAGCACAATAAGCTAAAGGGCAAACATCCAACCAAATTGCTGGATTCCACAGTGGAAATTCAGGGAATTCAACTCAAAACATTAGCAGTGTGTCCCTGGACAAGTTACTGAACCTCTTTGATTCTTTTATTCATTTATAAATTGAGGACAATGATAGGTACCTCACAGGGTTATTATAAAGAACAGAAAATGTAGCATAAAACACCCAATAAATGCCATCATTAAGTAGAGATGATTCACATGCAGATACTATTCAAATATTGTTGTAGTGATTGGATTAAATTTGTTTGTTTAGAAGACTGAAATCTCAAGATCAAATAAAAACGATCTTGACATACCTTTCTGCAGTGAGATATTATTGTTTATGCCACATTAATCCTGAACAGGACTCAATTTTCTTCTCCCAATAGTAGTATTGACTAGTGTAATGTATTGATTCATCAAGATCAGAAAATTCTGAAGGAATTAGAACAAGATTTAAATTCTACAGAAAATGAATTCTAAAACTCAAATCTCTCTTCCAGGACTAAGAATAAACACTCAATGTGACAATGAAGTCTTTTGATGCCTAAGATTTGCTTATCTATCTTAGAATGGTGGGCAAGAATAAAGAGCTATGATTATTTTCTCATTTTGTTTCATTGCTTTAACTAAGAACTTCTTAAACATCTCACACTACTTTCACCAGATAGGTATGGTCTTCCTTAAGATCCAGAGAGCTGTAAAACCTTTACTTCCAAGGTAGCAGGTGTGTTGGAACATTATTGAAAGATGCTGGGTTTGGCATATAATTTTTCAGGGAAAGCAGTGTTGTAGGTCATATTTCGTTGTCAAAGAAACATTGGCCCAATTCTTTACTTCTTCCCTGCCCTAAACAACAAACAAACAGATAAAAACAAACAAACAGAAATATGGGATATTCAATTCATCTATCACTGAAAAAGAGAAACATCAATCCCTTTCAACCAAGGCTTTGAAATTGGTATTTTTTTTTTAAGATTGTATTTATTTATTTGACAGAAAGAGACACAGTGAGAAAGGGAACATCACCAGGGGGAGTGGGAGAAGGAGAAGCAGGCTTCCTGCAGAGCAGGGAGTCTGATGAGGGGCTCGATCCCAGGACCCCAGGATCATGACCTGAGACGAAGGCAGACGCTTAACAACTGAGCCACCCAGGTACACCAAAATTGGTATTTCTAAAGAATTTCAAGTCTTTCTGTATTCTAGACTATACTGTATCCAACCCTAGAAATAAAAAAAAAAATTAAAAAGCATAAAGCAGTAAAGGAAATAGAAATAGATAGAAAATGGATAATAAATAGAAAATGGAAAAGACCTCTAGAACGGTGAATTATGAGGAGATTTTTAAGGTGCACTGAAAAAAAATGTATCCTGGCTGGATATATCTCAGTAAATCTTTAAAGTGCTGCTACTTTTATTCTTTGATAAATATCATATAATGGCTTACAAGTGAAGTATAATTTCAGTTCCTACTACAGAGCCATTATGATGTTCCTGTGGACCAGTTAATTTGTTACTGAGCTCTCCTGTACCAATCTCATACCAATCTGGAAACAGAAAAGTCTTCTCTTCTGAATGAGGTGATTTCTCTAGAAAGTCAGCTGTTCTCAAAAGTCAAGTTCATAGTACAGAGATTGCAGAAGGATACTACCAAGTTCTCTACTTTGGAGTTTCCAAGAAAAATTATTTTAACATACCATAAGCATTCTATCAAGTACCTATTGCTTTTAAAAATGCTACGGTGGGGTTTTTTGTTTTTGTTTTTGTTTTTTGTATTTTTCAAGTATCAATTAGTGAATTTATGTTTATGAAAGTCCCCAGCGAGAGGATATGGAAAAAGCAGTCTATAATTTAAGGCAAACCCTTAATCAAATTGATTTCACCAAAATTCCATTTCCTTTTAGGACAACTTTTAAAAAGCAAAGCCAATGGTTGCCACATTCTAAGAATGGCTGAACCAAATGATTGGCCACTTTTCTTACCTAGTGACAGTATAGTTAAGACAATTTTAAGTCTTGGATTCTGGAATTTTGGCTTCACGAATTAGGCCATAGCATACAAGTTAAACATAAGAAGTTTAAACCAGACTGCCAAGATTTACGCTAATTGTGTGGCTTTAGGCAATGATATAACTTCTCTGTGCTCCACCCTCCTCATTTGAAAAATAGGGCAATCACATTACTTAATTATTGGAGTTGTTATGAGTTAGCACATTTAGAAGTTCTTATAATAGTGCCTCATACATGGTTGGCACTCATTAGAAGTTAGCTTTTAATATATTATTGTTACATCTCCAAGAATTCTCCTCGCAGAATATAGGTTTTGGAATTGGGATGAGCCCCACCTCAGTCCTTACTAGCTTTGTGATGACAGAAAAAACTATTTGACTTCTTGGAGTCTCAGTGTTCTCAAGACTAAAATAAGGACAATAATACCTACCTCATAACTGTCTGAGGATTAAACAAGCAACAAGCAAAATGCTTGCTATATAGTCAAGTGGCTATCTGAAGAGCATTTAACAACTAAAGCAAATAAATAGCATATATACTAGATTGTCAAGTTGGTAAAGGAAGGAAAGCAAGAGAGTGAAGAATAAGTTAAAATCTGGTTCTAAAGACTCCTGGATCCCTCATCCACCATCTCCCTTCCTTTCCCCACTCCCCCAGAAAAATCCAGGCTGTATAAAAGTATTTCTATGTCCCTATGCACAAGTGAGACTAGAAAATCAGTGATGAGTATAGTTCAGCCTTGGGCAACCATACTGACCCAGACAAGGTTAATCATTGTCACTTTAGAGTCTCTGGAAATACTGTGGGTCTTCAGAAGATGGGTGGTCACTTATGTCTATGAGGGGCGGGTAAATGGAGTATAAAGTGACAGATGCAGCAGGTGTGTAGTGACTAATGCTGAGAACTACAGCAGTCACAGAGCCCCACAGAAGCTTGGCAAAGAACAGCCAGAGAGCCTCTGAGCCCCTGCTGGGGCACACAACAGCAGACCAATGCAAGCTTTGGAGACTCAAAAACAACCCAGTGTCTTTGAGGCAGCCAGACACATTGAAGGAAGAAAAACCTTAATCCCAAATCTTAAACCTCCTTTCAGCACCTTTTGAGAAGACTATGAAAGGCCAGTGGAGAGGAAAAAGAGATGTTTGCTAGGAGATAGAAGGAATCTAAGTCCAAAACTCAGAGCTGGTACAGAATGGATAGAGAAAATCAGGAAGTGTTGTAGTTAAACACGTACGTAATGAGAAAAAAATTTAAATATTTGCTGAGCATTTTCTTTTTTTTTTTTTAAAGATTTTATTTATTTATTTGACAGAGAGAGAGAGAGCGGGAGCAGGAATACAGGCGGGGGAGCGGGAGAGAGAGAGAAGCAGGCTTCCCGTGGAGCAGGGAACCCGATGCGGGGCTCGATCCCAGGACCCTGGGATCATGACCTGAGCCAAAGGCAGATGCTTAATGACTGAGCCACCCAGGCACCCTGCTGAGCATTTTCAAACATCAATAACCCAGCCATTTATATTTTTAAATATTAAAAAGGGCGCAGAGTATGGTATTGATTTGAAAATACAGAAATGTCATGCTAAAAAATGTATCTGGTTTTGAACTGACAAAGTAAGACGAGTCAATCTGATTTTATTCATATACTAAGGTCTACATTTCAACATAATGAAATTTTGTCTTATTAAAATGTGGGTTAGGACACTCAATATTTGTATGGTGCAACAAGTAATAATGGCCCCATTATTAATTGCCTACTCTTATTAAAAAGTTCCAAAAGAAAATAAAGAGGAATTGAGAGCCTAGATATATTTGATAATGTGAAAAACAGTTGTCTATTATTTTATTTTGGGGTCAGCAAAGGTTTCTTGATAAATTACAATGTGTTTTCTTCTTTTTTTTTTTTTTTTAGAGAGAGACAGAGAGAGAGAGAGGGAACACAAGCAGGGGGAGCAGGAGAGGGAGAAGCAGGCTTCCCACCGAGCAGGGAGCCCGCCAAGTAGGGAGCCCGCCGAGCAGGGAGCCCGACGTGGGGCTCGATCCCAGGACCCTGGGATCATGACCTGAGCTGAAGGCAGCCACTTAACCACTGAGCCACCCAGGCGCCCCCAATGTGTTTTCTAAACCTGACCTATAATAGCTGTTTTTAAAACAAAACATAAATAATACCAAATGGTACATCCAATTAATTCATTTCCAACTGGTTTTGATTATCAGCATCAATAATTATGTTCAGTTTGTATCTGGTTATTAACCTTAATGATACTCTATCTGCCATTTAAGTAATTACTTTTTTACCAACATCATCAGTAACAATAATTTTTGCTTGTAATTAGTTGATTTGTCATTCATTAAGGCTGTAAAATTATCCTATTAAATCATCACCTCCAAGATGATCATAAAGATAAATAAAATATTGCATGGGTACTGAAATTTGTCACTCACTTGAATTTTGAAGTAGGACATAGACACGGCTCCCCCCAAAAAGAGAAATTATTTATTTATCTTCTTTAGGCTCTAATACCCCTTTAACTTCACTTCCTTTAGGTCTTAAAGTATATTTTTATGTAAGACACCTAAATAGCTAAACACTTTGAAAATGGTTTTCTTAATTTTCTTAAAAAGCAGATGTGATGGTTTTTTTCAAGTGTCAACTCACTAAGCTACAGCCACCAGTTATTCAAGCACTAATTTAGGTGTTGCTATGGAGGTATTTTATAGATGTAATTGAAGTCCATAATCAGTTGGCTTTTAAGTAAGGGAGATTATCCTAGATAGTCAGGGTGGGCCTAAACCAATCAACAGAAAGGCTCTAAGAGCAGAGTCAAGGCTTTCCTGAAGAAGAAGAAATTGTGTCTATGGAGAGGAACTTCAGAACATGCTTGAGAGCTCAAGCCTGCCCTTCTGACAGCCTGCCTTATAATTTCTTTCTTTTTTTTTTTAAAGATTTTATTTATTTATTTATTTGAGAGAGAGAGAATGAGAGACAGAGAGCATGAGAGGGAGGAGGGTCAGAGGGAGAAGCAGACTCCCCGCCGAGCAGGGAGCCCGATGCGGGACTCGATCCGGGACTCCAGGATCATGACCCGAGCCGAAGGCAGTCGCTTAACCAACTGAGCCACCCAGGCGCCCAAACCTGCCTTATAATTTCTGACTTGCCTAGCCAGCCTCCATAATCACATAAACCAATTCTTTGCAATACTTTTCTTAATATATATCTCCTACTAGTTCTGCTTCCCTGGTTGGACTCTCATACAGCAGCCTATTGCAAAGTGGCTTGGGTGTTGTATCAGAAAGAAGAGAGAGTAGAAAGTACTCCTTGACCTAAAATGGATAGCTCACCATTTAAAATTTTATTAGCAGATAGTCATTTACTTCTTTGTGTGATCCTATAAAAATGTAGATGTTTCTAGAAGGGGTAGCAGCATAAACTATTCCTATTAAGACCCCCCTCCCCACTTAGAGGTTCCCAATTCCCACTTAAGGCACTAAGAGGGTGAAACCCATGAAGTTGTAAAGACCAGGTGTAGAGTACGTAGCAAATGAAAGTGTTGCTACCTCATAGCTTGGCCAAGGGCCAGTCCTGTCAGAACTAGTACTGCTCCATTCGAATTACCATAGATTCCTTCTCAGTTACAAACTTGCCTTCTTCCAGGCAGGAAGACCTTACAGAAATGTACACCCCATAGGATTCCATTATTAAAAAGACAATCACACCATGTTACAAGAAGCTCTGGAAAAAGTCTGGAAAGAATTACAAATACATGGAGACTAAATAACATACTACTGAATAATGAATGGATCAACCAAGAAATCAAAGAGGAAATAAAACAATTCATGGAGGGCTAGTGCTCACTGAGGCCGAGGCCCCACCTGCTGGCAAGACTGAGCCCCGCTGCATTTTACTTTATTTTGTTCATGGTTTTGCAGAGACTGAAGTTTTGTGGATTAGGTTAAACTCCCGACCTCCTCAAAGAGGACCCATTTATTTATTTATTTTTCTTTCCAAAATGGCAGCCTCCAGCTGAACACAAGTGTTAGTTCTGTACCAGGTGATGCTGAGAGAGCAAGCATTTCAGCACCTATAATTATAGAACTTATGCTGTCAGGAGGATAAGACAGTTGCTTCAGAGAAATTAAGAATGTAAAGGATCCCACAGAAATTCAAACCCTAGTGAACAAAGTCAAAGGAGACACTGGAGTAATTCACTGACAGGTCCACTTTGGCCAACTGTATTTGACTGACAAGCCTATCACTGAGAATCAAGAGAACCCCAGGACTTAGGGAGCCGGGACCAGCCCCCACTACAGCTGTGGACCATCTTCAGCATTCATTCTGCTCTGGGGATGGGGGCTCCCAACAGACCACCAGTGGCCTCTTACATCAGCTTAAAATAGCCTCTTTCTCTGCCTACCCTGTAGCAGCTGATAAACTGAGTCGGGTTTCCATTCTTCTGCAACCTTAGTGAAAAATGATGGCTGTCTTTCTCTCCTTGGTTCAAGTGTTAAAATGAAGAGCTAGAGCTCACTCAGAATAATGCTGTGTATTATTATGTCTCCTCTCCATCCCACCCCTCTTTTGTATCTCATTACCACTTGTATAGAGCACCTCCACGCTTTGTTTCTTCATTGACAATAAACAGAGCTGTCTCCCCCCGCCAAAAGAAATACATGGAGACAAATGAAAATGAAAACACAATGGTCCAAAATCTTTGGGACACAGCAAAAGCTGTTCTAAGAGGGAAGATTATAGCATTACAGGCCTTTTCAAGAAGCAAGAAAAAAAAATCAAATAAACAACCTAACCTTACACCTAAAGGTGCTAGAAAAAGAAGAACAAACAAAGCCCAGAGCTATAGAAGAAAGGAAATATTAAAGATTAAGGCAGCAATGAATGAAATAGAAACTACAAAAACAATGAAACCTGGATCTGGTTCTTTGTAAAAAAGATAAACAAAATTGTTAAACCTTTACCCACACTCATCGAAAAGAGAGGGAGAGAGAGAGCACTCAAATAAATAAAATCAGAAACAAAGGAGGAAAAATAACAACTGACACCACAGAAATACAAAGCACAATAAGAAAATATGAAAAATTGTATGTCAACAAATTGGACAATCTAGAAGAAATGGATAAATACCTAGAAACATATAATCTTCCAAAACTGAAACAGGAAGAAATAGAACAGACTGATCACTAGCAATGAAATTGAACTGGTAATAAAAAAACTCCCAACAAATAAAAGTCTAAGACCAGGTGGCTTCAGAGATGCGTTGTACTAACATTTAAAGAGTTAATACCTATTTTTATCAAACTATTCAAAAAATAGAAGAGGAGGAAAAGCTTCCAAATTTATTCTATGAAGTGGGCATTACCTTGATACCAAAACCAGATAAAGACACTGCAATAAAAGAAAAATACAGATCAATATCGCTGATGAACACAGGTGCAAAAATCCTAAACAAAATATTAGCAAGCCAAATCCAACAATACATTTAAAAAAATCATTCACTACAATCAAGTGGGATTCATTCCAGGGATACAGCATGGTTCAATACTTCCAAATCAATCAATGTGCTACATCACATTAACAAGAGAAAGGATAAAAATCATATGATCACCTGAATAGGTGCAGAAAAAGCATTTGACAAAATACAACATCCATTCATGATAAAAAGTCTCAACAAAGTAGGTTTAGAGGGAACATACCTCAACATAATAAAAACCATACATGAAAAACCCACAGCTAACATCATATTCAATGGTGAAAATCTGAGAGTTTTTCCTCTAAAATCAGGAACAAGACAAGTACACTCTGACCACTTTTATTTGACATAGTACTGGAAGTTCTAACCACAGCAATCAGATAAGAAGAAAAGGTCAAAGACATATAAATTGGTAAGAAAGAAAGAAAACTTTCACTATTTGCAGATGACATGATACTCTGTGTAGAAAACCCAAAAGACTCCACAGAAAAGCTGTTAGAACTGATAAATGAAGTCAGTAAAGTTGCAGGATGCAAAATTAATATAGAGAAATCTGTTGCATTTTTATACACCAATACTGAAGAAGCAGAAAGAGAAATTAAGAAAACAATCCTATTTGCAATTACACCAAAAAGAATAAAATCCTAGGAAGAAACTTAACCAAAAAGGTGAAAAAGAACTATAGTCTGGAAACTATGAAATGCTGACTAAATAAACTGTAGATGATACAAACAAATGGAAATATATTCCAATTCATGGATGGGAGACTAAATATGATTAAAATGTCTATACTACCCAAAGCAATCTACAGAATTAATGCAATCCCTATCAACATATCAACAACCTTTTTCATAGTACTAGAATAAATAATCCTAAAATTTATATGGAGCCACAAAAGACCACGAATAGCCAAAGCAATCCTGGGAAAGAACAAAGCTGGAGATACCACAGACCTAGATTTCAACATACACTACAAATCTGTAGTAATCACAACAGCATGGTAATGGCACAAAAACAGACACATAGATCAATGGAACAGAACAGAGAGTCCAGAAATAAACCCACACTTACATAGTCAATTAATTTACGACAAAGGAAGCAAGAGTATACAATGGAAAAAAGGCAGTGTCAGATGTGACTAGGAAAACTGGACAGCTACATGCAAAAGAAGGAAACTAAACATACGTTCTTATACCATACACAAAAATAAACTCATAATGGATTAAAGACCTAAATGTGAGACCTGAAACCATAAAACTCCTAGAAGAAAATAGGTAGTAGTTTCTTTAACACTGTCCATAGAAACATTTTTCTAGGTATGTCTCCTCAGGCAAGGGAAACAAAAGCAAGATTAAACTATTGGGACTACACCAAAACAAAGTGCTTTTGCACAACAAAGGAAACCATCAACAAAACAAAAAGGGTACCTACTGAATTGGAGAATATATTTGCAAATGATACATCCATAAGGGGTTAATATAAAATATGTAAAGAACTTACACAACTCAACACCAAAAAAAAAATAAAAATAAAAACCAATTAAAAATGGGCAGAGGACCTGAATAGACATTTTTCCCAAGAAGATATACAGATGGCCATCAGACACATGAAAAGATGCTCAACATCACTAATCATCGGGAAAATGCAAATTAAAACCAAAATGACATATCACTTTACACCAGTCAGAAAGGCTAAAATCAAAAACACAAGAAATAACAAGTGTTGGTGAGGATGTGGAGAAAAAGGAACCCTCATGCATTGTTGGTGGGAATGCAAATTAGTATAGCCAACGTGAAAAGCAGTTTGGAGGTTCCTCAAAAAAATTAAAAATAGAATTATTGTACAATCCAGTAATTCTACCACTGGGTATTTACCTCCCCTCCAAAACCCCCCAAAAAACAACAAAGACACTAATTCAAAAAGATATATGCTCTTCTATGTTTATTGCAGCATTATTTACAATAGCCAAGATATGGAAGCAACCCAGGTATCACCGATAGATGAATAAAGATGTGGTGTGTATGTACATATACAGAGATATATATACTATGGAATACATATACTATATAAAAAAGTGGTATATATACATATATGTGTGTGTGTGTATACACACACACACACACACACACACTGTAATACTACTCAGCTATAAAAAAGAATGAAATCTTGCCATTTGCAACAACATGGATGAACCTAGAGGGTATTATGCTAATTGAGATACATCAGATAAAGACAAATACCATATGATTTCACACATATGTGGAATATAAGAAACAGATGAACAAAGGAAAAATAACAAACAAAAGCCAGACTCAAATACAGAGGACAAACTGTGGTTGCCAGAGGGTAGGTGGGGGGATGGGTGAAATAGATAAAGGAGATTAAGATGTTATCTTGATGAGTATGAGAAATACATTGTTGAATCATATTGTACACCTGAAACTAATATAACACTGTATATTAATTATACTTCAATTAAAAAAGCTCTAAAATACTCTATAAAATCCACCCACTCAAGAAAACAGAATTTGATACATAAACTACTGGGCCAAAGAATATATGTCTAGATTAACCCCTTTGAAATGGCTCATTTTATTTTTGCCATACCAATAAATGAGGGTATGGGTTTGGTAGGAAAAAAGGTCAGCCTACCTATATGGAGGACTCCATGATGGCTTTGGAAAATTTCAGACCGGCAAAAACATGATGCATATTTAAAATTGGTTAATTTGATCAATTTTTTTAGATATTTAAGATATTTCTATAGATTTTGTTGCTGGTCGTTTCTATGATCAGCCCTCTATGGTTGAGAGACTGACAGACCTGTACCAAGATTGGAGGATTCAGCTAAATAGAACAGAGATCAAAGATACTGCCATAGATATGGGGGAAAATTACACTATGCACTTGTTTTTATGTTCATCCAGGTTGCAATTCAAAAGAGAATGATTTTAAAATAGATTTAGTACTGGGTTTATTTTGTTGACCTTGGCAAATGTCACCTCAATGTTGTTCCACTTCTATTTTTTCTCAAGGGAGCAGAGCTGCTCATGAGCAGGTGAAGGTAGAAGCACACGGTCAAATTAGAGTAAAGATATTACTGAGAGAGAAACATTTTAAGCTGTCCAGAATATTAACAAGGAATATGATTTGCATATTTCCTGAACATAGTGTCTTATTTTATAGATTAGTAACTACTTCATTATAAACATGAATTTAGAGCTTCCTGAAATTATTTATATTAGAATCTAGTATTGAGGGGTTTTTTTTCCTTGACATTATTTATTCTAAAATGGAAATGAGAACTTTACCCATGATTTCCTATGATAATTGTGGACTTCCATTCAAGAAAACCAGCAGAAGCAACATTTGAGAACTGCCTTCCTCATTTCAGACACAACTATATGAATAATCTTCTATTTTCACAGTAAAGCTCTCCCATTTGTTACACTGTGAAATTGCAGGCTACCTTTTCTCCAGAGATCTCAAAGTTCTTTTCTGGTATCAATTTGTCAATAGCCCAATGCCTCTGATTCTATGGAGCCCAGAGGAATCTGTTCTAGCATTATTTCTATGAAAGCCTTTGATAGGCTTTATGACAACCCAAGCTAAGGAGCATCAATAATGACTGCAAAGTTCTTTTGCCAAGTGCTTACTTAACTAACAAAAGACATTTCCATTAAAAGAAAAAAGTATGACTTTGAAAAACTCTGAAAACTCAAGGGCAGTGTATTTACATCCTTCTTAAATCTACTCAAGCTTTCACTCAAAGATTAAATTTACACATGTTATATACTCATACAATGCCCAGTAGAGTATACTCAATAAAAAATTAATTATTATTAACTTTACAAATATGTGATAAATCAACATCTATTATTTATTAGTTATTGTGACTTAGAGCAAGTCATTAACCTTTTCAAATCTCAGCTTTCTCATTTATAAAATGGGGCTTTTCCACCTGTATATGAGGATTAACATTACTCAAGATGCATGAGATCATTTTTAAGTTATTTTTCATACAAATATGAACTTATAGTATAATTAACCTGGGACTTGAACTTCAGACACTTTAGAAATTTAACACTGATAATAATGAATTATATGTAATAATACTATATATCGCAAATATTAGATAAACTGGGAAAAATGTAACACTGATGTTCTGCCATTTCTGGATAGATTCCTTCAGAATAAAGTTCTCAGCAATCATGCATGAATTCATGGCACTTTAAGGATGGCTGGTAGGCAGACTCACGAAGTTATGAAGATTTGTTCTGGAACATTGTGAAGCAAGTGTTAAAAAGGCATCTAAGCAGTTTTATAGATGTTTCTAACTGGAAAACAATGGTAAAACCAATAGTCTAGTGTGCCAGTGAAAATGTCATATAGTCTTAAGTAAGTATTTTGGGAGAAGAAGGAACACAGATTTGGGCTGGGATCAGGGAAGACCCTCTGTATTTCAGAGTTTATGGACATAAACTAGGTTAAGTTGCTTGTATTTGAATTCTATGTTCACTATGATCTTTCTGACTATTCCCGCATCTGAACAAGGACACAAACCCATGATACTTAATGAGAGTACCCATGCCTTTGATATGTAATCATCTATTGTTATGTATTATTATATATATCGATTATGTAAGTCTCATCTCTCCAGCAAAGATTTTGGTAGGCAAAGGCCTGAGTCAAACCAAGGGCCTGGTATGTATTAAGAGTGACTTTTTCTTATACCATGTTTTACAGGTTTCAAAGTTAATTATTTCAGTCAACCTTCACAAAAACCACACAAAAGAACCTGGAACTCTGAAAGTTAAAATGAGTAACTTGTCCAAAATTACTTGGTTAGGCTTCAATAAATATTTATTAAATTGACTCTCTGCATCATCTGTTAAGTACCTATGATTTGTGATCACTGAGCTTGCAAATACATAGTAAGAGTTGTAGTGCCTTGTACAGCATGTTCCCCTATTTTGTATAGTACTTTGCATTTTATAAGTGCCTTCACCTACATAATTGTGTTTAATGATTGATATCTTAGAGAGTGGGAGAATATGCCAAGTGTAAGAAATGATGTTACAGTATTATGTAGTGGGAAACATAAGGACAGCTGAGCAGGATTTAGATTAATTCATGGGTGACACAGTCATAACATTTATTACTGTTGAGATAGATCCACAAAAGGAAATTATTTAAAAGGAAAGCTAAAGACAAGGCTTCGCTTGTCTCCTTAAGCTGTAATGCCCTTCTCTTTCTTCTTCCTTCTTAGAGCAGTTTACTCTTCCTTCAAAGCTCAGCTCAAAGGCCATCTCCTCTATGTAGCTACCACTGAGCCCTCTGAGTTTGCAATGAATTGCTTCCCTCTGTGTTCCCACAGCTCCTTATATGTAGCTCTTGCATAGCATTTATTTTCTTCTTCTTTGTAAATAACTATTTACTTTATAAAGCTTCTTGAAGGCAGAGGCTAGCTTGTCCTCATTAGCTCCCATGTGCCCACAACAGGGCCCTGGAAGTATTGAAGGAACTGGAGGGAACACCACTATTTAAAATACTAAATACTCCCACAAAATATCCTCAAGGGTCATCTCCTGCTAGATTCTGCATGAGATTATTTTGATATTGTAAATGATAGCAAGGGCAGAAAAGATTATTGAGGGACAATAAAAAGAATAAAAAATAAAAATGGACAGAGCAGAGATTTAGGAAAGCAGACTGTTAAAAGGATGCTTCATTCCATGGTTATATATTAAGGGCCCACTATGTATCAGGCACTAAACTAATTGCTATGGATATAAAAGAGAACAAGGCTCTGTCCCTGTTCTTCAAGGAGTTTCCAATCCAGTGTGGAAGGCAGTCAAGTAACCTATAATTACAAACGAAGTGCTAAATGTATTGTTAAAGATAACTACCTGCTACGACATGGCAGTTCCAAGTCTAAAAAAAAAATCTTACTTTTAAATTGTATTAAAAATATGAGGAAATGAGGTTGGGGTTAGATTTCTAGTCTTGTGATGACAAAGTTATTTTACTGTAGGAGTTTCAATAATAAAGTTCTATGTTTACTAGCTCTAAGAATATATATGCTAAATTTATAACATCATTGAGCAAATCTAGCACTTGACAACATCAGACTTTCTTCAAGAAGAATCATTTTTACTTTTCTATCACCACCAGCATTATGATTACATACTCTCATAGGGACTTTAATTTCTTCTTTGAAATATTCATCACAGTAGTAATTATTGGTATACTTGTTTCATGTGTTTCTCCCTCCCTTTGATCATGAGCTCCCCAAGGTGGGGAATTGTGTCTGTCTTGATCGTCTTTACAACCCTAGCTCAGTACAGTGCACATACCAGGTGCTCAATAAGTATTTGATAAATTGGTTAAATTACTAATATTTGTTAGTTTTGTCATCCAATACCATAAAATAAAGTTTCTCTATAGCTTGCAACAACTTTTCCCCCAATATGTGGCACTCATTCCAAAATGCAATGTGAGTCCAGAACAAGATCAAATTATAACTGTGAAATATGCATATTGCACAAAACCAGCAAACACAGTTGGGCAGATTGTGCCCATTACAAAGAAGCCATGCCAAGTAGTAGATGGGGGCTGAGATCCGACCTATTTTCTCCTTTCTAAGCCATGGTGCAAGGATGCATTTCCTGGAAACAGGACCTCTTCCTTATTCACAGTCTGTAGCCTTGATGATACAACTTGTTGGTTGCCCTAATTGAACACACTGCATCCAAACACCATGTGTACTAAAATATTGGGAGCAAGTAAGAATTATGGATCTAGGTTTCACTTAACAGTGTTATTTTTTAATAGAGGTATAATTGACATACATTATATTAATTTCAGGTGTACAACATAATAAATCAGTATTTATATATACTGCAAAAGGACCACCACAAGAAATCTAGTTAACATCTGTCACCATACATAATTACAGAACTTTTTTTCTTGTGGTGAGAACTTTTAAGATCTACTCTCTTAGCAACTTTCATATACGCAATACAGTATTATTAATTATAGTTGCCTTGCTGTACATTACATCCTCATGACTTATTTATAACCAGAAGTCTGTACCCTTTGATCCCCTTCATCTATTTCGTCCTCCTCCCATTCCCAGCCTCTGGCAACCACCAATCTGTTCTCTGTATCTATGGACTTTTTCATTTTTCTTTTTCTTTCTCTTTTAGATTCTGCACGTAAGAAAGATCATATGGTATTTGTCTTTCTCTGTTTGACTTATTTTATTAGTCTAAGGTCCCCAAGGTCCATCCATGTTGTCACAAATCACAAGATTTCATTCTTTTTTTATGGCTGAATAATGTTCCATTATATATATCACATTTTCTTTATCTACACAGTGTTAGATATTTAGGTTGCTTCCGTATCTTGGCTTCTGTAAATAATGCTGCAATGAACAATGTTTCATTTTGTTGAGGTGGAAATCCACTGAATGTTTTTGAGGAAGGGGATAATATGGATAATACAGCAACCAAGGAAATTGACTTGGGATCCAGCATTTCCATTTCTCATACTGAATTTCTCTCTTTTATTTCAAAGCATCCATGAGAGCCAACACACTGTGCCCATTCCAATAGCTGATTAATAAAATGAGCTTTTAGGGGCATCTAGGTGTCTCAGTCAGTTGGGCATCTAACTTTTGGTTTCAGCTCAGGTCATGATCTCATGGTTGTGAGATCGAACCCCATGTCAGGCTCTGCACTGGGCATGGAGCCTGCTTAAGATTCTTTCTCTTCCTCTCCCTCTGCCCCTCCTCCCTGCTCACACATGCTCTCTCTCTCTCTCTAAAAGAAAATAATAAAATAAAACAAAATAAAGTAGAATGAGTTTTTATTTAATTTATTTTCACATAGTTATTTGTTTTGTTAACATTTTGTTTTTAGGCAGAGTCATGTTGTCGTTTGACATGTCTAGTGCATTTGTTAAAACTTTGATCCATTATAATCTCAATGCAAATGCCATTGCAACCATGAATGATTATTTTAATACTGTGTTATTTAGAATACATATCATTTATTTTAAAACCACAGTTGTGAAATTATTTTGATTTTAAATACCTGGCTTAGAGCCAGAACCTCATAAGCGGTTAGTTATTAGATGCCATTAGTAACATCAGGAAAGGCCAGACAGGTCACAGAAAGGGGAACTAAAGGGAAAGCATTCAGAAGATCCCTTCAAAGTAGAAAATGAGAATCAGAATGCTTTTAACTTTTTACCAATAGAAATGATCATCACAATGACAAAGACGATTAATATTTATTGGGCATCTCCTATGTGCCAGGCATTGTGCTAAGTACATCATCATCTTACTGTCCCTCGAAACAAAGAAGTGAAATAACTTGATTAAGTTGGAACTTGAATGGAGACTGTTTGAATCCAATAAAATATCCCTAAGGGCATGCACTTTCCCAAGTTAAACAACTCGTCTTCTGAATACCTGGTTCTAGGACCCAGGGATCCTAGAAACTTCTTGTCTAGAAGGGGCAATTGACTGTTGCTTGGGAGGGCATAAAGAAATGTAAAGTTACTCCTTTACTGTTACTACTGCTAAAACAATGCCAATTTGCTCCAAACAAACAAGCAAATGTATAAAATATGTACGATAGTATACCTATACTGTCAGTATAAATGGAAACTTCCTGGCTGTGGTTTTAATTAGAAATGGAACCCTTCCCTTGCTGTCCAAATTTATTACAGTTACACATCACCCTCAGGTTTTCATCTAGGAGACAAGTCATTCTGGTGATAGATGAGGCAATATTTATATATCATCTTGCAAAGTAAGCAAGAAGACTTTTAGTTTAAAAGTTCTATCGGCTATTGTTATACTCCAGTAATGAAAACAGTGATTTTGGAAAAAAGATTACATACATATAAATATGAAAAATAATTTTTAGGCTGTGATTTTTGTATAAATCGTACAGGTCAAAGTATACCTTTCAGTTCAGGTGGCCAGATGCAAGATATTACTCTTAAAATTTGTTGCCCTCTGTAAAAAAGATCTACTCAAAGAAGTTTGTTTATAGTTTAACTCAATATTTAGTCCTGCAAATTTCATGCTTCCTCCTGTCGATTCGCCATTATGAATATTCATTAGTGATGTTCATACAATTTCCAAGTGATTTACTATTAAATAATTAAAACAAAGATGAGAGATTAAGAGCCATGGTACATATAGTTTTATCAAAAATCCTGAGTTAATTATGGTTGCTATGATAGATCATAAAATCCAACTATGAGTGTCCTGATAACTAAGGCAATAAAAGAAACATGATTTCTAGGGGCACCTGGGTGGTTCAGTTGGTTGAGCAACCTACTCTTGGTTTCAGTTAGGTCATGATTTCAGGGTTGTGAAATTGAGCCCTGCGTAGGGCTCTGTGCTGGGCTTGGAGTCTGCTTGAGATTCTCTCTCTCCCTCTCCCTCTGGCCCTCCCTTCACTCTCCACTCCTCTCACTCCCCTGCTCATGCTTTCTCTCAAATAAATAAATAAATCTTAAAAAAAAAAGAAAAGAAACACAATTTCTTAAATATTTTTCATTACATAACAAGAGGAAACACATGAGTAAACAACACAAGACTTAGAAGAACCCTTATAATCTGTTGGTAGGAATGCAAAGTGATGCAACTGCATTTGATGAAAATTCCCATACTCTGTAGCCCATAGATTGGCTTCTGGGTGCACACCTTGAGATAAACAAAAGACAAAACAACTCTTGTTCACATGCACCAAGATCTAGGTACGAAGATGTCTCTTGTTGAGTGGCCTGTAATTACAAAAAACTAAAAACAAACAAACAAAACTTGCTGAATTCCCACAAATGAAGAATATATTTATCCCATGGAATAGACAGATAGATAGCATTTCAATATGAAGCAAATAGATCATACAGACCAAACAGATAATTTATGAAAATAATGTTGAATAAAAAAGTTATAGCATAGTTTTTTCAGGATGGTAACATTAAAAAACCCAAAGTCAAAACTATAACTTGTTTGTGAACATATAAGTTTCATATAAAAAATATAAAAACATGGACTACAGGGAAATACACCACATTTATGACACTGGTTCTCTCTGGAAAAGGGAAGCCAGGAATGGACCAGGGGATGGAAACAAGATGGTTTCGACTCAGTCGGTAATGTTTAAATTTTAAGTGGTGGGTGTACATATATTTGTTATATTGTTTATATACTTTTAATTTAAAAAACTAAAAAAAAAAAAGAAAATGCTTGATACCTTCAAGATTAAGGACCTCCAATGTAGCCTAAATACTTTAAAGACCATGTATATATTAGAGCAATAATCTTTGATATGAATGCTATCATCAAATTAACATATCTGTTTTAGCAGCTCATTCATTCATTCAATAAGTATTTGTTGAGCCCTATGGTGGAGAGACATAAGACAAAGTTCCTGTCCTCTGGATTTTATATTGTGGAGGAGAAAAAGAGACATAAATATATGAGCAGTATATAACATAATAAATGGCTAGTCGTTGGAACTGATGTTTAGTCAGATGGTACTCAGTAAGATACACCCATTGATGTCTTTTCTGATTGTTTTGTGTTGATGCTGTCCCAGTTGTTAAATAGTTTGAATATCACCCCCTATAATAAATTCAATGAAGACAAAATTAAGTAGGCTCAAGGAATGGATAGAGTGCAAAAGAGATGCTATTTAAATAAAGTGGTCAGATAGGCTTCCTTATGAAGGGTTTTTTAAGTAGAGAGTTGAATAAAAGGTGGGACAGAGCTATGGGAAGATTTTGAGAATGCAGGTCCAAACAACAAGGCAAGAATAAACTTAGTTTTATGTGGAACACCAAGAAGTTGCAGGCAGACTGGACTGAGCAAGGTAGGGAGTGATCAGAGTGGACATCAAAGAGGTTTTCAAGGACCAGATTACATAGGACCTTTCAAGCAGTAGTGAGGGTTTAGATTTAATTCTCAATGGGACACAACAATTGGGGAGGAAATTGAACAAGAACAGGACCTGATTGATTCAGATGTTTAAAATTTTATCCATATGTATATTACATAATTATATTATCTAATTACATAATATTTATATTATATATTTTATATTTGTATATTATATTTATATTATATGTGTATATTTCTATAATATATTTATATTATGTGTTATATTATAATACTATAAAACATATGTGAATTTGGTGACAGGGCAAGAGTTGGAAGCAAGGAGATCAGTTAGGAAATACTGCAGGGGTCTAGCCTCGATATAAAGCTGGTTGGGACCTGGTTGTTAGCAGCAGAGAGGGTGAAAAGCAATCTGATTTGGGATAGATTTTTGAAGGTTTAGCTAACAGGACTTGTTGATATGTGTTGTGAGGGACATAAAGGAGTTAAAGAGGATTCCTAGATTTTTCGTCTGGAGCAACTAGATAAATATAAGCTGCTGTTTATAGATATGGGAAAGACTACAGTCAAAATCCATTTGGGGAGAAGAAATCAAGAGTTCTATAATAAATGTGTTAAGTTTAAAATGTCTACTAGACAACTGAGTGGAGACAGCATGGAGGCAGTTGGCTATATAACAGTTGTTATTGATACTGTTAAAAAAAAAATCAAAAGCATCACGCTAACTACTTTACTCAACACCTCCCCCACAAGAATATGATTTTGTTAACTAGCCAACAGTTGCTGACTTATTATTCTGGTTTTAGATGGTGAACACAATATGTACTCTGCTCTGTATGATTTCTAACAGCTTATTTCCATTTATATGAACACGTTAATGGAAAAGAAAGCAGGAATGGAAACAAACAGTGTTGATTGGTTCTCTTATCCCTGAATGAAGACACTCATCACATAATGTGTATTTCCGACATTCCACACACTCTGTTTACAGAATCCAATTTTCTGAGGTTATTTCAGATAAAAGGCTTTTTAAATAACAAAATCATAGTATTGTGGCTCATAGTCCTAATCATAAATGTGATTTTTAAAAAGGTTTTCGTGATGGTTTTATCCCACATACTACAAATAAAATTAGGGAGTAATTTATGGTATGGTTTAAGAGTAAGACATACATGTCAGACTGGGTTTATATCGTGTTCCCACTACTTGGTTGGAAAAGTTATTTAACCTCCTGTCTCAGTTACTCCACCTGTTAAATAAGGATAATGATAGGACCGCAGACATGAACAAACAAAGGCTGTGTTTAGTATGGCGCGTGGCACCATGTAAGTTCTTGATAAATATCAACTACAAACATTATTTGTAAACATATAGCACAAGTTTAGTTCAACAAGCATGTATTAAGTACCACTATAGGCTTCACACTGTGCTAGGCACTATTAAGCACTAACTCCAGTGAGAGCTAAACAGAATGCAATTCTGAGTCAGAGTAGACACATTGATGAGAATGCTCCCTAACACCCTGTACAAGTTTAGTCTCCTAAACTTTGAAATCAAAATCCTCATGGAGGGGTCCAGGCATCACAGCTAACCTCAGATTGCTCACCAGCTCACTTTCTCTATCCTAGACACATCCTCCTCTGCAACTTGTGCTGACCATGTGTGTTGAATTCTCATCTCCCTTGAGAGAGAGTTGCTCGGAAGTGTATTTGATTTCTTCATTTTGTCATTTTCAAGAAGGAAGGAGAGCAACAGGAAAGAAACAAAAAGTTACATGGAATGGTGAAAAATCATTGTTCAGACATGACCTGATTATAATGTGAGCCGCTAGACCTCTCAATGGACACCAAACCTCTGGAACGAAAAGGGCTATTTCTTTGTACTGAAGCAAAATCCAGCTCACGTCTTCATTTAATATTTTAGAAGTCAGTTTCAAAGTAGGTCAAAGAAGGAAAACCAATTCTGGCTTCTTCCTTAGCTCACATCTTTAATTTTCATGGAACTGATACTATGTAAATCTATCTATTCCCAGAAAGATGAGAAGAAACTTACAACCTGCCAATCTCAGTAAGTTCTTTTCCAATATTATGCATGTGAAACAACTTTCATCACTTTCCCCTTTTGTAGGAAAAGAAATTCTGAAATTTTAAAAATGGCACATGAAAAACTAGTCTGCCCATTGATCTGGTGAATTAAAACCAAAGTAGATTTCACACCAACCACTTTATCAAATTAATTATGTTTCCGTATGTAGCTGTTTCCAAAGGACTGATTGTCAGTGAAAAGGGGTGCTTTACTTAGGGCAAATGACAACTTTTCCAAGTTCTTACATTAGGACCAAAAGATATGAGGGGGCACTTAGATGAATTTTTCTAAAGTCCTGAGATGATGGCTCTCTGCCACCAAAATCCCATTCAAGAATACATAAAATTTCCACAAAATGAAGGGTGTACAAAAGTCTCTGAAACAAGACCTGTTCTTCTGGAAGAAAAGATACTCACATTTTAACTTAATCAACTGACAAAAAAATGGTGTCTGTTTAAAAGGCCCAAATTTACATGTTTTTATGTAAATTTTTCAGCAGAAAAATGAGAAAAAAGGCAAAAAGTACAAAAACTACTACAATGAGGAATAAGAAAATTTAAATGGCCAAGAAACATATTAAAAACCTACCTAGTCAACAAGTAAAAAATACAGCTTTGAAAAATTAAATGTCATTTCACCTTCCAATATCTCCATTTATCAATAAAAATGTTAGAAGTTATTATCTTAGCAGAAAAGGTTTTAGCAATAAGGATAATTTTATCATTATTCTTTTTGGTAAAGTACACATTTTTGCTTATCTGCTAAGGCCCTATGTTAGAAGAAAATTTAAGAATATAATTTCCAGCATTGATGAGAATCTCATGCCTACCACATTTTTATAAAATGCTTAAAAATAGAGTATACTAATCAACTTTCTGGAGAAAAATCTGACTCCAGTCAAGAGCCTTAAAGCATAAAAACCAAACAACTTAAATGTCTAGAAACAGAAGATTGGTTAAAGAAATATCCATAGTAGAATACTACTCAGCAGTATATCTTAAACATATAATGTTGAATTAAAAAAGGAAGTTCTACAATGATGAGCATGGTATTTTTCCATTTATTCAAAGTTTCAAAAACAATCCTATTTATAATCTGTGAATCACAACCAATATATAATTTTCAATTACTTGTTAAAGATGAAAAAGAAATATAAAGGAAGAAAAACATATCAGAGGGCAGAGCACATAGGATGGGTAAGTACTTGTTTGTGAAGCTTTTGTTTTGGTTGTGTATGTGGATAATGTGTGTTTAATGAGTTGTAATATAAAATGCATTTCTCACTGTGGATCAATTTAAAGCAAGTTTTAAAGCCACAAGTACAGTTTACAAGGTGTAATTTGCTCATCTTTAGCTTGTGGCTCCTAAAGAGGTCCCCTGACTTTGTTCTCTACTATGTGGCAGAAGCCGTCTTCCTCCTCTCTCTAGAAGCTCTCTAAGAGAACATAAAAGCAAGGCCCATAGAGAGGTGCCTGCCTAAGTCACACATGCTGATTTCAGTCCCCATGACTGACATATAGAATTCTATTTCATTCAGTAATGATTCCATCCTTGAGAACACAGAATATAGCCCTACTCTTTAGCATCAGCTAAGTATGATATAATGAGTTTGATAATCTAAAAACATGTGCGTTTAATATGGGAGGTTTCAAACATGGGAGAAGAAGGATATGTTCAATAAAAAAGATTATACTGATATATGTTCATCACCGCATATAACCAATAGAAAAAAAAAAAAGCAAAGAACATCAAGCTGTCAAGGTGAGAGGATAATTAAATAAAATATTGTATATCCACATAATAGGATATTTATAGCTATCAAAATCATATATCCTAAGAACACATAATGATACAAGTAAATGCAAAAACTGTAGTAGTAAATGAAAAAAAAAAGGTGAAAAAATGTATGTGATATGATTCCAATTTTGTAAAACAAAATATATATATTTAGAGAGAGAGAGAGAGACTTGTAAGAAATATGGCAAAATGATTTCAATGTTGTGTGTTAAGCTCTTCTATTTTTTCCAAATTTTCTATTTGGAAAAATACATTTAAAAGATTCAATTAGAAATGGAATTTGAAAATCCCTCATATACACTTTCAGTGTTGGAATGCTGAGTAGATTTTGCCTCTCCCATCTCTCTTGAGAACATCATCATAAGCTGCCCAAGGGCAGTAGCTAAATTTTCTAGTTGTCTCTTAATTTGCAGAGGAAAAAAACAGATTCATGATAAAAGTTCTCAAGAAATAGAAAACATTCTAGAAAATCAAATACTATATTCAATAAATTGATCAATTAAATTAAAAACATGTTATTATTTATCTGTTGCCTAGGAGTATGGTAAATGCTACGAGGTCGAAAAGCAATATAATGTGTAGTCTCTGTTGAGTCCCAGTATACAGTAGGCTCTCTGCTACATACCATCTCATTTAAGGAGTAGTGATCAAGGGGCACCTGGGTGGCTCAGTCCATTGAGCACCCGACTCTTGGTTTCAGCTTAGGTCATGATCTCAGGGTTGTGAGATCCAGCCCAGTGCTTGGCTCCCTGCTCAGCATGCGGTCTGCTTGGGATTCTTTCCCTCTTCTTCTCCCTCCCCCTCTGCTCTACCCCTTGATTTCTCTCTCTCTCTCAAAATAAATAAATAAAATCTTAAAAAAAAAAAGAGTAGTGATCCAGATAAAGAGGCAGGATACAATAAACACATGAAACAAATGTGCATGTGAGTGTATTAATCAATAAAATGTAATAAATGCTAAATGATGCCATATAGTACAGGACATAGGCAGGGCAAATACAGATATACAGTCAAGAAAATGATATGAGCTGAAATTGGCAGAAAGCGTGTATAGAGAAGCCAACTTCACATAGACCTTGAAGGATGGATGGAATTGAGGTAAGTGGAAAGGAGCACAGACTATTCCAAGCAACAGGAATGTCCTCTGCTTGTCCTCGCAGAGAAAACACATGAGATGAGGGACTTTCTGTGTGATGGCACTAGTCCTCAAAGTCAGAGAATCAAAATGCCAGCCTAAGACCCATTCCATGTACAGTCCCAAAGCTAGAAGAGCAATCCCCCCACACAAAGTCTGGAGAATAAGCCTGAGAGACCCCAAAACAATCTGGAAGGGCTATGGTATTTTTAGGAGATTGCTTCTCACACTTTTCAAGTGATATTCCCCTAGATTGAGAGCAAACAAGACTACTCCTTGGGGGACAGAGGAAGTAATTCAAAGTGATCCACTACAAGGCACTTACTATTTTCTCATGTTTCACCTTTAAAAATCTCGCATTTATGGGTTCAGTTAAATGCTTCCCCTAATCTTTGTGTAATATTGGAGCTTCAGGTAGATGAGCCATGCTTATCTTACTCAGCATACTCCACCATCAACTAAGTTAAAAATACATACATATATACACACATTATATATATGCACACATATATAGGTCTAACCCAACAGGTTCTATGATTTTTTGCTCCTCTTCCATTCTGCCAGATATAAGGTCATTCTACCATTAACCAGGCCACTAGGCTATCATTTAAACACTGTGCTTGAATCTGCCCCACCCAGTCTTTTTCTATCTTTTTCAGATGCTGTTTAGCATTAGGCACTTGACTACCAGACAGTATTCTCCAAGTGGCCCTTTGATATGCCACAAAATAATGTTTCACCTTTAAATTCTGAGCGCTGGCTTTGCTTCTTTGTTCCCCCATCCTCTGAGTTACACACTACTTCGTATTCATTTTGCTTAGGACTCTTCTTTACTTCCTTTGGAGGCAGGGAACACATGCTATTTGACTTTGATTCTCACCACCACCTATTGGTTTTGCATGTGCTATATGCTCTGTTCACTTCACCGCATTCAGTAGCCTGGAGTAATATTTGTGAAGCATCAGCCCATCAGAGACTGGGGCACTTGTGCACATAGAGAACACTGTCTGAGAACATTTAGTGACATGATGTGGTTTTAAGTTTTGTTAGACCCACAGTAATCTTTCCCAGCTTCCTCCCAAGCCCCCCCACCGCCCCCATATACAGTGCATGCTATGCCAATGAGCTTCAACCCAAGTGCAGTAGTCCTCTGCCAATTGATCGCTACCCATAAGTCCCTTGGACGTGCTATAGGGTCCCAATGGGAAGTAATGGGAAATAAAGTTGAATATAACCAGATTTAAAGACCAGGTAGAGTACTTTAGACTTGATGCAACAGATAATAAGGAGCTCTTGTAGGCTCCTCAATAAAGAGATACTTGCTACAGGGATATATCAAAAAGATTGATCTCCATGAAACCTAATTCATTGTGAACGTGAATTAAACTTTTCTAAGAAATAAATCTAAATAATGAACTAAATAACAATGAAGTGTTAATAATGGAGGAACCGAAAGTTTTTTAAAAAATTCCATTCTGGGATAATTAAGGGATAAATCAGTTCAACTGAAAGATGTCACTGTTATTAAAACTTCATTCATTTATTGAATTATGTTTCATGTGAACAGAGTATACTTTAAGATTATTTGATTATTATATAAGTCAAGGTCATTTCCAGGTTTTGGAAAATTGAAATTAATGCCTTGTCACTGAAAATGGGACTGAGTTTATCAAATCAATTTCTCAAAGGCCACCTGATAGTCACCAGATGGCAACTGTGCTGATGTCAAATTTGAAATTTAAGTTATAGATAGCCCTGTGACTATGCATTACCACTCACTCATCCCACTGGGTTCCTTTAATATCATAAAACACAAAGGCTTTCTACTACTTTCCTAAATTCCATTTGAACAAAATGAAATATGTTCTATCCACAATGCTTGCAATAATTAAAGTCTTTTTTTTATCTTAATAGGAGTCTATCTAGAAATAGCACAATATGGAATGATCGTTAATAGACCTGTTATGGTACTTGAATAAATGCCTATCAAGAGCGAGGGCAACCATTAGTAAATTTCCTAAAGAAAATCCATTTTCATTTCAAATTCTGACATTTTATTTAGAAAAATTACACCCTTTCTTTTAATTATTTCAGTAAACATAATGAGGGTATTGCTAACTACACCTCTGAGTACTTTATTTTCTCCATTTTTTTAGTAATATGAGTCTACTTGTAATTAAAGGCACACTGCATTAATGATGCCGGGGGTCTCCAAGGGAAACACTTAATGTCCACCTCATGATATTATGCCAAAATTACATGCACAGAAGACTTTTTAATAATCTTTGTTTCCTAATTTAGTTTTGATTGGCTCTGAAATCCACAGCAGCTCTCGAGGGTTCACATTTCCATAGCCATCAGCACTTCCGCACCATCTATTGTACGAATGCACATGACTTCTCCCGTCTGCAGGCTTCTTTTCAAAGCTTCTGTTTAACTTATCCAGAAAATTAGCTGCAGGCTGGAGATAATTGCAGATAATTTTGCCATTTTTAAGCCACTGGGATGTTGCGTGGAGATATGACAGCGAAGTTTGTCTAAACACAAAGAACAAGTCATAGCTTTGTGTTGTCACTTCGGCTTTACACGCAGGTTCCGATCATCCTATTTGCTCTTTATGCAAATTGAAACAAATTGTAGTCACTAGATGATTTATGTTTTCTGACAAAGCTGTCCTACGGGAAGCTTTTATGTGGCTGGGAAAAGGACATGATCTATACTAACATATTATCCCAGCCTAAAAAAAAAAAAGGAAAGAAATGGCTAAACCTCTTCTACCTCTCAGATTCTTCCTCCTTAACAGAGATACTTCTTGGGCCATCAACAACTTAAAAGGAATATATTAAATTAAAAAGAAAATGTATGGTCTCATACACAATTCGTGTGTGTGTGTGTGTGTTTCCCCTATTCTACTCTCATGCATAGAAATATCAGAGTGATCCCATAAAATTAACATTCATAAATGCTGGTAGTATTAATACACAGCAATTTAAAATCACTAGATATTAAAGAATTATTAAATAGGTCATCCAGGTTAGGAAGCAGAGATCTGTTATCAAATGGAATCATGTGGCCCTTTTTCCCTAAAATTTCACAATAAACTAAATGCTGCATCCCTGGATGGTCGCTGCCACATGAGGATGGAACACGTGCAAAAGGCAGCAACTGTGGTTCTTAATGCGTTGCCAATGAACTATGGAAACTTCAGGGTGTTTCTCTCACCAAATGTCCCCTCGGTGCTCAGAATTGTTATACTCATAGATAATAACGGAGTAGGTGATTTCTGAAACCATTCTGCAGCAAACATTTACACATAAGGGCTAAGTAGGGACGGTGCTTATACGGTAGCAACACTGATGTAATGGGCCATAACGACTCCGAGGGAGCAGGTATGGGTGCGTGTGTCAAGGAGGAAAGAACGTGAAAAGTCGTAACACAAATGACTTTATGGATTCCCGGTAGACCTTGGGCTAAGGAGCACCTACACAGGTCTGATACGACAGCATCCCAAGACAGCTTTACAGCCTTGTGTCAGGAACCCTTTCACTAAAGAGTTTTATGCAAAATCCGAAACTACAGAGAAGAAGTGTTGCTGTATTAGGCCATTATCGTTGACTTGGCATATGATATGCATACAAACAGTCCCAAAGTCTGCGTTTAAAGGATGGGTTATTAAATCTGCTCTGCCAATCATATGCATATTAAGGAGTCCAAATTAAGCATTGATAGGTAACATCCCACAAATCTTACCCGCTCCCTTGGAAAACAATTCTGCCCAGTGACAAGCTTAAATGCACCAAGGCCTCCAAATACCTGCATCAGACTAAGATGTAGCCTTTCAAAAGACTGTCTTGTGGATTTGGGGGTAAACGTATAAAGTATTCACGTTACTGCACTTGAGAAAGCTGAAGGATATAATTTTAATTCTTTTTTCTCTTTTAGTCTCTAACATCACATAGCTAGTGAACTGGGAGGGAACTGACTTGTTTAAGGACTTCAGACCACGTCCCCACGAAAGGCGGGCATGAGAAGTTCCGTAACGTGCCCTTTCCCACTCATGATAAGAGGCACGCTGAAAACACCAAGTGAACCCTTCCACATGAGGACAGGAGCAGGGCTCAGCTAGAGCTCTCTTGCCAGGGGCTGAGATCGAGGAAGGTGCGCATTTAAAGCACAGGCTGAACACACCATACTGGGCCGATGTGGGTGGAAACGGCACTCTGAAGAAGGAGATCTGGTATTTTACTTACATCTGTCAAATATTAAACAATTCCAGAAGAGGCATATTGGTACAAGTGTCATGTAAGCCAGTAGATAGAGCTAGAGTGTTCTTCATAATATGAAGCGCTGGCCCAGAACTCATTCTCCTGCTGTGAGGAGTGGAAGACTCCACGACCTATCATCTGCACAGCAATTGCACCCCAGATTTGCAATGAGATTTTAAATTTAACCTTTTATGAGATATTATCAAACAGCTTCTATAAAGCCAACAAATGTCCCTGCTCTTTTACGGACTTACTATAGTTTTGCTAATGTGTTGGAATAAACTCCTCTTCTGGAAGTTTCTGGTTTCTAAAATGTAGCTTTTTTTTTTTTTTTTGCAAAGCACATACCTGTTTCCCAGAAAGACGGGTCCTCTCTTTGAAATATTTAGTCTCGCAGGGCACTTTAGTCATAGTGACACCTAATAGGCAAGCTCTTTTTCTCACTCTCCACAAAATCAGGTTTAGACCATAATTCAAACCAGTCCCCATAGGCACTTCTGAAAAATGGCAAGCTGTTAGCTTTTAGGTAAAAACACTCTTTATTGCTCAAAATTGTTTCCTGTTACAAAACCTTTTCCACAGTGCTAGGTCTAAGATGATCTTATGCTAATTTAACTCACTGGGGACTGTGAACAGATGCTACTTTGATTAATAGTTTCACTATGCTGAAAATGCCAGGCCAGGTTCAAGATAATAAAGTCAGGTAAGAATACTATTAAAATCTGCCATATGATTATATCTGTTATGTGGAGAGAAATGGGATCACAATTCCAGTATCAAATAAAGACCACCTATAATAAAAAAAAAAAAACAATGACATAGACCAAATGAACATACTGTCTGAATTCTTTAGCACTTTGATTTACATCATGTTAATCACCAAACTCTTTATTAATACCTTATAGGTAAACTTTCAGCCATGTCCTAAGTGAAAATTCAATGCATCACTCCAATGCTATCTTTGCACCTAGGATTTAACTCTCCACCCAGGAAAAGACTTATGTACACCACAAGAACAAGGAAAGGATGGTATCTGAATTTGTATGCCCAGGTCATTACTTTCCATGCAAATACGTTTCCAACATTCCAACAGTCATATTTAAAACACCCATAGAAAACTGTGACCCTTGCAGATAAGGGCCTGCATGAGTTGACAAATGAGACTTTTCTGGAGGCATTAGCTCCTCTCTCCTTTGCTTCTCTTCTCACTGTTCTCCTAACCAAGGACTTCCACATCACAGCAGTGTCCACATGCGAACAACCACGAACTCTAATCTGGCCTCGAACTATGAAATTCGGGGCTGGCCTTACACAGGTATGTGAAGAAACCTTTGTGTTTTTAAAGTCGGTTTACCAGTGGATTTTATCCTTCACCATGATGCATATGACCTAGTCATATGCCCAGACTCCAATCTGAAATTTAACCTTCAGCTGAACTTTTTCTTTTATAATTTATATACAGTACACCTGTCTCAGTGGAAGCTTTGGTTTGTAGGAAGGCAGAAGGTACATTCCAGTGCATCAATCACACTGTGACTTGTAATTCCGGGTCCTGCAAGCCAGCCTCCATTGAGAAGGAAGCGAACCTGTTAGCGCAGATCTGCCACGCACAGATTCAGCTCATTGCATGAGTCGAGTCTTTACCCTTACCACATTTGTACACATGTATGACATGCCCCCACTTAATATGAAATAGACTATTCCAAAGGGTTGCCTCACCATTGCACAGAACGTCTCGGGAGGGTCTCCACAGGTAATGTCCGGAGGATCCAGTTTTACTTTGAGATATTTGGTCATGTCCGTGGATTCCGGCTGACAGGCCATGTAATCCCAAACTTTCCCTTCTTCTGTGTAAATCTGAGTCTTACACACATCATAATGTCCCCATACCAAAGGGTAGGGTTGCATCACTGAGGACACTGTAACCCAAAGGGCATGAATTGACAGGAATCTTGACAAATACATCTCTAAATTCTTGGCAATCCTCGCAGTAATAAAGCAGGGTTTGGTTATCTGTGAGCTATGTCTACTTTACATATACATGTATGTCTATAGATTCCAAATCTAAAAGTGAAGGGTCGATATTGTGCGTGTTCAGGTATATTGAGGACTTTGGTGGAAGCCTAACATAGTTGTGCGTTAGGCGTTGACAACAACTTGCAGCTTTTTTGTTGTCCTAGAACATAGCTATTAGACTCGGGTCTGGTTTGGTTTTTGTAAAAGATGTCCAGTGGCAGAGAATGATTTAGCAAAGTGATGGCTCTCCTGTTGTACGTCCGATAACCCTGGGTGATCCTCAGTGCTCACTGCTCGCAAGGGATGCTCAGATGCACTAGGATATCAGTATCTGAAGCAAAAGGATGAGTGTCTATAGCCGGGTGTCTGTTTCTCATCAATCATTCTTTCCTTCTGGCACCAACACCCTTTAAGAAACAATAAGAGTAAGAGTTATTGCCCCAGAATCAATGCATTACAAACTGTATGATATGTTGACATTTGGGAGGTTTGATGCAATATAAAGCAAATTGGTGTAATATGGATAACCTTTACTCCGCTGCTTTGCTAGAATGAGCAAACCACAGAAATCACTCACACTGGGGAGAATTTTGATATGAAGGATTTAACTCTTCCATAACAAAGACAGATGTGCGTGTCCCAGGTGAGTTACAGGTTCTCGCTTCAAAAATTATATTTCCATCTTGACAAAACTGAGAGCAAGCAGCTAGATTTAAACATTTCTCATGGACTGCAGTGCTAGAAAATCTTCCAGGAGAACAATGGGGGAAATGAATGCTTTTATAACAATGACAAAAAAGTGACAACTACTTCTATGCCTTTTGTCTATTGGCAAAGAGACCCTAAAAATCTCTAAATTCCTTGTACATTTCTTAGCTTTTGTTAGCTGGAGTGAAAACCAGCATTGTTGGCACAAGTCTGTCCCTTTGGATTTGCTCATTATATTGGAAGAATTTAGCCTCTTTTGTTTAGTTGCATTTAGTGATAAAGATAACTTGCCTCTTCTGAAAAAAAAATACTCAGAAATAAAACCAAAGGAGCAAATTTTCTTTTCACAAGACTCTTCTATTTTCTTACATCTTTTTATAGCCATTACATCTGCATTTGCACTTACTTTCTGTAACAGAAGAAGAGAATTTGTCCCAAAGGCGCATATTATATGCTGCTTTAAAACTAAAAGCTCTGTAGTAAAACGCACAATTTAAAATGCACACATAAAAATAGCTGAGAGTGAGTTAACAGGCCATGAAGCAGAATAATATGGCACTAATTCTAAGAGAAAATTAAAAATACTGTTTAACGGTACTTTGGGTTAACTGATAATGCAGCCCCCACAAATACGGATACTAGTCATTGGTGAGGTGAACTGGCAACTTTTCTCTTTAGAAACCACTGTCCAAGTCTAACCAAACAACAATATTTGGAATCCAGGTGTAAAAAAGAGGTATTTGCGTAATTAGTTGGTTCATATCGTCAGAGTCCCAGTAACTGTTTTTTTAAACAACTGAAAAAGGCCAAAAACCCTGTAGTTTAGAAAATACCATCATAGACCCTTTAATTTACATTAGGTGGTTTAAATAGGGAAGTTTGCTATCTTCAAACAGTATTATAAAAGGAATTCAATATATTTAAATAATGCACCATCTTAAAATGAACTCAGCCACAGAGACTATGAAATGCCAACGGATGGTTGAATAGTGTTTCCATAGCAAAGTAATTTATAATAATTGCTTTATGGATGCAAGTGCAATTTTCATTATATTCAATTCATAAAATGTTATCATACAGCTGCAATTTGTGATATTTTCTATTAGGAAAAGTGTTGAATATTTGAGTTCCTATGAAGCAATAATTAGCAGTTTGTCTAAACATGTATAAACTGCAGATTTGAATCTGCCTCCTCCTTATAACATATAGATGTGTTGGGCACATTTTGATATCTTAAGCTAAAAGGAAAGAAATCACAGGGAAGCATGTGTTGTGGCTACTAAAGCCTTAATAATCTGTAAAGGTGTTAAAATAATACAAATGTACATTTTCTAGATGCATTTTTCAACTGCGTTTACTACTTCATTATAACAAGAACAAACACTTTCATGGAGTGTGGGGGAGCTGGGCGTGAAACAGAAGAAGTGTAAAATCTATTAGACTAGAAATTATTAACTTCAATTCTTAGGTTCAAATACATAGCAACTTCTTTATCAAGAACAATATAATCTTGAAGACCAGGGATGAACTGCTCTGAGTTTGAATTGAGTGAAAATTATGAGTTAATTCTAATACTGTTTTTAAAATGTGACCCTAAGTATATATTTGAATGCTCCCTGAGATTAACCTTCACTTTTTTTTAACGAGTAAAGGTTATCCCCTAATCTGTTTATTCTTCGTAACTCTGTCTTTATCCACATTTTGCCTTACTGCAACCACAGAATAAAGGATGACCACCAGATAGATATATGTGAAAAATCTGGACACTAAGGAAATGTATGTGAACCTGTTACTAGTTCTTGACACAACAGCAATCCCAATATAACGAATTCTCATTAAAGTATAGCAGAATTATAATAATGGTCATTACACAGAATTATGGACTACACCATTGATCGAATTTAGAGAACTGACAAGGAAAAATGCAGAGGAGTGCAAGATATTTGAATATTAGGCAGTTGCAGGACTGTGCGACAGACATTCTTGACAAGAAGCAGCCAATTATAGCTTAAATTTCTGGCACATAACCAGTTGTGATTAATAGTTTTCCATTACATTACAGACATAGTATTAATGTATTAAAAATGTCAAGCTTTGGCAAGCACTAATATGGCATGGCTCAGTTAGTCTGCAGAATTTACATTTAATGAGCTCCCATTGACACAGAAAAAGATATTGACCACAGCATATTACAGATCAGGAGCAGAGGTCACTAAGCTGTTCTTTAACATAATTGCTTAATTTCATTCTAATTTTTATATTTGTAGCGTGTATTCTAGAATGTATTCTTCACGTCGCGTCTCCTCACTTTTCTCAGTGCCACTTACACTTCAAAGAAAATCCTCTTAATTTAAAATTAAGAAGAAATTAAATTTATGAATTTCCACGACACAGTGGGAAAGAGTCCTCTGTCAAAATCGGGAATTTGCTACTGAAGTATAATTATGGAGTTTTCAAGGAAAATAAAATGATATGAAAATAGAATATTATTTACCCCCTCACCTCTATTGCTTAATGGTACCGGTCCCATCTGGCTATGCTTTTAACCAGGCTAAAATCATCAATAGCTTCTTAAAAGCTAGGTCATCACAGCAAATAGCTAGGCAAACGAATGATGAGAAGGACGGTCGACGACATATTTGGGGATTCAGTATACTAAACCAACCCCTTCTGGCCCATAACTGAACTAATTGCCAAGTAATGGGGGCTTTGAATTTGTCTCAGGTGTCCATATCACCTAAATGTGAGCTGCTTCCGAGGAGCTCTGGACAGCCCCAGTTCCAGTTCTTTGCTCTGCAAACCTTGGGAACTCACTGTTTTCAAGTAATGCCATCATCTCTACCTATGCACTAAAGTGCTGAGAAATCCTCTTTGATAAAAATACCCATTAATATGCTATGAGAACTCCATAGACTCTCACTGGTATATAAATTTGCAGAGCCAGTGTGAAAATATAAAATTATGTCGTGTCCTCAAGTTGATAGATGTTATTGATCTGGACTAAAGGGTCTGTAACATGGCTTTGCATCCACAGGACATCTTTTTCCAGGATTCTGGAGCTAATTCCCTTCCACCTGGGAATAACTTTGGAGAAGGTATTTCACAGGCCCTTTCTCTCATCAGAAAAGAAGCCTCCCAAAATAGTACATGGGAGTAATAATGGTCAAAATTATAGACAATTACATTCTTTAAAAAAATGCCAACTTCATCAACTGAGAGGAAGATATTGACAGTAAATCTGTTAATTCTAGCTCATTGGTTTTATCATATAATCTCACGAGGAGGTGGGGGTGGTAGTATTAGGCTATTTATTCCAAAAATACTTAGCTCTTTAGGGGCACCTGAAATAGACAGCTATTGGCTCATTCCTCATAGACATTAAGAATTTTAGAAATATGCATGTTTCTGAATGGGAAGGAACAAAAAGAACACTGACCATAATCACATTTCATTGAGTGAAAATTATAAAGAGATAAAGACACCCCCAAATTCAATAACCTACCAAAATTAGCAGATTCCAACACTCTCGTAATGAGATTGACTAGACGAGATATTTAAGATACACTGAATGCTCTTTGCATTTATTTATTGTTGTGAAGAAAGCATTTTCTAGTCATCTTAAATGGGAAACATTTGCTTCTACCCTTTTGTTAACTGTCTTTCAAAATATAAGGAATTTAACATGTACTGAAGCATCATTGGCATATTTTACTCATCCTTGATTGGGTATTATGAGCAACTGCCTATCATGAGATTCTTAATAAAGCCAAATAGCACACCTTCGTATTTGAAAGATCTCGGTTTTCACCGAGAGAAGAATGATTAGAGAAATCAGATAGCATATACTTGGCAGGATGTTTGGGGATGGGATAATCCATAAAATTATTTCAGAATCAGCTAAGTCTAGAAGAAATCTGGTATTTCATTACCATAGAACAACAAATCTTTCCTTCTTGTGTAGGGAAGTTCAGACATCCAAGGTTTCAAACACACATTCAAGAAAATCTACACCCACCTGAAGTTTTGAAACAAAACTCTGGGTTCTGAAGATAAAATTCTTTTTTAAAGTATGCTACATCTCTTACTGATATGATACACACACACACACCTTTTTTTGTTAACATAATAACTGACTTTCTGAGTTGCATGAAATTTTATTTCTTTCCAAGCGACTTGATGCTCTTGTAACTCTAAAACTCTCCAAATCTTTACAACACTTAGAAAACATATCAACTAAAGGCATAATCATTTAAATTTTTTGACATATTACCTGGTTTTTTTTCTCAGAATAGTAATGGAAGCAGACAAGTAGTTGTGCCAATTGCAATTATACAAAAGGAAACTGCAGAATACATTAGCGTCGTCCTAAAAAAGGTAACCTGAATCACTTTAACACACATGCCCTGTGAAAGCTGACAAAACAAAAATCTCAATAGAAAAAAAAGCTTTGTCTGCAAATAAGATAAACAGCTGTCTTACAAAATTTTAAGATGATCTCTCTTAAATTTCATAATAGGAAGTATAACCACATTAATAGATACATATGGAATTCTGAATGCTCTCATGTTGATCTTTAGTGGTGAAATAGATGTCATTTCATGGCATCCAGAAGAGAAAAGGAAATATATCCCTTACATATGTATGCCGGAACAATAAGTGCAAAACACTTGATGCATTTTTTCCTTTGTATCCTGATCCACATGCAAATACTCAAATTTTGTCTTAATGAAAAACTGGAAGTTGCTTATCTTCCAAAAGAATCTTGGACAGTTACTGAGCTGCCGTTCCTTTGCCAAAGAGAAAGGGGGGTGGGTGCGTGGGTAAGACATTCAAAGCGACACAAAATACTTAATGAAACCTGCTCTCAAGGGCTAGACAAATCACCAAAACCTTGCCCCTTCTCTAAAAAGAGAATTTCTGGGAAACTTTTTCTAACGAGCTTAACCATTAAGTTAATTTGAACAAACGATTTTGTTGGAGGATTTTTCTGGTTAATTTCCCCCCGTTTCTGTAAGACAACTTTTAGTATTTTCAGTCATAAAACAGGGCCTTATTTCTCGAGCAAATCTACTGCCAGATACACCATATGTTTAGTGGAATTCTGAATCTTACTCAGAATTTTCCATTCCAAAGATTGACAAACTGTTATGATAACGAGTGTCTCCATGACCATTCCGAGTACAGAGAAGAATGGAAGAGGAGTCGGGTTAACAAAAGCTTCTGCTCTCTGGGAATCTATACCTGATGCGATGATGGGAACGCAACCTCCGACTTTTCCAAATAAAGTTGCTTTAAAATCCCCGCTAGGAATTTTCCCGCAAGCCCTGCAAGATGACAACCTCCTAAGTGGATGGGGTTGGGGGGTGGAGGTCCCCGGGTGAGGTTACTAGAATAAACAGCAGAGGGCGCAGTTTCTTTTTTTATCTAACTTTTCCGGGTATGAATCACTTAATTGGTTATTTTGGGCCCAATAATATTCGGGATTATTTGTATTATATATAGATATCCACAGATCCATAGAGGACAGGAATTCAATGTCCCTAGCCGAATCCCGCAACCGATTAAAGTAATGCCAGTAAAGAACCCGAGAAAATATTCCAAACAGCATTCCTACACCAAGTCTGGTCCTCTTTCAATTCTGCCTTCTCCCCAGCTGCACATCATGGGATAGTAATGCTTTAATCTCGCACCAATAACGGAGATTAAAAGAAGGGGACTTCAAAAGCTCTCAGTGTGGCCACCAGCTCCACAGGGCCGGCAAGAGGGCAAGTTTTCTCCCCAAAGCAGACAATTGGCAAAAGGAAAAAAAGAACCCTCCAGAGCGTGGTGCGCGGCCAGGTGTGTGTGTGAGAGGGGGAGCGCGCCGGGTGTCTGTCAGTCCGTCCACCGAGGCACCGACCCAGCGCCCAGGCTCCGGAAGCAACACACACACACACACACACACACACACACACACACGCAACCCGCTCGGGGCGCACACCCAGGAAGACTCGTGTGTGGGTGTGAGAGTGTGCGGGTTGTGTGCGCGCCGCGGCTCCGCGCGCTGCCTCCTCAAGGCGCTTCATAAAGTTCGTCGCCCACCCGGAGCCTCCCTCCCGCCTGTGGATCGCAGTGGGGGGCGGGGAGGGGGGCGGAGGCAGGCACGGAGGGAGGGAGCCCGGGGGAGAGGGGCAAAGACGAGACGCGCGGGTCGCCGGAGGAGGGGGGCGCCGGCTGCACTTACCGTGTGGCCCGTTTGCCCTTGCGCCGGCCGGGAGCCGACCGACGGCGCGGGGCGGCGGCCCTGCCCAGCCGGGTGCGCCTCGGGCGGCGGCCGCAGCAGCTGAGCCCGCGAGCGGCGCACGGGCGGGCGGCGGCAGCTCCCGCCGAGCGTCCTCCCGGGCGCGGGAGGAGCGGGAGGGGTGGGGTGTGGACCCGAGCCGCCGCCGCCGCCGCCGCAGCCCCGGGGTCCCGCTCGCGCCCGGCCCGCGGTGGGAGAGGACTCTGCGGACCCGGAGCCCCGCGCCGGCCCGCCACTCCCCGCCGCTTAATTACCTTCGTCGCGGGCCCCTGAGGGGGAGCCTTCCTGCGCGTCGCCCCCTCTCGGAGCCCTCGCCGAGAGGGGGAATTCCTTCCCGTTGACGTCCTCTTCCGAAATGCAAAAGATCAGTGACTTTGACAGGTAGATGAGGGGGAGGGAACAGGGGTGGGCGGAGAGGAAGAGAGGATGAGAAAGGTGCCTCTCCCTCCAAAAATATAGTGATATTAATAATGAAATCGCAGCCTTCGGGAGGTCTTGCCAGCCCAGTCCCCGGCTTGCCGGCTCTCCTCCGCGCCTCCTCGCGCCACTGCCTCTGCCACTTCTCGCTTTAAACTTTTACTGGGGATTTTTTTTTTCTATTTCTATTTTTTTTTCTCTCTCTCTCCTTTTATTTTTTATTATTATTTTTTTTAAGCTGCAGGACGATTTCCTGATTCCCGGGGATCAGAACCAGCGGCCGGGCGGTTCTACCTCGCTTGGCACAGCTTTCATTTTATTTCAGATGAAGACGTTGAGCTTAGTCAGAAGGGACATAAATCAGGACAATTAGCATTGGCGCCAAGAAGATCCTCTAGTAACAATTTCGCCCGGGCTTCCTTCTCGCATTCCTCCACTCAAGTCAGAAATGTCACTGCACATAGCGTTGATGGCTGTGAGACGCGACGCACCCAAAGTCCATTTGATGAAATATACATGGCCCACGACGCTTCTGGATTGCGGTTCCCGGGCTCCCCGCCCCCGCCCGCGGCGCCGGGCCGGACCTGCTCCGAGCCGGCAGCGAGCTCTCGGCAAACTTAGGGGCGCGTGCAAATTAAAGAGTGAGCGCGAGGGCCGGAGGAGAGAGAGAGATGGAAGCGAGCCCGGGGAAGCCGCAGCCCTCAGAGGGGTGGCATGAAGGTTTCACTTAAAAGCAGATCTTCTTCTGCAACTGCCAGCAACTGGAAGGATTGCAAACCTTACACTACCTCGAGACCTGGGCGCTCCGAGCGGTCCTAACTCCGTCCGGCTCGCTGCCGCTGCCGCTGCTCGGGCCGCCCGTGTCGCCGCCGCACGACCTCCCCGCGCTGAGGCTCTGCGACCACCTTTCACCACCCCCCCCAGCCCCAGCTCGCCCGCGGAAGCGCCGTTTCCAGTAACTCTTCACGTACCATCCACTCGTGCCCCCGCCCGTCCCATCCCTCACTCCTCGCTCTCCTCCCCCAAACCGTGCCTAAGCACACCCCTCGCCCCTAGCAGTGATCCTGAAGGTGTTTTTCAACCAAAAATTCCCCGCCCTTGCCAGCGGCCCCTAGGGCGCAAGCCTTGAACCTCCTCATTTAGAAATCCATTCTCCTGTGGAAAGTTGAAGTTCAAAAGAGAGCCGTGCATGTCACGTCTCCTGGCTTTTCCCAAGGGGGAAAAAAAAATACCCCGGCCCCCAAGACTTCATGCCCCACCAGTTGGGGGCGGGGGGTCGCTCAAACTTACCTGAAATCCCTCTTAGCTACATACTAACGTCAAAAAAGAAAAAAAAAAAAAATCCAGACTTAGATAGGGAGAGACTTTAATTAGAAAGAAAGACTATTGCAATACAGAGAGAGCTCTGATCTCAGAAATCTGTGAGCATTTCAAACCAAACAAAAAACCTTTTGTATGGTAAGGGGAATACGCAGTAAGGGAAAGTTGGGCAGATGAGAGGAAGTAGATGGAAGGCATGACTGACCTGCGGGGTTTGACAAGAAACGCGTCTCTGTGGTTCCCGGATTTGGGGAATAAGCTGACAAGGAAACATGTTCTGCATTTTAGTGCTTGCTCAGATTTTTCAGGCAAGCTAACGTTCAGGGTTGGGTGGGGAGGAGAGACGCCTGATTCAAATTTAGTCAAGGCAAAGCAGAGGGTAAAAAATGGGCAGTTGTGAACACTTAGTTACCAACTACACACCGCACAATGAAGGCACAGAGTAAGAGCAAGGGGTCACTTTTCTGCAATGGCTGGGAGTGGGAGGTGGTGTCAGAAGGGTGTTTGGGGGAGAAGGTTGTTGAACTGAGCCTATAACCAGACCCTCTTTGGCTCCCAAGCAGCCAGGAAGGAGGCAGGGATTCCAGGCATCCAGCCCCTAGACCCCCCAACGCAGAGAGAGGCCCCAGTGAATCCTCCTTCCCTTGACTTTCTCCAGTGCAGGAATTTGTGATTTCCTTGCTTTTCTCCCTCCCCACCCGCCCCCGCAACTCGTAGCTTAACAGTTAACCTAAAGGGTGAAACTTTCTAAAGTCATGCTTAGACAGTGTTCATGTGTCTGTGCTCCTCCAGGGTTGAAATATACTGATTGTATGGAGCTGCCACTCACCTTCCCTCACAGGCTCCCAGAGCCTAGAACCTACAGGGGAGCCAGTAGGACTTAAGAAACAACACCCAGGGTGGTCCTCTCACTTCTCCTTGGCACCACCCCTCCCCCTTTCTAAACATTGAATACAAAGGGCTCTCAGCCTTACCTCTTCCTCTTGTTCTTTTTGGCTTAAGCCAAGAAAACACCTTCTGAGTTTTCATTCTAAGTTTTGTTTGATCTTTTTAGGTCCTTTTCTGGGAAAAAATAGAGGAAAGGCACCTATGCAGAGATTGAGAAATTCCCTCCTGGGATATATCAAGATCTTTGTGACATTGGCTCACTCCCTGGAGAAATGTTCCCTTCCAGCTATCAAAGTCTTGAAACTAACCTCCTTCCCCTGTTCCCTTACTAAGACCCTCCCTCATTGCCATTGCCAGGGCTCCTTTGACTATGAGGCAGACACCAGTCCCAAACAAGTCTGATAGGTGAAGGGAGACCCTTTTCAGTTAAGTAGCTTCTCCCACTCTAGGAGTGAGAGAGTCTTCCAGAGGTGAGTTTTTTTTTTTTTTTTTTCCAAACATCTGTTCTGATCCTCTCACAGACTCAGTAAATCACCAATAAACATGTGGATCTAAACTTTGGCCAGGAAATCAGAATCACCAGAGGAGACTTTTCAACATTAAAATTCCTTCCTCTCCAGATCATGATCCCTCCTCCAGTGGGGCTGGGAGGGGAAGAACCTTATCTCCAAAAAAAGCACTTTGGGTGGATCTGATATACTCCCTCAAACAGAGAAGCCCCAAATGTATATATTAAACCAGCTTCCCTGAATATATCTTTGCACATTTGTTTATATAATACATAGCAATCAGAAATTTACTTTAGATATTTTCTTGGCATCAGAGAAAGTAAGTTAGGGGCATGCTTACTTTTCGTATCATCCTTTGCCTTCTCCACCTATATATATATTTAACTGTCTTTGGAAAGAACGATTTTTTCTGTTTGTATTTAACCTTTCAACTCTACTTTTTTTCTCTCTCTCCTTTTAGAGAAGAATTGTTTGATCTTTCCGTTCTCCAGCTTTAGATCTCTGGCAGGTTTCCACACATTCCTCATTCTTCTTCAACTCAGATTTTCATTTATTTGTAATCCTGTTAGGTCTCTAACTATTGTTCATTTTCCTAGGTTATTAGCTGCTTAAAACCCTTCTTTTTGGAGATTTGGCAAGGCTGCTCCAATACTTGTAATCTCAGTATGCTAAACCCATAATGGTGGCATATTTGCAATATATCTAGTCCAAAAAGATATGTGTCTTCTTAGAAATACTGTAAAGTACTTAACATAAAGTAGCTATAAGATCAGTGTTGATTGCAGGTGTGAATAATTTTTGCCCATTTCCAGGGTTCAGTTACAGCCTCTTTGGTAACAAGAACTAACTCCCACTATATTCAATTAAGACTTCCATGTCTGAAATGTCCAAATCAGGGACAAGTTCTGTTTGGCCAATTGTATACTACATGATAGATGCTTTTTATAACTGCTGCTTGTGTCCCAGTAGAAACATCTTTCCTAGCAGTTGTAAAACCTTTAGCTCTTTCCTGCCTCCACTTTGTGCTCGGGGACATGTTTTATTACAGAGCCATTAGCAGTGTAGTTTTGACAGGTTTTGAAGTTCCTTACCTAACAGGATTTTTTTAATGCTTAAATATTTTGACATTTAAACCTCTCACAAGCCCTAACCATCTGGTCTGGGCTCTATCACTAGATTATATTGGCATTTTCTTGCTGTTGTAGGTGTTCCAAGCACACTTATCTTTAAACTTTAAATTTACAAGCCCAAAGTATCCAGTATCAAGTATGCCCAACGTAGATATATGGGCAATCTCATTTAGTTTTTCTGAGGACTGATGGTAGGCCAAAGGACGTATTGTTTAATAGAAGAAAATGCACACGTTTACTGTGCTACTGGTTCTAGAATGTGGAGAATAGCAGATGGTATAAGCTATTGATAGTTAATGACAGATGCAGGGAACATGACCTTTGGCATCCACGTGCTTTCTAATATACAGCACTGTGTAAAATAGTTTGGAAATAATAAAACAAACTGCTTGGTTAAAATAACATAAAAAAATTAACAAAATGTAGATTTGGGTAGTTTTTTAGGAGAAAGCATTCTAACCTAAACGATGACCTTTTTTAGTCAGATATTTTCTGTCTTTTTTTGTATTCCAACTTCACAGCGCTAGAAGTGTTTAAGGGAGAATAGTTTTCTTATTTTTGTTTACTTTATCTCACCCATAAGAAATCAACAGAAATCACTTCTTAATTTTTATGCTTTCAGAGCATGTGACATTAGATGTTTTTATCCAACCAGTAAAATCTGTCAAAATCATGACCCTGAGCTTTTTAAAAAAAAACTATTTCAATATTTTTGCGACTCAGAACACATAGTCAATATTTGTTTAACAGTTTGTCTTTTTTCCGAGGCTACAAGAAGAGGCACCCCACTAGGAGGTTTGGATAATGCTTCGGTCTGAACAACCTCAGTGTCTACAAACTTATATTTTGTTGTGCTTAGTTTGTCTAAGATCATAAACTTATTTCTTGAAAAAAGGAAATCTTGCAGTTAATGTCGTGTGTTGGCTGGAAAAATTTATCTCCAAAATCAACAGCTGTGTAGATTTCTTCAAATGTAATTTTCGTATTTTCAATCATTCTTCAACAACAAAATCAGCATTCTTTTCAATTGAGAAGGAAAATACATGGAGGAAGATTGAGTAACACCCTTTGCCTACTTTAGAGATCTTTCCATCATTTTCATCCCAGTGGTTCTTCTCTCTAATTCAATAAATATTGATGGAACCCACACCCCCTGCCAGGAACTGTATTAGGTGCTGGAGGGAATGCAAAGCTCTCAAGTCAGAGTGTACACTATCATGTTGGGAAAAGAGAGTTGGGCTAATTGTAATGTATATTTTTAATGTTATCCTAGAGAGTGTTTAAGGGAAATGCAATGGTCAAGTCTGGAGACTCTTTTTGTACCCAAGGTGGGACAAAGATGCACACAACTCAGCTGATGGCTTTAACGATCTCTGCCAGGCCATTGTCCCAAATATTAGAAAACATCGACTCTGTGCTTTAGTAGGCTCTGCAAGAGGTTCTTGTACTATCATATCAATGTAGGGTAGAATGCAATAATGGCTGAGCCAAAATTCTGTGAGCCACTGCCGTGAAAATATCCATGATGAAAGAAATTCCAAGAATAGAAAAATAGTAGACAGAAGAGAAATCTAAGATCCCAGGTTACCATTGATTTGAGTTACACTCTATTCAGATGTTTCTCCCTGCTTTTCTTGACTCTCTGCTTCTGGGTTTAGTTTGAGATTTACTGTTCTGAAATGATTACCTTGACTGCTGTTTTTATCAGCTCTATCTATGGCTCCCATCCTTTAGCTTCTAGGCTGAATGGAGGCAGTGGATATAAGCTGGTGTTGGCTTCTAGTGAGTAAGATGGATTCGTGCTAAGTGGTCTTTACTTCCCAGTGGGCTGCCATCTCCTTTGGCAAGGAGGCTCCCGCTCCTACAGAAAATGACTAATTCTCTTAAATTCTGCCTCAATTTGTAATGTAGAAGAATGAAATCAGAGGCGTTGTGAATTCTCTTCTTACTCCAATGAGCCAGGAAGGAACTCAATTATCAGTTTTCCACACTGTGAAATCCCATAGAAAATAACACAACTGTAAGATTGTTATGATATAGAAATTATTTCTTGTTCCCCTCTCCCTACCTTTTTCTTTATTCTCAGACATGAATTTAACACCTCTCATGTGCTAGGGACTACATTAGAAATAAAAAGTCGAGGGGCGCCTGGGTGCTCTGTCCGTTAAGCGTCTACCTTCAGCAGAGGTCATGATCTCAGGGTCCTGGGATGGAGCCCATTATCAGGCTCCCTGCTCAGTGGGGAGTCTGCTTTTCCCCTCAGCCCCTCCCCCCTCATGCTCTCTCTCTGTCAAATAAGTAAACAAAATCTTTTAAAAAAAAATAATAAACTGAATCAAGCAGTCTCTGTCATAGTTTACAATCAATTAGAGAAAATAAATTTGTAAACAACCAATGTAATGTTGTGGGAGCTGAGATTGAAACTGGGAGCAGGTAAACCCCAAAGGAAAAAATGTATGATTCTCCTTGGAGAATCCTGGGAAAATTTGGGTAGATGAAGTGGCAAATGACCTACAATACACCTCAAAAGATGAGTAGTGTTCACCCAGCAAAGGAACAAAAAGCCTTTTGACCAAGGACCCCGGGGAGCGGGGGGGTGTTAGAGGCAAAGTCAGGAAACCTAATCCAATAGGGCATATTTTGGCAGTAGTTTGGTATGACTAAAGTTCATAGCCCCATACAGATAGCCTTTAAGGTGAATGCTTACAAGCTTTTGACACCGAAAATCTGAGATTGAGAACAATAGAGAAAATCAAATGAAAGGAAGTATCTTATGTTATTTAGGTTGAGACATATGAACATGCCAATAATTTACCATTACTGACCACAGAAATGGCAACTTTATGTCTCAACCTAATAGGATCAAGCACTGCCCATTCAGTTCTCTTTCTCAGTAATCCCTGTGAAGAGAAGAGAGTAATCTAAAACAGAAAATAATTTCTAAAATTTCTATATTTGCTTTTGGAGTATATTATATGCCTACTTTGGCAAGAGCTATACTTTCCTAATGAGGTTTTGTGCTTAGATTGGTATTAAAATTAGTTGGATTTCCTTGAGTAAGCCCTGACAGCAGGAGAATGAGGCTGCAGAGCAGACTGGTGACCAGGAAACCCAAGGTTCAACCATTTAACCAGGGATAAGCCACACATGAATAATGGAGAGTTGAGTAATTAGTAATTATAGATACCAGTTAAGCTTTAGATGAAAGAACCAGCCTCCAATCGTTCCACCATGGTTTACGTTTTTGAAATCGTGAATCGGGATGTTTCAGACTCCTGTGGGCGAATAACTATTTTCAAAAAGAAAAGGGAAGAAAATAAAACAAGCTAGAAAAATATGCTAAAACTCAAGAAATTTAGAAATCATTATGCATAATGGAAGGAAAAAGCAACAAATTGCTGTTTACATGAACTAGTACTTCTCTAAATCACAGTGGAATTCGGATTTTTTTTTCTTTTTTGGTGAAGATGGGACAGTTAATCAAGCTTTTTACTATTTATAATTAGAAAGTTAGGAGATGTATTGATGAGGAGGAGAAAATGAATAATCTATTTTTGTTTTTTACCTGCCCTCCCCACATACTCCCAACTGCCTTCTGCATTTATAAGTCTTAGTTTTCTTGATATCTATGTAAAATGAGACTTAGGAAAACTACCCCTTTCTTCAGCCACTTCCCTGAAATGATATCTGTCCCCACTAGTAGTCTGAAGGCTGAGTTTGCAATGAAGGAAGAGAGCTAGACTCTCAGTTACTGTATATCATGGTATACATATCACTGTTAAGATGTTGCAATTATCCTCATATTAAGAATTGATTGATAGACAAGGACAGCTGAATGCCCATAGTTCTTTTAGGCATTAAGAAACAGAACCTCAGACTTTAGCCATAGAAAATCTGAAACTGACCTAAATGTGTGTTTAGCTTAAAACTAGTATATGTATGGATCCTCCAAATGAATTTTTTTCAGACAATCCATTGAGATATAGTATGAGTAGCATTGGACTAGGAGCCAAGAGATGAAAACCTTATTAAGAGACTTTTTTTGCTCTGTGAATTGGCATAAGTCACTTCACTTCTCTGGGCCTTAACTACCTAACCTGTAAAATGAGGAAGCTGATTTAGATGAATCTGGGGGAGCTGTTACAAAAACGGGGTTCATGGACTTCCTGCCTTACAATAGCCTTGGGGCTTGCTATAAGGCACCTCCATAGGTGATTTTTATTTAAGCATATTAAATTTCGAAGATCATTAGCCTAAGGTTTCTTCGAGCTTTTGCATTTTGAGTCTTGCTCTCAGGTTGGGATTGATTTAAATGAAAGCTGAGACAAAAATAAATGCATGCTTCATGTTCTTGGACAATAGAATAGGAACTTTGATTTCTATAATTTTTTTTTTACATTTCTATATAAATTTCTGTGTATTAGAATTAAATGGGATATATGTGTGATTCCCTGAAAGATTAGATGGAATGAAGGCCAAGGACTTTGAAACCATATTTTTAAAAAAGGAAGAAATCAAGAATTTGCTGTATAATACAGTTCATTTGTAACCATGCTCGCTAAGGCCCAATTTCTGGAACATATGTATTAGCTATAAGCTGCCATAAATCTCTCCTAGAAGTATATTACTCAGCTTGTAAACACCAGTTCTTTGAAACCTACCATAAGATCCAGTCCATGAAGTGTTAAAAGCTTTTTTTTAACATTTTATTATGGCTGAGTTTCTTCAAAATTAGTCAGTGATTATTGGACTTTCTTTACCATCTAACTAATATATGTATGCAAAATGCTCTAGTGAATTATTACAATCAGACTTCCATAAAGGTCAGAACTTTTAAAATGTCTTAGATTAAAAACTTATCAAACTAGGGGCGCCTGGGTGGCTCAGTCGTTAAGCATCTGCCTTCGGCTCAGGTCATGATCCCAGGGTCCTGGGATCGAGCCCCACATCGGGCTCCCTGCTCCATGGGAAGCCTGCTTCTCCCTCTCCCCCTCCCCCTGCTTTTGTTCCCTCTCTCGCTGTGCATCTCTCTGTCAAATAAATAAAATCTTAAAAAAAAAAAAAAAGAAAAAACTTACCAAACTATATATGTGTATACATTATATATATACATGCATATATTTTCTGTGTATTTGATTCAAAGTCATTCTGAAATGTAGTAGGATGTATTGGTGAATCCTTAAAGACCAGAGTTCAAGTGCTTAAGACAGTGCTTAACAGTTGTATGGACTTAGGTAGCTGGCTTAATCTTTCTGGGCCTCTCTTTCCTCAGCTGGAAAATGGGAATAATGCTGAGTATAAGATTATTGTGAAGAATACATATGATATTTGTCTAAAAAAACACATTTTGTAAATATTAACCATTATTTACTTCCCATATTATGGTATTGAACCCTTCCACTATTTAATGTCAGCATAAATTTACTTATTTGTTTATTAAACAAGAAGTTTTGGGCCATCTATTATGCTTCTAACACTGTAGCGAATTATCTGAAAAATAATACAAAAGAAACATAAGCTGCAATTTCTATGCCTAAGGCACTAAAATTTTACTTGAGGATTTTATAGCTGTATCACACAGTGAAGGTTAAAAACCGAAACACAAATTTTAAAAACTGACTAAAAGTGAATACAGTTGGTTTTCAAAGATCAAGAAATGTTTTATGGAAAGAGGTAGAATAGAGGAAGACCTTTTACCCTTTTAGGGTAAAAAGACCTTAAAGGGTTCTTTTAAAAAGACCTTTTAGGGTTTGGATAGGTAAATGATGGAGAGAATTTCAGCAGGGGACTCAGCAAGAACAAAGGCAGCTGAGCCAGGAAAGTCAATCCATTTCCAGGAAATGGTGGGGAAGCAAATTACTTGGAAGTAAGTTATCATTTGAGGGAATTGTGGGTATATGTTTAGAATTTAGGTGGGTGGGCCAAAGGTCAATGCTCCCTGAATCCCCAGTGAAGAGTTTGAAATTTATCCAGGAGATGTTATACAGCAATTAAGAGTCCTGAGCAGGAGAAAATAATGTGGTAGATATACATATATATGTCTTTATATATATATATATATATATATATATATATATATATATATATATATATATATATATACATTTAGATATATATCTAGAAATTTAGAAATTTATCTAGATATAATGTTCATAATGAATCAAAGTAGAGAGATACTAGAAACAGGGAGAGCAACTGAGCTGTTACTGTATGAAGCCAGGCAGACAATAATTTGCTAATTGTTGAAGTAGAAAAGGAAAAAGTGGATATGTGAGGCAATGGTGAGATTATCAACAGAATTGATTCATAAAAAATAACTTTAAGCTAACCACTTATTTTGAATTAGATCATGAAAATAATCTGACGGGGCTCTTATATTTTCATTTTTCTTCAAACGTTCAAAATGCATCTGCCTTTTCTTCATTCAACCATGTATTGAATGGGTAACATGGACATTGCTTTAGGAGTTTGGGATTCAGCGGTGAGCCACATAAAGATCAGACTCAGAAACCTTATATTCTTGTTGAGGGAACAAGGGATATAAAGCCAAACATATTAAGTAAATCATCTACCATCTTCGAAAGAGAAAAATACATGGAAACAAGAAAAGGAGAACAGGATATGAGAGCTGGTATGTTGAGTGTGAGTTGCAGGGTGAAATCCAGTGGTCAGTAGGGACCTCACAGAGGAGGCATCGAGCAAAGCATTTAAGGAGGAAAGAGAACGAGTGCTACAAATAGTTGGAGGGAGAATGTTTCAGGAAGAGGAAGCAACCCGTGCAAAGGCCCTTTGCCTCCCTGGCTTGTTGGAAGAGGCCAGCATGACTAGCAATCTAGGATTTTGTTTTTAAAGTCTGACAAAATTGCAGCCAATCACGTAAATTCATGTTTTTGCAATTCTTTGAGACTTAACCGTATTTGTCCTGTTTTTAATGTGTCCCACAGCCCTCGATACAGCAATTTTGAGCCTTTACAGAAAATTTTATATGTATAAAGCATGGAGAACAATCCTTTTCACACTTGATGTCAGCAACCATTATGATTTTTCATTAATATCATTGATTTCTGTACGGAGATTTCATTTCGGTAGTTTTCTGAGTTGTTTTGAAACTCCTTCACCCATTTCTAAATTTGTGCTTCCAGCATATTTCAGAAAGGATTTCAGGCCACTTAATGCAAGTACATAAAATATGACCTCCAAAGAGGAACAGAAATAGAGGAATAAGGATAAGGAGTTACGCTTAAAATGTGCAGCATTATGTCCATGTCACATGAGGTTTTCCTTAAGCTTACTAGTGGATGATAAAAACAGAAAATTCTTAGGGGCGCCTGCATGGCCCAGTTGATTAAGTGTCCGACTCTTGATCTTAGCTTGGGTGTTGATCTCAGGGTTCTGGGTTTGGGCTCCTACTTAAAATAACAACAACAAAACCAGATAATTTAATTTAATTATCTTATAATTTAATTGATCATATCTATGAGATTAAAAAAAAACTAGATATACCATAGAAAAATATAACTGTTCTTTTTAACAAGAGCAGTCTTGCATTTTTCCTGGAGGTCCTCAAAAGAGAGTAGTTGTGATGAAATAACATTTTTTACAACATCCTTGCCAAAGATATGAATAGAGAGGAAAAAAATGTTTCACGGGAAAGGCACTTTAATTCAAGACTTCAATTGATTATCTTGAGCACCTCTGGGAAAGGTGGGGAAAGCACATGAAATAATATTTGTTTTAACAAAAAAAGAATCTCATTTTCTCACTTAGGATGTCATGTAACCATATGTTTACAAACTCTAAGAATTACATCTCCATCCCTTGTTCCATATTAAGATCATGAAATCAAACCAGGGAAACTGGAATGGGATTTCTAGTTTGGTTGCCTTTATAGGAATGCTGAAGAGTAAGAGACTGGAACACTCTGTCTGATGCTGACAAGCTTCTGAACCTGAGTACCACAGAGGCTAGAAGGCACAACATCACAACCAAGGGCAAATTGGAATGCTTCCTTGTCTCATAGTCCAGTTTTCCCCAATTTGTTACATTTGGGGTTGTGGGAAATACTAAGTATCATTCGTGTATGTGGCCAGGAAGGAACAACACAGTAACACTTCAGAATGATCAGAAAATGATATCAGTAGTTATAGAGCTGCTGTAAAGTAGCCCTAAGATAAAAATCACAAATTAAGACCCCCTACCCACTGATAAACTCCTCAAAGTTGTTTTGAGGCAGTAGAAAATCTTGTCAGCGGTATTACAGTATTTACGTATTTGTCATGATTTATAATGTTTGCTTCACTCTCATCTCTTAATGATAATTCATGTGTTAGATTTCTGTGAAAATCTCTCCTCGCTGGCCATAATGAGGACACAGATGACCGCTTGGGTATGTGAGGTAATACAGAAAGAACAAGTGGGAAATTCTGATGAACCTGATTTCAAGTGGGGCGATGGCAGCGCAGCTTGCGTGAGCCCTAAGGTGAAGGTAAGTTATCTCAGATGGCTCCTGGCTGATCTTCACAAAAGATGAGTGATCGGGGCGCCCGGGTGGCTCAGTCGTTAAGCGTCTGCCTTCGGCTCGGGTCGTGATCCCGGGGTCCTGGGATCGAGCCCCGCGTCGGGCTCCCTGCTCGGCGGGGAGCCTGCTCCTCCCTCTCCCACTCCCCCTGCTTGTGTTGCCTCTCTCGCTGTGTCTCCCTCTGTCAAATAAATAAATAAAATCTTTTTTTTTTTAAGATTTTATTTATTTATTTGA
>NC_138372.1:82399225-82436404 GCF_054177405.1 Leptonychotes weddellii | reverse complement strand
TACTAGTTCTGATAGGCTAGATTTAAACAGTACAGTCTTAACCCAAAACAGCATGTATAATTAATTTGACCATTCATCATTTCAGAATCAGTTTGTTCTTACAGAACTTAGAGAGAAAGAAGTAGAAATGAAAGATTTTTCTGCAGCTAGGCTGGGAGCACTTAACAAACAAAATATTTTCTCACCCTCTAGTCTGCCTTCCAAAAGCATATTGTCAAATAGCATAAGCATCCAAAAACTGTGTTGATCTGAAATTGAAAATAAAAGAGTAATTGCATTCAATGAAACATCAGTTGATAAGTTCAGAATTCAATAAGTTCATTTTCAGATACCAGCTCAGATGATCACTTGAACTCACATTCTTCGGCCATAGATTAATAAAGTGTACAAGAAAAGGGAAACAATCTTGCAACAAAGTTTGCACTTTGCCAGGGCTTTCTGATTAAGTTAATTTGTCACCACAATATGTTAAAAGGTTGGTGGGGAGAGAAGGTGTTTATCCCAAGAGATTAAAATGAGTCGGGGTGGGGGGTGGCAACAGCCTCATACTTGGAGCCACATCTCACTTTAATTTTCTTTCACTGGTTATAAGCATGATGTGAGGATTCCAGGATAGCCATTATGGACTATGTCTAGAGTTTGGGCTTTCTTATAGGAGACATCATAGTCTCTGGAGACAGACTACTTCATTGTGATCTCCAGCCCTTCTACTGAAGACCTGTGTGATCCTCACAAGCGGCCTCATCCTCTCTGACAGTTTCTTATGGATAAAAAGGGGATAACACACAACCCATAACAGTTACAAAAAGGATTAAGTTAAATGGCCAATGCAGGTTATAATGTTGTTTTGGTTTATTTGTATGTTTGTTTGTTTGTTTGTTTGTTTGTTTATTTATTTGACAGAGAGAGAGACACAGCGAGAGAGGGAACACAAGCAGGGGAAGTGGGAGAGGGAGAAGCAGGCCTCCCGCAGAGCAAGGGAGCCTGATGATGTGGGGCTCGATCCCAGCACCATGGGATCATGACCTGAGCCGAAGGCAGACGCTTAACGACTGAGCCACCCAGGCGCCCCTATAATGTTTTTTAACATAAATATAGAGGCAAATCAAATAGACAATATATTATTTAGCTTTCATCGCTTTAGGTGGTTTAAAGACATGGAACATTTGTAAGTGTAATATTTACACTTATAATGGAACATTTATTTAGTGTAATAAGACACTAAACCTTAAATATTTACTATCGCAAAATAATTATTGCATGTACTTATAAATTATCATGCCATTTGTGGTATTTGTTTTCTTCTTAAAAAGCGTCATGTAATAATTTAAAAGTAAATAACAATCTTAGTTATTGGGAAATCTTTGCTGATCCTTATAAATTATTGGTTGTAATGGCTTCCAGAGAAACAAAGCAGAGGCTATTGTCAACCGCTCACTTACAAGGACCCACCAGGGTCATCAGTTTGCTCTAGGTCTGCCTAGCTGTATCACATTTTTCTTTCAGTGGGCACATCTAGAGTATGTTCTGCTCAGTAGTAAATGAGTATGTCCCATAAGATTTGCGAAATTTTCACAACTTGAAATGGTCTCTGACAGAGTAATTTTCAAATTGCCCCATGAAGATCCACACCAGCGGATAAGAGATTGAGCCACGGTAGCAGTTGTCCCCATTACATAGTCTTTCTTTATGGTCCTTGTACTAAAATTGTAGCTGAGGACGTTTCCCAGTCTTACTTAAACGGCATGTAAAACTTCCAGGAAATACCCTTACTGGGAAGTAGTTATCCTACTTTCCCCTTTTCTCTTTTCTTTTGTGAATGCAGATGTGAAGGTCAGAGCTGGAAGAACCATCTTGAACAATGACAGAGACGCCAGGTTTTGAGGGCTACAGAGCAAGGGATAAATGGTCCTGGCTTCCTGACATAACACACCATCATATGAGCCCCAGATCTCTATGCTCCAATGATTATATGAGATTATTTTGGGTCTCCTGACAATGGCTAAACTGTACCTTAATGAATAGAGCTTCTTTGACATCAGCATGGAATATGTACAATTCACAGCAGAACAATCACCACTCATCTGCACTACACCAAATCATATTTCAAGCATTATAGCAAAATCACTTTTTAAAATAAATAACAATTCATTTAAATATTTTATATTTATTCCATTATTTGGATCTTCTAACCGACATGGTAATTTAATTTGTTCTTTTTCTTCCCAAACACTCAAAATAATTTTTTTCTGTCAGGAGTGTCTCACTTTTTTAATAGCTACATATTTAGTTTTGTATATGCTAAAAAATTAAGAGGAAACTGTTATATCTTGCCCTAGGGAACATATTCTAGATTCTTTGACCAGTGTGTTTTTAAAACTGGTTAAAAAACATGTTTTCCTACAAAATATAATTAACTACTAAATGCTTCCTACTCTAGTCTTACTCATCGACTTGCTACTTTGCCCTTCCGAAGTTAAGGGTAACTTCTGATTAGCACTGTACCTGCATGATAGGTTATGGGAAAGAGTTTGAACCTCACATCTTCAGACGCAGTGGCCAGTCTCACTGATTTATGCTCAGATTATTATAATCCCAACTACTCATACTGAAAGCTTCCTGTGAGCAGACTTAGCCGATATGGGTTAAAGTCAACAATTCTGGAGACTCGGAGTGCCGTGAAACCAGCCCCAGCTTTGAAGTCAGGTATGCCTAGCTGTAAATCCTGACATGGGCACTTACTACCCTATTTCCCCTGGGTTATTTCCTTGACTTCTCTGAGCCTATGTCTGCAAATGGGGGTAATAACACCCATTTCACCGTCCAGTTGAAAACAGTGCTTCAATCCTGGGAGGTGTTCAATAAATGTTAACCCTTTTCCCCTACTAGAGTGTTCTGACATAATGACCATATGTGAGCATGAACATTTTGATTCTTGTTTCTTAGGACTTCGTGTATTTGCCTATTGCTGGTGCTGGGGGATATTGCTGACTTTGCTCAGCAGCCTCTTCTGTAGCTGGGACATTCACCTCCTTTGAAAGTTGGCTGGAGCTGAATTAGAAGGAAATCCATTGGGAATGGAGAAATGGCAACTCTGCATTCCCAGATGTGCTGCAGATGTGCTCTGCTGCTCTCCCCCTCCCTGGATTTGAGACAAATTATCTCCAGCCGCTTGAGCTTCTGTGACAAAGGGTGTCTCTGAAGAGCTCAGCCACAGCTCAGCCCAGCTAATGGAAGACGGGACGTTGTGTAAGTGGGAGTCAATAGAGGTGTATTTTCATTTCCATTCTGCCACTGGCTGGGGGTGTGTCCCAAGGCCAGGGAAGAGGAGCAAAGAATATACAGTGAATGCTTAGCATGCACCTTGCCATGCGCTAGACACTTGGTGTCATTACTTGATTTCATCCTTAAAAGGGGCCTGGGATGTAGGCACTCTTACATCCATTCCAGGTGAAGAAGCCAAGCCCTAAATAACCTACACATTAATTACGAAGTCATGAGCTGAATCCAGCACTGTCTGGCCTTGAGGCCCTGCGTCTTTTGCCATAGAATGCTGCCTCTTTGACCTAACCGAGCCTCTTACTTTCCTCTGCAAAATGCCAAGGGATGGATGCTCTCTAAATTTCCTTATACGCTCAAATCCTGCTCCATCCTCTTTACTCTGAATGCAGGAATATAAAACTTACTAAGCTTTTTAAAGACTTAATAAGGCTTCTGCAATAAATGTTCACACTATATTTGCCTCAGTATGGTAGTCACTTTTTAATGCAGAAGACATGGAATGAGTCAATACATATAATTGGAGGGAAGGAGTAAAGAATCAGGTACTTATCACTTGTTGTAGACCTCATTTTTCAGCAGATTTCTATTTAAAATCTCAATACCCTTATTTTTTAAAATTCTGATTTTACAACAGAACACAAATGAAACAATTCAGAATCCATGCTGGGTTCAAAGAAGAAGGGGTTTCCGTAGGTACAATTGAGCTCAACAGGAGACGCAGTTACAAACACGTTACAGCTGAAGGAGCTGGGATACAAAAGATTATGTCAAAAAGCCCCTCCATTATTAGCTTAACTCCATTTTAGTCTTCCTGTGTTGGCTGGGTAGTCAATGCAACAATATCTAACATTTAGCTTTCTTCATTTGTCACACACATTTTAAATTTGAAGATGTCAGTCTCACACTGATTTATTAAAAAAAAGAAAAAGAACTTACTTTCTTTGGTATCATAATGCTTTATTTCTTTTCTTTGGAATAGCAAGGCCAGTTCTGGGGAGATTTTGCAGGGCTGTGCTAAAGCTCCGCTATAATACCCTTCAAGTGGCAAATTCAGTTTTATATTTAATGGATATATCTGCCTTAGTCATACCCGGTAAGCCTCCTTCTGGGTCACCAAGAAATGTTGCATTTGGTTGGGATTTATTATTTCTATTCATTGCTCTTTGTGTACCTCTTGGAACAATAGGGGGAGGATACTCTTTTCTTTCCTTTTGTTATCATCAGGTCTGCGCTTTTGTGTACCACATTCAAATTTACATTTTGCTCTAGTTCATAATATAGTAATATTGCAGGCTGCTAGGAATTAAAGGTATTTAAAAAAGAGACAACCCATTTTCTCAATTATTCAATAAGTTGTAGAAGGCAGATTCATGATGGAATGGGCATTTAGGTAAAGTGACAGAGGTGTGGAGGTTAGGGCTTCTGAGGTAGATGCTCTGTGGAAATGTAACCTGGCCCATTTCACTGCAGTTTCTTTAACTGTACTATTTACGAGATACTCTAGCTGACTCACTTTATGGACCATCTCTTTGCAGATTTAAAATTCACTGTTTTGATTCCGCATTCCAGGTTTTATTGCCACCGGAACCTCCGTGGCACAATGCACGATTTTCATGCATATGAGGTTTCCACTGGTGTCATGTGCAATGTGAAGTTCGGGCAAGGACAAATGACTCAACTCTCCCCTGGAAATGGAATTGCGGGGCCACTTACACCCCTTCCAAATGTTGCAATTAATCAGCCCCACAAATATGTTTTGGGTGTGTACTGTGTGCAAGGGTATAAACACGGCAGACTGGCTTCTGGGGTTATTTGATTTACCAGCAGCCTACTGCAATTCTCCCTAGCCTATCCCCAAGTTTTGACCTAAATTAAACACTCTTTAACATCTGGTGCTTAAAAAAGGAAGTCATGGGAAACCTGCTTCTCCCTCTCCCACTCCCCCTGCTTGTGTTCCCTCTCTTGCTGTGTCTCTCTCTGTCAAATAAATAAATAAAATCTTAAAAGAAAAAAAAAGGAAGTCCCATTTAAAGAGTGTGCGAACAAAAAGAAAAGGCTAGAAAAGACACCACTTCTCTTCCCATAACCTGCCACTCCTGCTTCCCATATGGAAGTCTCTCACAGTCCAGGCAGCTGGATGTCTCTGGGGGGTGTGGAGACCACAACCTGTGATGTCCATGATCTCCCTGATATTTCACATGGGTGCTGAGCTCCCAAATTCATTTGCTTTGTTTGTTTTTCTATGATAGAGTCAAGAGAGGGACACTTGGGTCTCGAAACATGGTCTGACCCAGATCAAATGTGCCCTCCAGAGGCCCCAATCCGGACTAGGGCCCGGTCCTCAGTGGCATAAGAGCTGTTTTATTTAGGCTAATCCCTTAACGAGAATGTTGCCAAGTAGTGGGTTCACATTTTGGGGACTGTTTCCTTCTCAGTGAATGAGTGAGGATGGAGGACTCTTATCCAGGGATGGATCCCAGTCACAAAGGGAGTTGCTGGTGTCCACACCTTGTTTGTTCAGATAAGGGCTTTGAGACCCAATTTCATCCTTCTTGACATCCCCTATCAAAACCACCATAGCAACCAGTAAGGGGGAACACACACAGAGTTCAGGAAAATCTCTACCATACAGCCTGCTCTCTCTGTGCCCTTTCTTTTTAAAGCCATGGTCAAATAATTGCCATGGAACTTCTCAACGACCCTGTAATAAGTGTGACTGACCCCCAGGCATATGATTTGTTGGACGGATCACATTATAACTTGGTCGGCATGGTGCTTGAGAATTTACAAAAGGATTTTCTTTAACAATCACAACAGTAGGTAACGCCTGGTGGGACCTTCCACCAGGCCAAGTATGATTCTCAGCATTTTATGAGCATCTTCTCATTTAATTCTTCTGGTAGTCCACGCAGGGAGAAGCCTTAAGGATCACAGGGCTTGGATTTCATCTTGGCTCCTCACTGTGTGGCCTTGCTGCCTGTCTGTGTCCAAGTTTCCCATAATCTTCACAGCGACAGCGTGTGCCATAACTACCATTTCCCTGCCTTACAAATGAGGAAATGGAGTCAAAAACGTTAATACAATGCTCTGCGTTTGAATACGATTCTCCGAAAGAAAGATCTCATGTACTTTTGTCTGGTCTTCCTGTCTACTATAAGCACAACTGGTTCAAACAGTTTTTGTTTTTGTTTTTGTTTTTTTTCACGAGACCACTGCAGGAACTACTTAGCCTGGCACCCACATTTGCCGCAATTCCTAACCTCCCGCCAATTCATTCTCTCCATGGCAGTCAGCGTGTTAGAAACATATCTAATTATATATGTTATAACCATATCTCATCTGATATCTAATCTAATATGTGATAAACATATCTAGTCATGTGTCATGTTCTGCTTTACCCCCTTGGTGGCTTTCCATTGTCCCTGGGGTGAAAACTAAATCCTTACCATGACCTGTAAGGAAAGATTTACCTACAGGCGCCTGCCTAGCCAAACTGATCTCACAACACGTTGCCTCTTGCTCTCCTTATTAAATTAAGAAAGGTAAGAAGAGTGGGCATCTTGTCATCTGAAGTGCTTTCCAAGGATAAGACCCAGTATAGAAAATACTAGCCATAATCAACTGTCCTTGGGCACTCATCACAAACCGTCTTCAATTATTATGTGCCTAATTGCCTCAATTTTGGATGGAGAATGCATGTTCCCATAGAGTCAGCATAATAAAAATTAGTTAAGTTCCAAGGCCGAACAAGGTAGCAAAGCTATTGTACTGAAAGTACTACAGCTTCTCATTTGACAAAATAACAATATTTGACAAAATAATGACAGCTAATATTTATTTAGTACTTTAGAACCTACCAGGTGATATTTTCCACATTCCCTATATATATGAACTCCCCCCAAATTTATAAGGTAGTTATTACTATAATTCCCATTGCACAGATAAAGAAAATTAGGCATCTAGCAAATTTCAACCAAGAAAAGAAATTCAAGAGGTGGTAAACTACACCATAGATTTAATAAGAAAAATCATATTCATCTACCTCCCATTTGTACTTCTAACATTAGTAAGATAGCAGTTTAAGTTTCGGTAACCAAGCATAGTTCTGAAGATTTTTTGCTCCCTATGTCATACTTTGAAAAGCAAAAAAAATAAAATTACAATCGTTACCTAATTAAGAATTCAATGCTTGTTTCTCAGCCTTTGAAAATGCTCTCATCACTATGACAATAAAACAGTTCCTACTTTTCGTTGATTTACACTTTGCTTCTGTCTAGTCAAACCTGTGGCAAGATACCCACCATTGTGATCCACTCACTCAACGATTTATGTTCATGTCTAACTAGGTAATAAGACAGCACACACACAGACCAGTATCTATAGAATGCAGAATCAATTTCTTTACAGTGACCCCATGTAGGACATATTCTCTAGGAATGCACGGATATAACAAGACTCCATGTCTTAACAATTGTCTAGTTCATTCTTCTGCCAAATTGGGATGGCTCCCTACTGTGTGGAGCTAAGTCTCTGTTTAGGTTTTTATTTTTTAAAAGCTTAAGTAGATTCTGCTGGTTTAAAAAGATCAGATCTCCAGTTATTAATATTTGAGCAACTGCAAAACAAACAAACAAAAAAGCTAGAATTCCAGACAATATCACTGATTCATTTTCATCTATTGACTTTGTTGTTTCACACTTTGGGGAATATTTGGCTGGGGTCTTTTTGATTTGGGAGGATTATTAAAAAGTGTTTTCATTGCCTACAATGATTTTCAATAATAGGTCAGCAAATGAAGGGATTTAAATATATGTTTTATTGAAAGTTTAAAAATATTTTGGATTTAAAGGGATGCTCTGATATAACACTCTAATGTTTTGTAAATACGGAACTGTTTCTTAGATGTGAATTGATGTAAGCAAGGTGGATAATTAAACATTGCTTATGTATCTGATATTCTCAGCACGGACTATAACCAGGGAACATGTGATCTATTTTTTCCTTCCATCCCCTGCCCCACTTTTTCCAACACCATGGCCCCCACAGCATCTGAGTGCATGTTTCTTCAAATAAATATTGTAAATATATCATAATACAAAAAAAGATGCAATGTGATTTTTAAAAGAGTCAGTACAAAAAAAAAATTAAAGAGTCAGTACATATAAACCATGCATAACTTACATGATAAAAGGAATATTTAAGCATTTTTTTTCAAATCTTCATCATGGGCTTAATAGACGGAGACGCTTCAAACTATCAAAATGTTAAACAATCAGAATAGCTCAGGTTCTTACCAAACAGAACCAACATGGGCTCCTGTTTAATGTCGTGCCAACAATTAAACCTTTAGTTGTGGAGAGATGGGATATTGGAGTTGGGAGCTGCAGAGTGCTCACTCTAACGGCTGTTTACCAACTAGTCGCAAAAATATTTCAGTATTTTAACTAACTGAATGTCTATAGTGGTGCATTATTTGTTGGGGGAGATCATCAAGAGGACATGATCTCCAGTGACCTGTGAGCTGGATCCCAGAAATCAGAGGCTTCCCATTTCCTCCCCTGTCCTTGGAACTGTATTCTGCTCACCTTCCCAGCTCACAGAAGCTGCCTCAAGGACACGCCTTGGGATAGTGATGTGGTGTCGCGACCATCTGGATGGTACACGTGATTTGACAGTACACGTGACTGAACCCTTTTAAGGCCTCTCTTTAAGATCTGGCGAGTGGGTGCAGAGATCCACTCATCTTGCAGCCACCTGAGACAAACCTCATATGTAAGTTCCCTTGTTTACTAAACCTGCCACCTACCAACCCAGAGTGGCTGGCATCTTTCTTGTGTTTCTCCCTGACTCCTGTGTATGGGGTCCAGTTTCAGATTTCACCTGGGTAGCTCCCGAAGGAGGTTGTGAACGAAGGCCCTGGCTTACGAAGGCTCGGATCTCAGGGTGAGATCAGCTAGAAATATGCAGCCTAGGAAACCCACCAGTTTGCATTTACCATTTAAGCTCCTGTCTTTGTATCTGGAGAGCCTCATTCTAGAATCACACATCCAGCCCTGGCTTACAAAGGAGAGCCTGCACTGAACGTCACTTGTTGCTGATGATCAGTGCATTCCTTATTGCTTTGGTAAATAGAGTATCAAGAATATAGGTGGTGGGTGGCTTTTTAGACTTTATGTAATATATCCACTTCTATACGCTCACTTCTCTGACTCCTTGTTTTCTTCTTTTACCAACTGCCATGGCAATGCGCCTTTCTCCTTAACATGGGCCATTGCATCCCCCAAGCATGTTAGCATTTTTTCCTGACAGTCCTTGCCAGATGCTCAACCCTGTATTCCAGGAGAATGATCTCACAACAACACATTCTTCCTTATTTAACTTTATATTCTGCCTCTCTCGATCCAGGTCCTTAACATCTGTTTCCAGCCATACTCTTCCCGTTCTTTCTGGTACATGTTGACCAGGTCCTGCAACTTCTTTGATATTCCTTTTCTTCCCTTAGTGCTGAAATCTAGTACTTCCCCAGCCAGGTTATGTTTGATTATATGTGATTTCAACCTTAATTATTTTTCTGGAGGCCAGGATAGACCTGGAGGGAGCATGTGTGTGTTGTCTTGTAATACACCAGCTTCTGTGTCGCCACCAAGCAATGTGCTATCCTCGGAGAGGGATACGTGGGCAACTTCTGCAAATCCAGAAAGTTCACTGGAAACTAGGGATTTAAGAATTTCAAGTACATCTTATATGTCAGGATCCCATTCTTTCCCAGTTGAGGTCCTAACCTTGATATAGCAGGTTTGCTTAGGTTGAGAATTCAGTCTTCTTTGGAGCTCTGCTACTTTTTTAAATTAAATTTGGGGCTTAGTTTGCAGCATTTTTTTTTTAACATCCAGCACCAAGAGATGAGAGTGTCTTTATATGGTGTCAAAGAGGACATCAGGCTTTCATAGCTACCCCTTAATTGCTCAGAATTTTATTACCTTTTTCAAAGCATTAGTTGTTCCTATCAATAACCAAGTAATTCCATTATCCTTATAATTACAATAATTAAAACTTTTCAAACACCTGATACCTTGCACCCACTAGTGCATTTGCTTCTGTCACACCAACCCCATTCACCACCAGGGAGCAATTTAGGAGTTTCATAGCAACCTTTTGCCAGGAGCTTCATCTACCATCAGTAATAGGGTCCTCATTGCCAGGGGGCCGGCAGGTGGTCAGGCTCCAACATCCCATCCTACTGTCTGCACTTTTCTGGCTACTCTTGGTAGCAGCTATGGCCGCTTGACTTCCTAAGGAAGCAAAACGTGAAGCGAAGATTAGCATGCAGGATAAACATGGTGCCAAAAGGAAAACAAACAGAACTGGGAAAAGGGAGCATTTGGGCCACCATGCAATGCAGTCTCAGTAAAGGTTTCAACTGACATGGGGCAAACTGAAACTGGGGTAGCCCTTCAGAGTTGTGCCGAGTTGGGACAAAGGGGTAGGGAGGAGTGGGACTTTGGCCAAGGCAATTCTTAGTAGCATAGGTCAATGGCTCTCAAACTTTAGCATATATCAGAATCAGAACCCACGAAAGCTTAATAAAATCAATTCTTGGGTCCTACTTCTAGAGTTTCTGATTAGGTCTGGGATGTGGCCTGAGAATTTGCATCTCCAACAAGTGATGTCAGTGATTGAAGGGATGCGGACACAGCGGCTCGAGGGCTCATACGTTGAGAATCACTGATGTAATTCATTTCTTGGAGGAGCTTGTCAGCAGGCAGCGCTCCCAACATCTGGGAGAATAGGTCCTACAAGCCTGAAAGGGGATCTGGGAAGCACTTCACGGCACCTGGGACCAGCACGGACTCAGGGTGAGGTGTGTCATCCTATCGACTCTACCACTTACTTTTCTAAGTGGTAAGTTCATAATTGGGACAGTATCTATTGTGGTTATTTTCTCTACCAAAAATGCAAATATCTTTTTAAACAAGTGTTTTTACCCTAATGTCATTAATAAAGATATTAGTGGCATAAAAACATTGCAATTTTATAATCTACCATGGAAATGAAAACCATAAATAATACTGCAGGAACATAATAATCTGGCCATAATTATTGTTAATTTACTTTTCAATTATTATTTAGTTATATTAATGATTAATTCAGTTTTTAAGTATTGATATAACACTTTGCAACCATTATATGCTTAATAAACTCAGCAATTTTATGGTATATAGATAAGCCTATTATTGTTTTTGCAAATGAAGAAATAGTTACATAGGATTGGTTCAAAGGAGTGAAAGAGGCAGAAGTAAAAGTCTGAATTTTTAACTACAGGAATCACATATCCCAACTACATCTACTTCTCATGAGAAAGAGAAATCTTGACCACAATCCATGAGAAATAAACAAATAGCATCATTTGCACAAAGTATCAATAGAGGAAATCAGAAGCCCATATAGTATTATAAGATGGATACATTTCCATTACGGTACACAGGAGATTCTTGTGCTGTTTACTTTCTCCATTAAGAATATTTGCTATTTACTATTACGACTTCTTAGTCACTCAGCACTGCTTTACATCCTTTACTTCCTATCAACAGTCAAAAATCGCTTCAGAGAATTTCTGATGGAACACTTCTCCCCAAGGTGTATGGAGCCTTTATAATGTGTCAGATTGGTTAGGTTGAACTACATTTCCCAGAATTCTCTTTCCTACAAGTTTCCAGTTACAATGCACCCAAGAGAGATCCCTCTGCAAGATTCAGAGGATGTAGATGAAACAGCTGCCATTTTGTAGTTCACACACATCCCAGATCTGCAGATGCACCATATAGGCCTAAGGGAGAAGCTGGGTGTGCAACGGTTCCAACTGTTCCTGGATCTTCCTTCTGCTTCCCTGACTCCTGGGATAAGCATGTGAACCAGAGATAAAACTTATCTTTATGAGTTTAGCTCATGCTTATGGGTTCCATCGTATTCTTGTTCTTCCCCACTTTATATCCGTCTTCCTTTCCTGACTCTACTTATCCTGTGGACTTAAGGTTCTACCAACAAATATGAAGAGAGATTGCTTAACCAACTGCAGCTCCACAACTGCATGAGATCAATTCCCTGTGACAAATCCCTGTCTATCTATCATCTATCTATCTATCTATCTATCTATCTATCTATCTATCTATCTATCTATCTATTATCTATCTATCTATCTATCATCTATCATCTATCTATCTATCTATCTATCTATCTATCTATCTATCTATCTATCATCTATCAATCATCTATCTTCTAGAAGTTCTATTTCTCTGATGATACCCTGACTTGATACAGAATTTGGTACTGGAAGTGAAATGTCTCCAAATAAAATCTTTTTTTTTTTTTTTAAAGATTTTATTCATTTATTTGACAGAGAGAGACACAGCGAGAGAGGGAACACAAGCAGGGGGAGTGGGAGAGGGAGAAGCAGGCTCCCCGCAGAGCAGGGAGCCTGATGTGGGACTTGATCCCAGCACCCCGGGATCATGACCTGAGCCAAAGGCAGTTGCTTAACCAACTGAGCCACCCAGGCGCCCTGTCTCCAAATAAAATCTTAAAGATGAAGTCTTCATATTGGTTCTAGGTTTTCTGGAATTGATTCTCTGATGTGATTAAATAAATACATTAATGATCTTGTATGTCATGATAAAGGGGCCGCTGGTAATCTGTGGCATGCACAGACAACATAGGCAACACAGTGTCTCAATTTATGATCTTTAGATACTTGTAATCAAGTGCCTTTAGAAGGCAGTGTTCTGAGTGATCAGATATTTGTAACCTTAAAATATAGTAAAAATAATGTATAAAGGGGTTGGTTGGTTGCTTCTAACTGTGCTGGAGTACCTGAAGCAAGAAAATAATGAACTCACAGTGCTTTAAATTTCCATCTCAAGGTCTGCATAAAGGACATGGTATGACTACTCCAAGGAAAACTCCTATTTCCTGTAACAGTGGAAATAAGATTTCTTTTTTTTTTTTTTAAAGATTTTATTTATTTATTTGACAGAGAGAGACACAGCGAGAGAGGGAACACAAGCAGGGGGAGTGGGAGAGAGAGAAGCAGGCTTCCCGCTGAGCAGGGAGCCCAATGCGGGGCTCGATCCCAGGACCCTGAGACCATGACCTGAGCCAAAGGCAGACGCTTAACGACTGAGCCACCCAGGCGCCCCGGAAATAAGATTTCTGAAAACCAAACCCAAAGTCTAATCCTGTAGGTGGTTAAACTGTAATGTAAATTGAGTTATCAACTTTGAAGAGTCTGTTTTCTGAAAGAAATAGCATTGATTGGGCAGGAATGGTAACCTGAAAATGGGGATGGGACATATGGGCAGATTCTGATGACCCAATCTCCTAAAATCTCTTGAGTTTTCTTTGCTGGTGGAAGTAGCCCTTCTGTCCCTTCCTATGTAGGTTAGTCTTTCTTTTTCTGAGGAACCTGTAATGCCCCTCCAACCCCCAATATAGTTGCCTTGCAATGCACTGCTGATCACCCTCTTGACCTACCCTTGCCATCCTTCCAGATCTATAGCCAGACTCAAATCCCAGCAGGCCCAAAGGGTAAAGTACAAATCATGACCTGTGATAAGGTGTAATATTCACCAAGAGAACTGTATGATTTGCTGATTTATTTTGACAGAAACTTGAAGGATATGTGTAAGAATAGACATTACAGCTGTGGAATCAAGGTAGAAGGAATATAAAGTTGTATCAGGCTTAAAATATTGCTATAGGTCTCTAAAGAGAGATTCTAGATTTAATGTTTTAGGTAGAGAAGCTGGAAATGCCCCTAACTTTTTTTCATAGGCTGGTTAAAATATGGATCTGAAATATCCTATGCAAATAAGTTAAAAAGCCATAACTTTCTTGGAATACTGTAGAGGAAGGTAGCCAAGGGCATAGGGTGATTAGAATATTAAAGTGGTTTTCTTATCTAAGACCTGCTCACTCACCTCTGGAGGGTTCAGAGGACATCTTTTTCATGAAGTTATGAGAAATAAATTTGTGAGGGGACCCTAGCATCTTTGAAGAGTTTTGCAGTAGCTCTTCTTCTTGGGTCTGAAATTACAGTTAGCGCTGCTCACATAAAATTGGGATGCTGAAGGGCAATGGGGTTGATGACATCACTGGGACCAAGCAGCAGCACTTAATCTCCCCAAACCAGCAGGTGGCATGGTTACTGTAATGGACACTGGAGCCAATGTAGTCATTAGAATGGACTAACTCACAGGTTGGCCAGGTTTTCATGGTGTCCCTAGAACTGAAAATGATGTGTAGCCTAATAAAGTCTTGTGTAATCTTTATAACTAGAAGAGTTCTAGTGAACAGAAATCTGAGTTGAATGACCAAAGCAGAGTCATAACTCCTCCACTGATTCCCAGACTCAAGCTAGTTCACATGACAAGAATCCTTTCAGAAAAGACCCTGCCACACTGCCAACAGTTTATACTGTTACTCTTCTTCTCAGAATTCTCCCAAGGGGCTCTGGGGCCATTTCTGCAGTATGACCATAAATTGTGAGGGGAAAATTATCAAACTTTATGGATATTAATGGAAACTGGCTTAGAATTAATACTAACTCATATAGACTTAAAACATTACTGTGGTCCACCAGTTATAGTTGGGTCTTAATGGAGATCAAATAATCAATGAAGTGGGCTCTCACAATGAAACTTGGGGGTCTCCAACCCAACTCTGTGATTATTTTCTTTGTTCTAGAATGCATAATTGGAATGTGCATATTTAGTGATAGGAAGGATTTGAAAACTTGTGCTAGTTGGGTAGCAACATCTTGAGGGACTAGTGTAATGTCTTCTTGGATTAGCATGTGCTCTAAATCGGCATCCAATGATGCTATTTTCCTATAACCAGGATCCATGCATCTAAGGGCAGAGGTAGATGTGATCCTTTCACTATACCCTAAGTGATCTACTAGCAAAAAGGTCCTGTTTCCCATGTCCATGATCTGCTGGGGGCACAAAAATGACTCCATTCCAATTGCTGCTTGGACACTGGTTTCTTTAGGTCTTTGAATCAACAGGCAAAGAAGAGGGTTACTCTATTGGCTGGTGTGTGTGATCTTGACTATTAAGGGGACACAGACCGATACTATACAACATTCTAGTATCAGAGGCAAAGGCAACAGCCTTCCAAAGACTACTTAACCAACTCAAGCTTCCAAATTGTATAAGGTCAAATTCTTACAATAAAACTCCATGTCTGTCTACTTATCTGCGCATATACCTATCTCTATCATCTATAGTTTCCTGATAACCCTGCTTTTTTTTTTATGGATCCTAATAAAAGTGAAGCAAAAATGATTACAAAGAAATTAAAGTGTTACCTTCTAAGAAGAATCATATTCTTAAGCCACTGGAGAAGAGAAGTACTTTTGGGAAAGGGCTTTTGGATTAATTGCCACTAAGGTCAGATAACCACTAAGGTCAGAAAAGATATTTTCCCAGTAGGATCCAGTATGTGTTTCTCACCAAAACAATGTGCATTAACCTAAATAGCCCTGCGATTTTATTTGCTAAATTGGCACTGCAGCTTGGGTGAATCTAATTAGTCTAATAGCACCAAGTCTTAGGAGAATGTTTTCTGTGTTTCTAACAAATGGCTGCAATAGGACCTCTAGGACAATCTATTTTATATTGGGGATTTTCTATGTGAGACATTCAATGGAAGGAACCAGAAAAGCTGGTCATTCAAAAGAAAAGAAAAAATCAAAATGGAATGTCTTTGAGAATGTTTCTTTCTGATAAGAACACATTTTGCACTATTCCTTGGCCTGGAAGAAATGGACAGTTTTCTACAAACCTGCTTAAGACTGAATTGTTAGATCTGTAAACAATAATAAAAATGTGACTTACTTTGTGATATCATGTAATTTACAGTAATTACATGATATTACATTTCATTACAGTATGAGAGAGTGAGATCAAAATCTCACTAATATAATGAATATTCAGCTACATTTTTCAGTGTCAGTAAATCTGAAACGTACCAAGTTAGTCCAGCAGAGGCCATGTGCATGCACCAAGAACTCAGGATGAAATAGGCTTTGAACGTGCCTCGTGGCCCTTGTTTCAGGACTTTATTTGTGATTATGGTAAATAAAGGAGGCCACCTAATGTGATCTCAGCTTCACTGACACTTCATAAATATCCTAATTTTATCTCAGAATTTATGTAAACAACTTATTTTTGTCACTTAATACTTTCATGTTCAAACGGCAGACATCTGCTTTTATGGGTTTCTAGGGCCTTCTCTCAAACCCGGAGCAGATGTGTTCCATGTTTTGTCTCCCCTTTCAGTAACAGCCTCTTTTAATCACTTCAATCAATGACAGTCGAACTGCGATTAAAATCATGTAATGAATTACCACTTGTATGCTGGACACCAGGAAACAGGTAGCTTGAGAAGCATTTATACTGAGGATCGCAAAATAAAATATTCGGGCCCCTCTCCTCACTCTATTCTTGAATCAACCAAATTGTCAAAGCACAACAGCATCTGGAAGATTCATCCAAGGATGCATTGTCAGAGGATGCCAGAAGGGCCTCCATCCTGTAGGAATTTCTAACTCTAGAACTGTATTTCCAACCAGGCTCACTGGCATTATGGTGCAAGCCTCCTTACCACATTTCTTCGAATATAATATCCCCAGGTATTTTCCATCCCACTTCAGTTTCGAGGAACAAATATCTTTTTTTATTTGGTTGGTTGGTTTTTACTCCAAGTTATTTTCACAGCGGTGAGCTGCTTTGGTTGTTGACAAAAGTAGTCGCTGCTCTGAAAGAGGCATGAAAGACCCTATTTGCTGAAAGAGAAAGCAAGAGTGTGTATCGACTTTGTAACAATGCTTGAGTGATTTGATATCGAGGAAATTTAGCTGTAAACTGCAGTGGTTGTGGTCCCTGGGGCAGCCACAATCTATTCCTCTAACTTTTATCTTCTACTGACCATCTTCTCTGCCTTGTCCTATTTTAGGAATAAAACATTCCTTTATGAGGCCACAGAAATTAAGCCCCATGTAAATACAAAACGTGAGAGGGGCTTGTTTCATAAAGCAATATTTGTTTTGAAGATTTCCCTCATTTTAGAGAGTTCAGACATGATTACTGGAGAATTCTAAGCATTCAGTTCATCTCAGCAGTTGAAGAATTCAGAGGGCAACTTTCTCAGCATGAAAAATCTGAAACATATTTTGAAACAAAATCATTAGAAACATTGTTTCCTAATACATTTCTCAGTTTACCCATGCTGAGCCATGTAAAAAGGGAGAGAAAATACAACTATATGGCATTTTGTGCCTGACTATATTGGTAATTAGAACATTATAAGACTAGTAAACAACGTGTGCATTGCAAGCTCTAATGTGGTCTAGCACATTATTGTCAGTTGCCATTGCATTTATTTAAGTTACTAATTAGAATTGTAACCATTGCCAAACAAAACACATAGATCCAGGTGGCTTAAAGGGGCTCCGTGTGTTTTATTTGGCAATGGTTACAATTGCTATGAGAAGGAGTGTTAGAGAAATAGTTTTGGGCTGTCTTTTCTAATCAGTGGACTATGAATGCAATACAGCATGAAAAATGAGTAAAAGAAAGATGATATTGGTATAAAAGGGGGAAAAAGATATTTCAGCCTCATTGAAATCCATTTGTTTGTTTATGATCTCAGTATTCATCTGGGAATTCACCAAATCATAAGATATTTCTGAGTGACAAAAAATATGCTCTTTTCTATTCTCCGTTGTAAATTAAAAGAATGCTTGGTTCTGAACTTACACAGTTCACTTATCTGATAAATGAATTGTGGTAAAATTCCTCTTTGGTAGCCATGAATAATAAAGGCTATTTGGTGTGGTCCTTCAGAACATAAGCCTTGATGACAAATGCAACTGGCTATGAACTTCAACTCTGCCACTCACTAAATGTGTGATCTTGGACACATTTCTTAGGCTGTCTGAATCTTACGTTTCTTTGTCTATAAAATGGGGTTAAAACAATAGTCTCTATTCATAAAGTTATGTGAAGATAAGATGCAGTAAGATATAGAAAAGGCTTAGCACAGTGTCTGGCACATAATAAAAGCTCAATAAATGTTTGTTATTTTTAAAGTTGCAAGCTTATATAACCTTGCAATATTCAAAGTATGCTGCTTACAAAATGTAGATCCATAGTAAATTGGTCTTTTAATGGAGCAAGGACCCACAATTTTAGATACAGTATGACGACGTAAGGAAACTTTAGATTGGGTCAAATGAATTCATTGTTCCCTGAAGGTCCAAATGAGATGAACAGGGACATCCAGAATTAAGCATTAAAACTAATCAGCTGATAGTCTAACAGCCTGAAGCCAGGTAAGGATAGTGAAGAGCTGTTGAGGCAGGAATTCCTCTAAAGAACAGGCACAGGATTAGACAGATTGCAGGAGTAAAAGATACAGAATCTTCAGGGACACATTATAAGGAAGGCTGTTACGTCAGATCACAGACGATTAAATTAGAATCAAAAGCCTGGAAGACGAAGCATCGAGCACTAGTTGAGGAATAAAAGCCAACCCTTTGGACCAAAGGACTAGCTGACAGCCACATCAGCTGAGCCATAGCAGGAAGTAAGGGACAAACTGATGGTAAGCCTGTTCTATTCACTCACCTGCCATGTGCCAGGAGCCAGACGAGCCAGGAGAATAAAACAGTACATTCACAGAGAGAGTGAGTTTTGGAACTCTGAAGCATTTCGCAGCTTCTATTTATTCATTTATTCACTCTATAAATGTTATTTACTGATTTTGTGCTAGGCTAGGTTCTAGACACTGACCATACAGTATTCAACAAAAGACAAAAATCTCTACCCCCATGGAAATTATGTTCTAGTGGGAGAAAGACAGACATTTGACAAAAATAAAATCTACTACATGTGAAATGATATGAGTGCTAGGCAGGAAGGGGAATAAGAATATTGTGGGGGATGCAATTTTATAGAGGCCTTGCTAAAAAGCCATGCTTGAGTAGTAAGGAGTAAGTAAGATATCTGAAAGGGAGCCTTCCCAGGGGATGTGAATGCTGATTTGAGAGCCCGCGGGCTTGCTCTGAGACCCACTATGTCAGGGGCTACAGGAGAACCACCATTCCAGGCTAAATGAAGGGTTTGGTGGACACCAAAGTGTCTTCAGTTGGTGGAAACCACACTGAGATTGAGAAGTCAGGCAGGGCCCCCAGGCTATGACCAAACCAGAGAGACTAAATCATGGACAATACAGTCAGAAACCGAATCCCAAAATGTCAGCAGGGCCGGCATATCCCTTGTTGGCAGGTCCTGAGCTAGACCTCCATATAGGCACTAAACCTTGCTTCTTCTGCCAATTCCACAAGAACATAAAGGCTGTATGTCCCTTCTCGGTCCTCCAACTCCAACCATGGACCCACACAATATTTAAGGGGGAGAAGCAAGGAGAGGGTTCTGAATCACTGATTACTTTTATCCAAGAGAAGCTGGACCCTACCTAAACATTACAGTATACTAGATTATGTAACTTATACAAATTACCTATGGATTCTATAATTGGACACAACTTTAAACTAACGTGCACTTTTGGTTTATTTGGTTTATTTTCCCCCATCCTTTGCCTACCCCACATCAGTGGCAGTGGCCCCAGAGGAAGACATTTGGATTGTACTGTGAGTAAATGTATGGCTCAAATGCATTTAAATTATCAAAGGAAAAATACAGGGATAGATGTTTCTTCAACTGCTGTGGTATGAAAAAGACTTAAGTGTTTTCTTCTTAGTTATCTATAAGCTTGTTCTAATTGCCCTTGTTTTTCTTTCCTCCCTTACGCATAAGTTTAGTCCTTTTATTTTTCCATTTAACTATTTTTATGTTCTTATTCCAAAATGATTTTCAGAATAAGATGTTCTAGCAGCAGTGCAAATAACAAATATTATTTGGCTCATTCAGTACTTTCTATTCTTCTGAGGAATGTACCTTTTCCCTTTCCAGTGATGTAATTCTAATGGGAACTTCAGTGATGATGGTGATGATAATTTTTAAATAATTATTTGCTATTTTATTGAGCATTTAATATGTACCAGCGTCTGTGCTAATTGCTTTAGGTACATTAATTCATTTAATACTCACAAGAGCTCTGTGAGTTGGGAGCTAGCATGTCCTCCACGTTACAGATGAGGAACATTACAGTTAAGTAACTTCCCCAACATCACACAGTCAGTAAGCGGTGGGGCCCAGGCATGTTATTATATCACCATCCCTTCCTGGTGGCAGTGCTTATTACCAGCACCAAACTGGCCCAATGATATTACCTTTCCCCAAACCTCAACTGACTGTTCTAAAGGGGTGCACATGACCCAAGCCAGGAACTTGTCTTTTCCAAACTGGAACTAAGATGAGGAGGGGGGAGGAGGAGAAGGGGAAAGAGCACAAGGAAGAGGAGGGTAGTTGAAAGTTTTAGGTGTTACTGGCAGCCATGTTTTCCATCAAGTGGAAGAAGCCAGACTAAGAGAATGAAACCAAGATTAGTGATTTAGAGAATGTAGGAAGAGTCTGTTGTTCTAGCCTTGGGCTTCCACTGCGCCTGAAGTCAGGCTGCATTCCTGCTATTACATAATATAGTTCAAGTTGGATTTCTGTCACTTGCCACCAAAAGTCCTGAACAAATGCAAATGGTAAAAAAAAAAAAAAAAAGGAGCTTAAATGTTAAATTCCTCATCTTTGACTATATCTGTGGTGATGTAGTAACTTCAGAGTTTCAATTTCATAACTTTTAACATTGAGTTACACATTAAGATTTTTATTATTTCTAGAAAAGGTAATATTGTTTTGTTCCATATACTTGATGGTCAAGATCTCAGTGGTTTGTTTTTTTGAATCATAGTATGTGAAGGGATACATACTTCTTAGAGAGAGAGCATCTTTGACCACCCAAATCTGCAAAAAATAACTCATCTTTCAAGGTCTAACTCAACACTTTCACTGAGATTATTTTCTCTATCTCCCACAAAGATTGAGTTCATTCTTCCTCTTTAAAATATTTTTTCCATGCTGCCAATTTAGCATCTCTCATATTATATGGTATTTGGATAAATTTATAAAATGTATGTTGTCGATTTTTCGCTTTGTATTTTAATATTTAACATATGCCTAACATTCTTTAGATATTTAAGATACATTTATTACATAAACTTTAAAAATCATTAAATTTAATTTAGGATAAGGAAACAGATAAAAATGAGAGATATGAAGAAACTTAGACATTACCTAATATAAATTTCTTAGTTTATAAATTTGCAAACTGAGTCCTACAGAGTTGAAGCTTTTCTTCCAACTTCACATAACTAATTTTAGCAAAGTTAGAATTAAAACACGGCTCTCCTTTCAGCTATGCCAGGCTGTAGCTCCAAGGAGGTGTTTTCTCAAATTAAACCCTGTGTGATACATTCCTGGTTTGAGAGAAAAGAGAGCTCAAATACCCAAGAAGGGTGGCCCTCCTCATTCTCCATGGAGTTCTACAAAATGGAGACTCATTCTCCTTCTTAACATGTTGTTTGGTGAAATCTGACTTGACTTGTAACCCCGAAGGGTGAATAGTATTCTGAGCATGTGAAATCTAGTGGCATACTCTCTATTTTGTGTTTGAAATATTTAAATTGGCATACAAAAAAATTCCTGTGTTGGAGATGTTTAAAAATAAGATACTTATCACAGTAAGTGTACTCTTTTTTAAAAAAGATTTATTTTTTTATAAAGATTTTATTTATTTATTTGACAGAGAGATAGACAGAAGAGCACAAGCAGACGGAGTGGCAGAGGGAGAGGGAGAAGCAGGCTCTGCACTGAGCAGGGAGCCCGATGTGGGACTCGATCCCAGGACCCTGAGATCATGACCTGAGCCGAAGGCAGACGCTTAACCATCTGAGCCACCCAGGCGCCCTAAAAAAGATTGATTGATTGATTGATTGATTGATTTGAGAGAGAGAGAGTGTGAACAGGGGTGGGAAGGGGCAGAGGGAGAGGGAAAGAATGTCAAACAGACTCCCCAATGATTGCAGAGCCCGATATGGGGCTCAGTCTCATGACCCTGAGATCATGACCTGAGCCCAAACCAAGAGTCAGACACTTAACTTACTGAGCCAGTCAGACACACCACAATAAGTGTACTCTTCATTTCCATGTGTTCTATGTAGGACCCATGTAATCTTGTGTTCAACTTTTGTAATGATGATGGGTCCTGAGGAGAACACTATGGCACTGAACAGAAACTCCGATAATAAAAGGTTGATAGCACATTAGCCCAAGTGGATATTGTCAACTGATGATTGCTTGATGGTATATATCCTTAATGCATCAAGAACTTTTAAGGCAGAAATAAATGTACTTATGAGGCTCAATACCTCTGAATTGAGAATAATATTTCCCCTGATTACACATTCAAATATTGTAGTATGTGGCGGCAGATCACAGAGGAAATAAGAAAAGGCTAATCTGAGAGTGGTTTATAAACGAGATTACAACACATACAGACTACCTTTATGAACTTTCAAAAGAATTTATTCTTTTGAAGTGGAATTGAGACATGCATCATCTATTTCCAAGTTGTTTGTGAAATACAAAGTTCTTTCTTAAATTCCATAAACTGGATAGGACCCTGAAACATTATGGGACTACAAATACTACAAGGATTAGGTATAAAGCCTGGTACCAGTCACACTATACTTCCATCACTCGAGCTACTGAGATTATAAGAAGGAGACAGACAGCCATGCTTATCCTTTCATGTGGCCTGTGACCTCCAAGACATTAAGGAAAGAACTGAACCCCTACATATATATCAGAGCCAGTCGTCAAACCTAATTTTTATTATAAGGTTTCTTTTCTCTTCTTTTGTATTTTTTGCTACATTATATCAACACATTTAAGAAATATTTTTGTTCATGTATAAACAATATATTTCAAGTACAGCTTGTATTAAATATTTATAAAAACACATTTTATTTTTCTGTACACAGTTATTAGACATTTTTTCTTGGTATATATTTAAAATGATACATTTTTAAAAAATTATGAGAGTATAGACTTCAATTTATACTAATGTTCTTGAAGGAGAGAGATTAAAACTCATATTCCAACTATGTTTGAGAAGACTGACATATTTTATGTTTCTTAATTATCTTTAAAGTTCCCAATTGCATTACTGTTGAAAAGACTCAATTTACTATGTGCCAATGAAAGAATACAAGAACCTCCCAGACAACTGCTATTTCAGATGAGAAAGTATTTCATTCCTTTGTGCTGTCAGAATATAAAACTTTCATGTGAAGGGCCTTTTTAACCTTTTGTTCTACTCAAAGTCATGGCATCGTTTGGGTCAAGATTGACATTCAACACAAGTATAAAATATTAATTTAATAAAATTTTCCAGTGTATAGATTTTCTGTATTTATTAATTGGCAATGCCTTTAGGCCTTTGTCTCTCAAAAATATTTTATAATATATGAAGGCAATCTTAAAACTAGCTAAACAAAATTGATCAGTCTCTTGAGGTTTTTAGTAACCTACTGAGATTTTTTTTCAACCCTTCTCCCACATTTCCTGTTCTTTCTCCAGACAGTCACTTCATTCAAAATCTTATTTTGTACTGTCTATGACCCTTTTCACTATGTGCCTTTTGGAACTACTAGGGAGAGTTTGATGAATCAATAGTTGCCTGGAGGAATGGATGCTGAATTTCTTCTTCACCTGAAATGGCTCAGTAACAGAAAGCCTACCCCCTTCTCCATTTACATTTGGGCAGATTTCAATCTTCTGCAAATCATACTAACTATAAACCTACTTGCATGTTCATTATACAATGTTTTAGCTTTGTTTTTGGTTATATGGCTTTTAACTTTTTTGGATGGCTGTACAGAGACTTCTTTTAATCACAGGTCTAGGTTCATGGCACACGATCATCAATGTTCATTTTTTTTTAAATTTTAATTAATTATCCCTTCCTTCAACAGCCACTAGTCTCATTCCTCTCCTTCCCCCTCCTCACACCAAAGACATTATTTTGTTTAAGATATTGTTCATTTGTATATCCTAACCTTGTAGAATGTTGTTTTGAATCTTTAAAAAAAATATGTAGATGGTATTGTGTTGTAGATGATAGTTCTCTTTCTGTTTCTTACACTTTTGAAAATTCAGGCATTTATTAACATCCATCCATGTCTGTGAATGTACATTTAATTCATTGCTTCTAACTGTGGTGTGGTATTTCATAGAGTGTGTCGATCATATTTAATTAGCCATTCTCCCAGCAATGGACAACCAGGTTGCCTTATGTTTGTACCAACTTCACCATGACCCCTCGGGGGGTTGATGAGTGGAGGTAGGAAAGAACCGTGAGTAGAGGAAATGCCCAGGACCTAAACAGTCTGCCTGTACCCCTTGTCAGGTCCTCTATACCATATACGGCTTTGAATGCCACTCTGTTTTGCCCCTATTATCCCTGGTGCTGTCCAGAGATGCTTTTCCCTGTTTCACAGTGAGGAAGGGGCCAAAAATAATCTACCTCGGGATTCTTTATTGTTGTTAGTTTTTCAGTGAGAAATTTCATCTTACTTTTGTGGCATATCAAATGTTGGATTTCAATAAAGGGAGCTAGCAGCCTATTCTTAGTGTTTCTCAGAAATCCATCAGTATTTTTAGAAAATAAATTCTTGTTTATAATATAGGGATGGGTTTAGACATTTGGGAGATACAGACTTGAAAATGTACTTTCACTGGGCAGATTTAACATGTATTTCTACTCTAAATAAACATTAACACTATTAACCACATTAAGAACCACAATCCTCACAGGGAGGAATGAATGGCTGTAGAAATGACCACATATTTATTTGAAGTAATGAGAGAAAAAAAATGACTCTGGGAAAGATGTCTTAAAATTATTTCAGCAATATATTTTCTGGTCATGTTCTCACCTTCCAAGCAAATTTTGATCTTTGTGATCTCTTTTATGTCTTTGATCTCGTACTTTGAAACAACTCCTTTTTCTTGGTAGAAGGAGCAGGACTTGACATACAAGCACTCACAATTCTCTGCTTGGGGAACTCTGATTAGAACATTCCAACATTGGGGCGCCTGGGTGGCTCAGTTGGTTAAGCGACTGCCTTCGGCTCAGGTCATGATCCTGGAGTCCCGGGATCGAGTCCCACATCGGGCTCCCTGCTCGGCAGGGAGTCTGCTTCTCCCTCTGACCCTCCCCACTCTCATGTGCTCTCTCTCATTCTCTCTCTCTCAAATAAATAAATAAAATCTTAAAAAAAAAAAAAGAACATTCCAACACTGCCTAGAGTCTTCCACTGGAAAAAGAAAGAAAAAGGAAAAGAAAAACAACAATAAACAATAAAATACCTTGCTTGATCACATACTCACCCTAGCTACTGTCTTATTTTCTTCACAGCCAAATTTCTTTAGAGATGTCTTCCCTTCCCCCGTGACCCATCCTTAACACTCCACTAAAACAAATGTCACCCTAGAGGGTCGAATTCAACACTTGGTTCTTTGCTCTCCATTTTCCCATGTCAGCTAACTGACATCATGAACCCCTTCTTCCACCTCAAAAACTCTCTCTAAAACACCCTCTTGTTCAGTTTTAATTGCTGACTCTCTAGGAAATTCCCATTTCCTTTGTCTCCTAACACCTCCAGCTCAGAAATGTTCTACCTCTCACTGTCCAAGGAGCTCCTCTCATCACTCTACTCTCCATCCCTGGGCAATCTCATAACCTCATTTTCCATATGTCTATTTTTCAGGAATTTTCAAATCTGTATGTTCAATCCAGACATCATTCCTAACTCCACCAGGTCATATTAACTCTCACCTTAGGTAATTTATAGGTACCTCAAGTTAAGCTTGTCCAAACTGAACTCAGGATCTCTCCATTCCCCCACTCATGTCCTCCAGTCCTCCCCCGCAGGCTTCCTGTTCCTCGTCCAGTTTTCTGACATGTGCCCTGTTTGGTGCAATCTATATAGATGGATGAGTTGTCCTTTAAAATGCCCTTTCTTTTTTCAATCTTGATATGGAATAATCAGTCACCAAATTTCATCAATTATATTTCCAAAATGTATTTAAAATACATCCACCTTTTCCCACTGTTGCCCCATTTCCATTCTTGTGTCCTCCCCACACAGTGGCCAGGGTGAGTTTCATAAATAGTGAACCAAATTTTAAAATACTTTCAGATCGTTCCATAGCCCATATGATACCATGAAACTCTTCATGGAATAGGTCCTGGCTGTCACTCAGAATTCTGCTCAGTGCTCCCTTTGCTGTCATCAGACTTGATATAATGTGGTTCCTTGCTCTCTTCCATCTCTCTGCCTGCTGTCATGACTTTCCCTGTGCCTGGAATACTCTTATATCACATTCTCCCACTTTACCCGAATAACTCTTACTCACCCTTTAGCACTTGGTTTAAACTTTGCCTTTTCAGATTAGGCAAGGATTCCTTTTTGAGGGGCTTCTACAGAACATTGCACTTCTCCTTCATAACAAGCTTTAACTTGCAATTATTTGTTCCTCGACTCTACTTGCTGCAAGTAAGTAAAACTAATTCTCTTATTCTCCTGGTAGGGTCCCCAGTACCAAATGAGCTCAAAAGTATTTGATGAGTTAGTGAATGAATGTTGGAAGGACAAAGGGCATCCTTTGAAATTCACTCATGTATAATCTCTTCAAGAAAGCCTTTCCCTAACTTTTGGTTTCACCTGTGCCCCTTCGCATTACAGTAGCATCACCCTATCCATGACTCTATATCAACCATTACTAAATTAGGGTGAAAATATCTGCTTTGGGGTCTGCAGCTACTAAACTCTGTCCTGCAATCTGTAGTATCAATTGGAACTGAACTGCCTTGGCTTGAATGCCATTTCTGCTACCAAATAACTCTATAATCTTGGATAAACTCTACCTCAGTTTCCCCTCCATAATAAAGAGTGATAATTCTTACACTGTAGTTTGTTGTTAGGATTGAATGACAACACACATAGTAAGTATTCAATAAAAGTTAATCACCATTATTACTAACTTTGGGTATTACTTTGTGTATTCTGTATTGTTTTGTTGTGAATGATAAGGCAAATTGCTTAAGGCAGTGAAAAGAGACAGAGAAACCAAATTACAATTGAAATTAATCCATTTATTCTTTCATATAAAATAGGTATTTGAGTACCTATTTCTAAATTCAGTCCAATTTATCTTCCACACTGCAACCAGAATTATATTGTGAAAATGCAAGCTTTCTTCTGCTACTTTCTTTATCAAAATTTCTCCTGTGATTCCTTGGCACTTATAAAACAAATACAAAAGTTTTAGCATGGAATGAAATGGTCCATGCTAACCTTTCCTCATTTACCTCCTCAAAATTTTTTTTCCATCCTGTTAGTCTCTCTTGCTTCAGCCATATTTATCTGCCATTAAGGGGGTGGAGGGAGAGAGGGAGAGGGGTTGGGAGAGGGAGAGAGAGAAAGAGAGAAAGAGAAAGAAAAAAGAAAGTCAATATTCTCTCACTCAAGTACCTGATCTCTACATGTTCAAATTCTCCTTCCTTTTAAAAGTCTGAGTCTTTTCTCTTTTGCCCCATTACTTTCCTCCTCAACAGAGAATTATGTTCTCTCTTCTCCAAATTCTCATGACATCTTATGAAGTCCATACTGTGATACTTATCACATTTTATTATAGTTATTTATGGGCCTATTTCTCTACTGGATTAGGAGCTCCTTGAGGGTAGGGATTTTTGTAGAGCATAGCAGTTCAGAATGCAGGTCTTGCATTTTAATTCTAGCTTCATTTCTTCCAGGCTCTGTGATCTTGAGCAAGTTTACTTTGACCTCTCTAGTAAATGAGGGTAATGTTAGTACTTATCTGAAAATTAAATAAGTGCTTAAGACATAAGAAAAGCTGAATAGATGCTAGCTATTTTTAATAGCAGTTGTTAGGGTTACCTCTTGGAGCAAAGCAATCCCAAACCCTAGTAGTTTACTCCAATAACCATTTTATTGTGTCATAATTATGTAGGTCAGAAATCTAAGCAGGGTCTGGACAATGTCCCACTCCTCGTAGCATTGACTAAGACCAGCTGGTCTGGAGGGTCCCAGACAGCTTCATTCAACATCTAATGTTTTGGTGAGGATGGCAGGAAGACTGTGCTCAGCAAAACAGTTGACTGGAGTGCCTCCACATGGTCCCTACATCAGGCAGCCTCAGGGTAGTCGGACTTCAGAACATGTTGGCTGGCTTCCTCAGGAGCAAAAGTTTCAAGAGAACAGGGAGAAGATGCATTGTCATCCATGACTGGCCTCAAAATTCATGCACTTTCCTTTCTACTACATTCTCTTAGTTATGAGCAAATTCTAAGGTGAGCCCAATGGAAGAGCAGAGGAATCAGACTCCACCTTCTGACAGAGCAGTAGCCAGGTCACATTGTAGAAGAACATGTGGGAAGGAGATAGTGCTCCTGGCATTTTTGGAAGCTACACATCACCACAGCGTTATCAGTGGTTAACAGAGGGCCAGACAATCAATATTTGAAGAATGGATAAATAAGAGATTCTAGGGGAAGAAAAAAAAAAAAGTAGAACACAATCCTTGCTCTTTAGGATATTTTAACTCTGTCCTCCCTAGCCGCTGAGAAAAGACAATCACGGTCCGGGTCTGTGTGAAACTGAAGAAATGGGCTCCATTCTTCCTTTTCTCTTTCACTTCTAAAATAAATCTCAGTGCATAGTGTTTTGAAACTGGAAATGAAACAGAGCTTTTTTCCATGGGCTGACATCCACTGTTCAACACCCTCTCCCATGTCTACTATGTTTTCAAATTTAATTAAGTTTTGTATCAGTTGTCTTACTAGTTCAACACAAAGAGATAGTCTTTTTCTTTAACAGGGAAAATTATAGGAAGTTTTATGATAAAGCATTTACTATTTAATTATCTCTATGAATGCAAACTATAACTTTAAGATAATAACTAATTAAACTTGTAGTATCATAAAATGTTTCAGAAGTCCAAAATTATATTTTTAAATGAATGAAAACTAAGAATCATTGATCTAAAAGTCTCTGATCAAATTCTTGGCACAAAACAAAAACACTTAGAACAAAAAAATCCTGTGTCCATTCATGGAATCCCCCTGCCCATGTGCCCAAGGGAGCTTTATTAGGCCTCACTCTTTGATGGGGATATAGCTAATAATTACCCTACCAGAGGGTATACTTTATTTTCTAAGCCCACAGTAATTATACAAAAGATTATTGGCTTGAAAGTAAGTTTTTTAAAAAACATCACACCAATATCAACAGAAAATACTGATCCAAAGATGCATAGTACATGATAAAAGGCATGTCCAAGTAATGGCATAACAACCTGAAATGTAATAAAACAAAAAAGAATTATTTCCCAAATTGAGTATGGTGTCTCATGCCCAGTGAAAACAAGCTCTAGTTTCATTATGTACATGCACTGGTTAGTTGCATCTTCTTTAAAACTTGGAATGTCTTACCGAGCAGTGGATAAGCCAAGACTCTAAATTCAAGATTTTCCTTTCTCCTGGACCACAGCCCAGCTCACTGAAGTAGGGAGTTGCATTTATTACAATTCAACAGTACCTAAGGGAGTTAGAGGAAGAATATGCATTGATTTAATGTGACTATTGGCTGTTATGATTTGGCAGACTCCAAGGGGCACAGAAAATTATACTTCTTTAACATAAACTCAAGCAAATGCAAAGGAAAGCAAACCAGTTCAGCTGTGTGAAATTTAATGATGTGTTTTGCTTAGTTACTTGTTTTACCATTTAATCTCTGTGTTTATCATTTAAACTAAATATTGGTGAAAACATATTTGTTTGACCTTCCTATTCATTGTATCTAATTGTGTTTAAATATAAATGAGTATAAACAATCCCTGAATGAATGTGTTCAAACAATGAAAATGGATGTAACTAGTTTCTGAGTGAGATTTAGTCAAACATTCCTGAGTCCTCGAGATTTAAGCAAGTAGAAATAACTTTTCAGGAGATATTCTAAAGAAACTCAACCAGGGATCTGTTCAGTAGAACTATATGACTATGCAATAAATGTTGGAGACATACCTATTTCTGCTCATTTGTCATTGAACTTTCCCCCAGGGTTAGTTTATGCATGGAATCCTTGTCCTCCCTCATGCCTTGGAACAAACACCAAACAGTTTATGGCCATCATACATCTCATCATTAAGTCTGAAGAGAAATGGGCATGGTTTGGGCTCAAAGAGATAATCTCCTTTCCTTGTCCTTCCTTCCTCCCTCTCTTTCTCCCTTCCTACCTTCCTTTCTTTTTCTTTCTTTCTTTTTCTTCTTTCTTTCTTTCTTTCTTTCTTTCTTTCTTTCTTTCTTTCTTTCTTTCTTTCTTTTTTTCTTTCTTTCTTTCTTTCTTTCTTTCTTAGTTGTTTAGTTTTTCCAAAGTCTTGAGTTTATCTTTAAGGTATAAAGCACTATTCATTAACTGATGAATGTATAATTTGATCATGAATTCATGAACTCCTATTATGTGCCAGGCACTCTAGAAAGTAGAATCATTACTCTGAGTGTCAAATTATAAACAAAAGAGTCATTAAACTTTACTTGCTCACGTGGGGGTAATTACAGTCAATTATATTGTGCTTTATATGATAAATATATAGTATATACACCCAAGCACATATATTAAACCATGGAAGCCCATAGGAGAGGGATACTCATTCTTTCTCTGCAAAAAAAAAGTCTTCTTGGAAGTGATAATATGTGGGAAGGAAGTCTTAGGAGATACAAGGAAGGATCAGAATATGCTTTGATATTATTTTCTATCTTATTTTTAATTGGATAGTGTGTATTGTTGAATGGAAATGGTCTTTATTTCTCCATTATTCTCACCTAAAGAGTTAGTCCTAGTCTGCAAACTTCCCACCTTCTCATCACCATTGGAAGAAAATGTGTACAAATTATATATGGGGTTTGTCTGCTCTATAACACAATTAATTTTTGACATTTTGGAGGTCAGTTCCTTGCAGCTAAAACAAAGGTGGAAATGGAGGGGGAGGCTATTAAAGAAATCATAATGGCTTTTTTTTTTTTAAATCACCATTCAACTCACTGGTTCTACAGAGACAGAACAGGAAATGAGGTCATTTGACACCATTTATTTTACTGGAAAGACTTCCTTAAAAGCAATTTCTTAGGTGACTCTTTTTTCAACAAAGCAAAAAAAGTTTGTTTTTGTTGAAAGGTTGTTGCTTTGTTGAAAAAAGGCCATTTCTATTAACATATATTTCCTGATGGTGATATCACTTGTTGTTATTAAATGTTTTATATTCATCTTTCCATTTATTCATTTGGTGACTATTTTTTAAGAGCCAGCATGTCAAGCACTGTCACAGGTGCATGGGATACAGGCAGTATTAGTAAATGTTGAATAATGGCTGGGGTGGGGGTGGTGGGGCTTGATTTGTAGCACTTGCTGTTTTCTCTGGTGTAAGTACTCTGTTGAATCACAGACCTGTACCTCTGAAACAAATAATACATTATATGTTAAAAAAAGAAGAAGATAGTAGGAAGGGAAAAATGAAGGGGGGCGGAATCGGAGGCGGAGACGAACCATGAGAGACGATGGACTCTGAGAAACAAACTGAGGGTTTTAGAGGGGAGGGGGGTGGGGGGATGGGTAGCCTGGTGATGGGTATTAAAGAGGGCACGTTCTGCATGGAGCACTGGCTGTTATACGCAAACAATGAATCGTGGAACACTACATCAAAAACTAATGATGTAATGTATGGTGATTAACATAACATAATAAAATAAAATTTTAAAAAAGGTAAAAGAGTCAAAGCCTACAGTTGTAAGAAAATTGTAGGCTTTTAAATTTTACCTCTTGGCTTTGTTGTTGAAGTTATTGTAATTCAGTGGTTAACAGTGAAAATATTAAAAGATAATTGAAGCAGCAAGGAAGAGGAAAACCTGTCCAGACCAAATCCACTGTACGACTCATCTTGAGGAACAAGGAGGAGATTGCAGAGTGATTCTGGAAAAGAGAAGGCAGAAGCATTGCTGAGCTCCTCGGCTGAAAGGATGAGCCAGAAAAGAGGTTCTGGGGCTGACCCCCCCTCTCCAGCACCTTCTCTTTTGATCCAGAGTTCACTTGACTGTGAATTTCTTTTGGAACTCTCATTCTACTTGACCAATTTTCACATAAAATAACACTCAGTGAACTAAATTTTGAGAATTTTCTGATCAGAAATCTATGAAGAACGGAAACTTTGTCTATTTTGCCCCCCACCAATCTCCTCAACACCAAGTTAATAATAGGTGTTCCATAAATAATTGCTGATTGAATAATTACATGCCTGAATAAATGTAAAAAAGAAAAATTTTGGAAACTTTGTATATTTTTAGTATAGCCTTTGGGCTGAGAATTTTTTTTTTTAAAGATTTTACGTATTTCAGACAGAGAGAAAGAGAGAGCAAGAGCTAGGGGTGGAGGGGCAGAGAGAGAAGCAGACTCCCCACTGAGCAGGCATCCCTATGATCCTGGGTCCCTGGGATCATGACCTGAGATGACCGGAGCCCAAGGCACACGCTTAACTTACAGACTGAGCCACCCAGGCGCCCCTGGGCTGAGAATTTCTTAACGATAACAGAATACTAACTTCTTGGAATCTTTTTGTCTGGTACATTATTTGCTAATTTTGGTTATAACATTTTAAAACCATAGAATTGATATAGACTCTGTAACAGTTTCCTATGGCTACTATAATAAATTATCACCAACTTTGTGGTTAAAAACAACACAAGATATCATCTTACAGTTCTGGGATTCCAAAGTGTAGAACAGGTTTCACTGGGTCAAAATAGAGGGCGCCATGCCTTTCTAGAAACCCTAGGGGCGTCTCCATTATCTTGCCTTTTTAAGCTTCTAAAGGTTGCCCACATCCTCAGCTTGTTGCCTCCTTCCTTCCATCTTCACAGCCAGCAATGGCTGATTGAGTCCTTCTCACATCCCATCACACTCACACTCACTTTTCTGCCTTCTTCATCCACACTTAAGGACTCTTGTGACCATGTGGGCCTGCCTGGATAACCTGGGATAGATAGTCTCCCCATCTCAAGGTCAGCTGATTAGCAACCTTAATTCCATCTGCAACCTTAATTCATTTTTACCTTGTCACCTAACATATTGACAGGTTCAGGTGATTAGGATGTGGGCATCTTCGTGGTGCCATTATTCTACCTACTATAGATACTAAATACTGTGATGGAAATTCTTGTTCTATAGTCATCAAAGGTTAAATTCAGGAATAGCACCTTGTCCTTCATCAGCTTATCCATTCAAGCTTGAAACTTTTACCGAACTGGAGAGGCTTGAGTCACAGAGTTGGGTTTCGATGGTTTTGATCCCAGCTCTGCTGCATCTTCCAATTTTGTGACCTTGGGCAAGACAACTAGACCTTCTCAGTGTCATTCTGAGTCTGTAGAATAGCAATATGGGTTGCAAAATTTTGTGAGGAATAAAGAAATATGGGTAGAGGCAATATATAAAATTTATAGACCTATTAAAATATTGATTTATTCTCACTGTTAGGAGAGCATAGAATGAATGAAAGAGAAGCTAAACCTCTTGGTTCTTGCTTCACTTGCCCCCGTGGTAATTGATAGCTACTTTAAAGATCTATCTGAAGCTATCTTGAAATGTTTATTCGAGAAGGAGATGGGGCTTCTCAGGAAAGGGAGGAATGGAAGTGAGCATCTGAAAGGATAACAGAGGTGGCCGGATTTTGAGCCTAAGAGGACACAGGTATTGCTGGACCAGTAAAAGAGTTTGTTTTCCATTTGTGCCAACACACTAGGGCCAAGTAGAACCTCAAATAGTGATGGCTGACTGTGTACCAATGGAAATTAGGGCTCTTAACACAGATTTCCATGGTCCCACCTGGTACAGAAGTAAAACATATGCATGCCAGCTGAAAAGGACCACAAAGATCTGGACAAGAAGAGGCAAAGTGGTTCACACAGACTTCAGGATTCTTGGATCGTGGGAGGAGGGGATGTGGATTGAAAATTTTTGATTTCAGAAAATAAGGGTATTTGTTATTTCTTCTGTTATAAAGTTTCTGAATATATAAAACACTAAAAGAAAAGCAATTGCTCAATTAATTTTCATTCTATGTAATCTAATTCAATTCTTTCCGAATACTACCATGCTGAATACAAAGTAATGAAAAGTTTCTGATTCCTTTGTATATTTTTCCACTTCAGTGTTCATAAAAAAGGCTTATTGAAAACCAAATGGCAACAGGTGTTGGATTTTTACTCTTCATGAAAATAGTCAAGTAATTTTCTCTTTTATTTGAAATCTTTACTCCTATTCCTGGCATTTGCTGGTTCTAATGTACTATTTGCTATTTGCTATAAAATGCAAAAGCAACATTTCTGAAAAGTTCACTCAAATGATGAAGAATGTATTTGAATGACTCGAAGGACACTTACTCTATTTAACCAAAGTGTGTATACATTTTGATATTATTTTAATTTTTTAAATGTACATTACTTATCCAGCCAATTGGAACTATTCTAGTATGCATTTATTTATGAATGCTTTTAAAATTCCAAATGGCTCATAATAGCATTTCTGAAACTACTAGAGTTGACGCTGTAAGTGAATCTTAAGACTCATAACCCAAATGAAAAGCTGTTATTGCAGACCACTCAAGTCATTTTCTAGAGCATAATATCTTGGCAATTTTAAAGATGTTTATTCAAAATACCCAGAAAATTTAGACAACATGATGACACTCCCTTTGTAAATTTCCATTGTTAAAATCATTCTTGAACCATCCTACTGGAAAAGCTCAACCAAACTCAAAAACACTCATTAGCATTACAGTAAACAAACATTGACTATGGTAATAAAAATGCCATAAGAATTTTAATAGCTAAGAAAAACAATCTTCTAAATAAAAAAACCTCAACACTCTAGATATATAGCTAGATTATTCTATAAAAAGGGAGGAGGTATAAATCTCTTCTCTGGGTTCGAGAAAGACAGTCATATGGTTAATATGGTTCATGTGGTTTACCACGGCACAATTTTTGAAACACCATACTCTTCACTGGTTTTGTTCTACATAGTAAATATCTCATTCATTAGTATGTACATTCTATGGACCATCTTATCCTATTTGTAATACAGTGCATGATTTTTTGTCTGGAATCTATTTTTCTAGTAATTCTTAAATATCAGTTTTAGAGAAATTTGTATATAACCTTCACTCTGAATTCCTTTTAGAGAACTAAAACATGTCAAGCAGGGCCTCTAAATCAGTGAGTCTCAAACTGGGGGCATTTTTGCCCCCAGGGGACATTGACAAGGTGTGGAGATAATTTAGGGTGTCAAAATTGGATTGAGAGTGTGTGCTTCTGGGACCTAAAGGGTAGAAACCAGAAATGTGCTAAATACCCTACAATATATAAGACAGCCCCCACAACAAAGAATTATCCAGCCAAGGATATGTGAATAATGCCAAGACTGTGAAACCTTCCCTCCTTCTTCCCTTCCTTCCTTCCTCCCTTCCTTCCTTCCTCCCTTTCTTCTTTCCTCCCTTCCCTCCCTCCCTTCTTCTCTTTTCTCTCTTTCTTTCTCTCTGCTTCTTTCTTTCTTTCTTTCTTTCTTTCTTTCTTTCTTTCTTTCTTCTTTCTTCTTTCTTTCTTTCTTTCTTTCTTTTTTTCTTTTCTTTTTTCTTTTTTTCATTCCTCTTTGCCCCCTTCCTCTCTCATCTACCTCTCTTTCATAATGGCAGATAAGTCCAGCAGGAATTGAGAGCCAACTGCATCGCTCTCTCCTTCAACCCTGTAGGGAAAGATGCCAACCTTTTGCCTTGCTCCAGTCTTCTCAGAGCTCAAGTGTCCCATCCAGAGCTCAGGCAGTGTTGCCAGAATGTCATAACCTGGCCACATAGTAATAGATGGAGATGGGAAGATAAATTGCTTCTGCTAGAGAAGACACAGATGAAGCCAATAACAGAAAAGTACTGCAGGGCGCATTCTGAGAAACCATTTTAAAAGAAATGTTTATTTATGAGGGTTCCAAAGAAAATGTCATTTATTGAGCCTCTTGATTTTCCTGCATAGATATAGCAGAACAAGAACATTCAATCTGTTTTAATGTGGGAAGTTAACACTTTTATTCTTCCTCCTTTTCTTTGCTATCCTGGGACTGTTTCAGATAAGCTTGTATTTATATTTCTTTTTTTATTATTTTATTTTATTATGTTATGTTTATCACCATACATTACATCATTAGTTTTTGACGTAGTGTTCCATGATTCATTATTTGCGTGTAACACCATTCAATACGTGCCCTCTTTAATACCCATCACCAGGCTAACCCAGCCCCCCCACACCCCTCCCCTCTAGAACCCTCAGTTTGTTTCTCAGAGTCCATAGTCTCTCATGGTTCGTCTCCCCCTCTGATGTACCCCCCTTCATTTTTCCCTTCCTACTATCTTCTTTTTTTAACATATAATTATTATTTGTTTCAGAGGTACAGGTCTGTGATTCAATAGTCTTACACAATTCACAGCACACACCATAGCACATACCTTCCCCAATGTCTATCACCCAGCCACCCCATCCCTCCCAACCCCCACCACTCCAGCAACCCTCAGTTTGTTTCCTGAGATTAAGAATTCCTCATATCAGTGAGATCATATGATACATGTCTTTCTCTGATTGACTTATTTTGCTTGGCATAATACCCTCCAGTTCCACCCACGTCATTGCAAATGGCAAGATTTCATT
>NC_138372.1:82378630-82398725 GCF_054177405.1 Leptonychotes weddellii | reverse complement strand
AGGGACTCCATAGGTTGAATCTCCTGAAGCTCTAAAGAAAATCTTTCTTGGCACATCCACTTTGGCTCTGAGTGCCCAGCAAGAGTAATGGTCATCCATGACACAAATATTTATTTGGTCTTGCCACCCTCTGTGTGAGCACACATGTCAGAGAATACCTACAAGCCCAAAGACAGAGGTCCTGAGCTGGATTCTTAGAGGCAAAATCACCTCAAGAATTTTTTTTTTTGGAAGGAATATTTTTAAACAGGGCTTGAAAGAGAAACACTTTTCTGGGACAAAAAGTGGCATGAGCACAAATATAGATTTTTTTTTAAAAAATGGCAGTTATTTTGCAAAAGATGGTGAATAAATCAGAATCTGTAGTGATTCTATTGGTAGTAACTAGAAAATTATTTCAGTCAGTTAAGGGATATTTATCTTACATGGAGAGGAAATTAGTAACTTAACTTCTACAATGCCAAGTTTTGGCACTGGATGCCCCTAGGTGCCAACGGGTGAAATAATTTCAGGATATTTCAAGGCATTGCTAAGTGCAGAACATTATGTGGTTAGCAAACATTCTGTATCTGTGGAGTTACTCTCCAGGCTGAAAGTAAAACAGAAAAAAATTAATAATAAAGGCAGGGATATGAAGTAATTAAATATTTCTAGAAGAAAAAACTTTTTTTATTCCTTTTGCGGAAAAAACAGTTATATAAATTAAGCATTTCAACAAATAACATCATAGTACCCCAAGCAAATGCTTTCCACAAGTGTGCATCCTTCTTTCTTGACTATATATTTGTATCAAAATATGGATCCTGTTTTCCAGATGCTCTCTGTGAACACTGGAGCAATTCTTGCATATTCGGTTCATGTTTTTCCTAAGATTAGCCTATATGCATACTATGGCCTGTGTATTTTTGTGATAAGAATGCCTGTTGCAAAAATATGGACTCGCTTTTGCAAATGCACGTCTGTATAAAAGCTGTCAATAACTATTCATCAATATGTTTTACTGGCCAGTTTTTTTTTCAGCATATGCAGTTCCTGTAATTTGTTGTAATAATGCTGGTTTAAAATAGCTATGATTCCAGGCAGTTCACATTAATAGTAAACAAACAGACGGCTCACCAAAAGATGGATCTTCTTTTTCAATCACCCAAATTTGCCACATAGCCTACTTTTATAAATATGAACACCTACAAAAATTATCTTCCGTGATGGTTATTTTTGTGTGTGTCAGCCTGACTGGGCCACAGTGGCCTGATAGTTGGTTAAATATTATTTTGGACGTTTTCTGTGAAGGTGTTGTTTGGATGAGATTACCTTCCGTAGTGTAGGTGGGCCTCATCCAATCAGTTGAAGGCCTTAACAGAGCAAAGACTGACCTACCCCCAAGCAAGAAGGAATTCTGCCAGTGAATTGAATTTGGACTTGAACTGCAACACTCCCATGAGTCTCCAACTTGCCAGCTTATCCCAACAGATTTTAGACTCTCCAATCCTCCGTAATGAGCCAACTCCTTAAAATAAACCCCCCTTTCTCCCCCCCTCTCCATAGATAGTTAGACAGACAGACAGGTAGGTAGATAGATAGAGAGAGATATTACTATGCTTCCTCTCCAATGTCACTAACCTTACCTTTCTGTTTACTCAGTCAATGACCTTGATATTTTGGACTTCTGAAAAGCATTGTTAGCCTATTTTCCGCCAAAGGCACAACCTTTCTGATAATGCAAGAGGATTTGTAATCTAATTATTTTTCTTAAAGTGGCCAGTTTCTTTTCTTTTCTTTTTTATCCCTTCAACTGTCTTGTTCAAAAAATAACTTCCAATCTCCCTTGGGTCTCTTAACTGGCTTAACTGCATACTCAAACATCCACACTCTCATATATAACATAATATATAACATTATAATATACAGACATTATATAGACTTTTATATAACAGTCCTATAATTCAGAAATGTTGGAATTTGATAGTTTAAAAATTAATCCATATTTATTGAGTACCTAGTACATTTGAGAAGCTGTGTTAACTAATGAGGGACGTTCCAAAATAAAATCAGAATAAGCATCAAACTTCAGTTAGCAACTGTGTAGTCGCATGGATCAGTATAGAACTAGCTATATCAAGAGGTATAGGAGAGAGGCCCTCCACTGGCAAGGGAACGGACTGCTGATTGCCCAATTTAGAATCAAATATGAAACACGGTAGTTACAGTTTTGTTTTGTTTTGTTTTCCTTGGATGGGACAAGAATTTTGAACAATTTTGTCTGTTGCATTGAAAAATCAATGAGTTAGAAATTCATGATCATCATTAGCAAAACAACAATAAGAACAAAACTGTTAAGTCCAATGGTATCAACATAGGTAGCAATCTGTCATTTTTTATTTTAAAAAATAAGACCTACTAAATGAACCTAACAGGTTTGGGGCCCAGGTTTCTATTTCAATTGATCACTAATTCATATTTTTGCCTTCTAACACAGTTCTTGATCTTAAAGATGGGAGGTCTTCAATCCGTGCTTGTTGAATTGAAGTGAGTCTTGCTGGAAGTGAATTCAGAAGACAGAGCAGGTGGTGTTAGAACCTCCTTTCAGTGATTTCCTAAAGGCTCCATTTAGCTTACATTTTTACCCATACAGATTTTGTGGCCTAAGAATTAAACTGTAAGTCAAAGAAACCTGATAGATCTGGGGATAGTGCTTTTTAATATCTGTGCTTTACTTTCTTTTTCAGAAAAATGGGAATCTTAAACTTTGTCTCTTCTAAAGGAAAGGTTGTAAGGATGAATTTTTAAAAAATCTGTGAGCTTTGCATTATTCAGAGGCAAAATATTACTGTTGTTATTTGTGGTGCTCAGGCAACCATGGTAGACCACATCCAGAATTCAGAGATATAATCAGGTGTTATCTTATTAAAACAAAATTGCTAAAAAAGATCAACATGTAGTTGATATTAAGTACTTCTAGAAATACTCCTCCCTATCACTTAGGGGATAGTCTTGAATCAAGACTATCAAATAAAAAAACCTAGATTACTTCTGTGAATCTAACCAAAGTCCCCAAAAATTTCTTGAAAAATGCAACCTAATTGATAGCATTTCAATAAACAATCCTATTATGCTTTCCTGGTAAAGTCATTCCTCCCCCCCCCCCCCAGATAACTATTTCATACCTCTCCTTCCTTCCAAAGGGAATAGACAAAGACACATATCCACGTCTATGATAAAACTGTGTTTCCGCATTGGAAGATACTCCCAAAGGTTTATACCTCTCAAAACAGAATTCAAGCACACTAACTCTTCATTGCTGCTACTTACAACCCTAAGTCCTAAACCTCAAGATAGGGGTGGAGGATTTTAGTCCAGGGACAATACACTCTTGCCCTTCTGATGTTTGTGTGAGAATTTGAATCTAAGCAGTCTGAGCTTTCAGCCATTATATCATGTGCTTATGGCTTGGGAGATTATGGGCAAAATATTATTCTGTCTGGAAAGCAAGACTGTTGAAATGACTGTTCTTTTTTAATTGGGATAAAGCAGCTACTTTTATGGGGCTCTGGAGTGTTAACTGATGTCACTACTTAGGGACAAATGCTCATCTAGGACAGCAGAAGGACTCTATCATTTTTACATACTTTGAAGTCTACTCCTTCACAACTCATTAAAAGATGTTGAACATTTAAATCCTTACTGCACAATGAATTTCAAGCAGCCCTCGTAACTCCCATTGCATCACCGCAAAAGAAACATTTTCTTCCAATCAATTTGTTTATTATATTTGACTATAATTGAATTATCACTCCAAAATAATATGTTTATAAATATCAGATGTATGGCACTGGTTTCTAATCCGTCCCCAACCTATGCTTCTGTGGTCTAAATGTATTCAGGAAATTGCACCATTATGTAGGCAGTTGCTCAAACCAGCAACCGGGGAATCACCCTTGATACCTCTCTTTTCCTTCACCTTCTCCTTCAGTCATTAACAATTCCTATTAATTTAAAATATATCTCAATTGTGTATATTTCTCTCCTTCTCCACTGTGACCACCTTTGCAAAGTCATTATCATTTCTTTTCTATAGGACTTAAATGATCTTCTAAAAATGATTTCTCTGGGAAAATTTCTCATATACATAAAATATAGAAAATAGTTTAATGAACTGCTATAATAGTGTGCTCTAACAGTTTTCAGCATATGTCACTCTTCTTCCTTCTTCACCCTTCCTTTTTTTTTTTTTTCTTGGACTATTTTATTTTTTTATTTTTTTAAAGATTTTATTTATTTATTTGACAGAGAGAGAGAGATAGCGAGAGCAGGAACACAAGCAGGGGGAGTGGGAGAGGGAGAAGCCGGCTTCCTGCCGAGCAGGGAGCCCGATGTGGGGCTCGATCCCAGCACCATGGGATCATGACCTGAGCCGAAGGCAGATGCTTAACGACTGAGCCACCCAGGCGCCCTTCTTGGACTATTTTAAAGCAAATCCCATATATCATGTAATTTCATCCACAAGTATTTTTTTATGTATCTCTGATACAAACATTTTTTAAAACAATTTCATTGCCATTTTCATAACTAAAGAATTAACAATAATTTCTTCATTTTTGACATAGTCCATATTTGAATTTCTCTCATTGTCTCACATGTGAGTTTTACAAATGGTTTGTTTGTATCAGACCCAATTACGTCCTCATATTGCATTTAGTTGTTATGTCTCTTAAGACTCTTAGTCTATAGCAAAGCAACCCCTCATCTCCACCTTCTATACATCATTGACTTGTTGGAGGAATTAGGCTATTGTTTTTCTGTAGAATTCTCACATTTTGGATTTGGCTATTGCTTCTCTATGGTGTTGTTTAACTTATTCCTTCATTCCCTATATTTCCCATAAATCTGGAGGCCTGACTAGATTCAGGTTCAATATCTTAGGCAAGTATGCTTCCTGTTGCATTCATCATGTTTTAAGACTCATAATAACAGATTTTACCAAATTGATGGTTTCTGAGCATGGAAGCCTGATTCTTCATTAGAAAATTTTCCATTGGGTCACCTGGGGTGGGGGGTCAGTCCATTAAGCGACTGACTCTTGGTTTCAGCTCAGGCCATGATCTCAGGGTCTTGAGATCCAGCCCTGGGTCGGGCTCCGCACTTAGTGGGGAGTCTGCTTCTCTCTCTCTCTCTCCACCCTTCCCCCAGCTCTCTCTCTCTTTTTCTCTCTCTAAAATAAATGAATAAATCTTAAAAAAAAAAAAAAAGAAAGAAAGAAAATTCTCCATTAACCACTCCCCTCCTGGTTTTAGCAACCATGGATGATCATTGCAAAGATCCATTATTTCATTATGGGTTGTGAAATGGTGATTTTGTCAGGCTATCATTCCTACCACTTCATTTGCTGGGATTCTATAAATAAGAACTTTCCATCATTGGCTGTTGGTTATCCTGAAATGCAAGTTAGGAGGCTATTGTGATGGGCTTGGCCTGAGTTTTCATTGCCATGGACTAAGGTGATGGCAGTGATGATAAGGAATAACTGGTTTCAAAACATATTTTGGCAGTAAAACCCCCAGTATTTGCAACCAGTCAGGCGTGGTGAAGAAGTCACATGAGTTACAACTGACCTCTCATTTTTTGGCTTAAATTACTAACTGGTGGAGGGACATGCAGTATGCGGAAATGGGAAAGCTTTGCAGAAACCAGCAATGGGAGAAGACAAGATAACTAAGGAAGGGGACATTGTTGACAAAAGAAAAAGGGGGCCTTCATAACTTGTTTGTTACAATAACTTTTTAGAGAAAAGGAGTTCCCAAAACAAGAAATGACTTTCGTACAATTTTAGAGACAGGAAAATCATTTGGCAATTATTCAACCAGTTTTGTGTCTGAAAATCCCACATCGAGCAGCCTGGTCACGTGGCCGCCCTGACTCAGGCAGCCTCAGCCCATGTTATTACAGCAGGGCGTTCGTCCTTCTGAAAGTTAAGGGTCTGTCAGTATTTCCATTATAAACTCCAATTTTCAGCCGTTCATAACTTGGCTATTTTAAAATCACAGCAGGCTGAAACTTGCAAGTAATAAAACATTTTAAAAAATAGATTTAATGCACTTTTGTCAAGATCTAGTTAAAATATTGCCTATTTTTTTCTGAGATAAAGTGACTTACAGTTAATATGTTGTGAGAAATGTTTAATTAAAGACACTTATTTTAAGGTTTCTGAAAATAATTACACTTTATAGTGATGTCACATTTCATATGTATAGAGTAAATACGGATGAACCATAAACATTATACTGAAGCAATTTTAATGATAATTATTTAATTATAATTTATTCTAATTATATAAGAAACTGGTATATGCATTATTTTCGATGAATTTCTTTCCACTAAAACTTGTAGATTGGGTAAGTTTTTTTTAGGAACAATAATGTGTTCAATTTCTTTTTTTATAAATAGGTGTTTTATTATTTTGCCAGACAGAACTTAGTCTCAAACTTATTGTTCAATTAAAAATATACCATCTTTCGTTTGGGATGCAGTATTTTGATATTCTTTTAATAATAGAATTTTCTAATATATGGATGCCAATTTCATCTATGTCCAGGAATTCTGCCTTAACTACAAAAACACTCTCTTCCCTTATGAGGAATAAGAAGAAACACAGAGAGTTACAGAATAAAAACAATGGAATACTATATGCTGGGTAAGGTAGACAATGTAAAGATGAACCAGAAACGTGCCCTGCCCTTACAGGACAATAAAACTAATCAAAAGTAGACCCAGTAAGGCCTCAAAGAGTAAAGCAATCAAAATATAATATGAGATTGTGAAGAGATTCCTTCCATCAGAGGAGATGAGGAAATACTTAGTAGGAGGGTAGAATTTAAGCAGATCTTAAAGGTTGGACAAGGAAGGAAAAGGGAGAAGATGGACATTCTAGACAGGCAAATGTGGCAGCATGCATGAAGGAAAGGGAACTAGAGAATTGCATGATGTTTATTGGGATGATACCACCATGTTTCTCAGGAATTGAATCACATTCGCCCAATAGATGCTGCCTCTTGGTCTGTTTTAAACATTTCTAAAAAGTGTGTGTGTGCGTGTGTGTGTGTGGGCACATGTGTGTGTTTATGTGCACAGTTGACTAACAGGGTAAATTAGATAAATGCAAAATGGACTCCACAAAGTAAGTTCCTTGATGACCAAATTGAATCCTAGAACGAAACTTTCACTTTGGGGGAAGTTGGTTCATGGATTCTTTCTTGTGGTGACAGAAATATTTCAGTCTAATATAGAGAACACGGATACCATGAAAATACGATTTTTCAATATCTTTAAAACAGTTTATTGTTTAACATACAACAAATTGCCCATATTTAAAATGTGTCTATATAGTCTCTCTCTCTATATATATACATATATATATATATTTTTTTTTTTTTTTAAGAGAGAGAGAGAGAGCAAACCTGTGAAGGGATAGGGGCAAAGGGAGAGGGGAGAAGGAGAGAGAGAATCTTAAGCAGGCTCCACACACAGCACAGAGCCCAAACTGGGGCTTGATCTCAGGACCCTAAGATCATGACCTGGGCTGAAATCAAGAGTAGGACGCTTAACCAACCGAGCCACTCAGGTGCCCCATGTCAATATACTTTTTAAAATGGCATTGTAAACATAACCCAAATGACTCAATAAGTATAAAATATTTGTCCCATTTTTCAAAAGATTTTATTTATTTATTTTTGAGAGAGAGAAAGCTCACAAACAGGGGGAGTGGCAGGCAGAGGGAGAGGGAGAAACAGGCTCCCCGCTGAGCAGGGAGCCCAATATGGGACTCTATCCCAGGACCCTGTGATCGTGAACTGAGCCAAAGGTGGACATTTAACTGACTGAGCCACCCAGGCACCCTATTTATCCCATTTTGTTTGGAGAATTTCATTCTTGGTTATAATCTGATTGAAGGAAACTTGTATGTGTGCAGAAATAAGGTCCATAGGATGTGTTTGTCCATATCATTTAAAGATGAATTAAGCACCGAGGCTGATAATGAATGAAGAACACACAAGTCTGTGATTCCTTCAGTGGCTTTTGGGAAATTCTGTGGGATCTCATCCATTCAGGCCTCGTGGGGAAGAGAAGACTGATATCTACTTGCTGAAGAGTAACTGGGGAGAAATCTGAGTAAACTGGTTGTCAAAATATAACTTTGAAAAAAAAGATTTCATCGACCTTAATAAATTATACCTTGGTTTCATTTTTATCCTTTGTCGTAGTTTTTGGTCTTTCTCTTTTGTTCATGGGAATCCCAAAAAAGGAATCATTTTGAAAGTCTTATCAATACTTTTATTTTTCTTATGCCTTTCAAAATTTTATTTCTAAAGATCCAACCCAGTCCTCTTTGACAAGATTTATTCTGTGTGCTCAGGGAATATTGGTAGACCCCCCAGGCTCACTGGCTATAAACTCACTAGAGATTTTTCTAGTGTTGGCAAGCCCAATCATTTGCACTGTCCATCTGTGATATTTTCAGCCTGCCTGATATCACTGCAATTTCCATCTATAGACCGTGATTGAAAAACACTAAGCACTTGTTTTTCAAACCATTTTCCTTGCCTAGAATGCCTACTCTGTCCTCTTATAGAAGTTCCATTTGGTTTACAAGGCCCACTTACTTAGCAATTATTTATTGAATACCTAATTTGTGCCAGATAATGGTTTAGGCAATGGATAGATAGTGATGGATGACGGGGACAAGATTCCTATTCTCACAAATCTTATGAGAAAGACACTAAACAAGTAAATAACTGAATTTCAGATAACAAGGGGGAAAATGGTATCTGTGGTGGAGAAGAGGTCTATTTTCATTATGGTAGTCAAGGAAATGTCACTCTGAGGTGACATGTAAGCAGAGAACTGAAAGAAGAGAGAGAAGGAGTGAAACATATGGTCTAAGGAAAGGTGTTCCAAGTGGAGAGTACATAAGCTGGAATCTTGACATGCCTGAGAATCTGAAAGCTCCAGTTCCATTCCTCCATTTTCAATGAGAAGCTCTGATTTCCCCATCTTGCAATGACCAAACTCTTATAATCATACTTGTCTGCGTGATTCATTTGGCACTGAACATATGGTGTGTTATAATTCTCGTTACCTTTGAAAAATTGAGATGCTTGCTCTCCACTTAAGACTCAGCCCAGGACTTTCTGCTATACTTCTTGATATGCCAATACCAAACATAGTAGCCTCACGAAACAAGCAATCAATATAGACCCATGATCATAATCTGATGTAATGATTTGTGCTATTGTCAAGTCTTCAAGAAGTTTATTAACTCTTGACTCAAGATAGAGTTGGGTAGAGGGTTGAGGTTCTGGCTATTTAAAAAATATATGTAATAAATATATACTGGTTTTGAAAAAACAAGCAAAACCGGTATATACATACATATATGGTAAAATTATGTATATAATTATATACATAACATTATTTATATAAACCAGTTTGGTTATGTTAGGTTTGAGATGCCTATCATGTCCAAGTGTAGATGACAATTAAGCAGTTGTACATATGAGTCTGAAATGCAGGAGAGATGTCAGGGATAACAATATAAATTTGGGAATCATCAGCATATGGATGGTATACTACTTATAGTAATGGGAATGGATGAGCTGAGCTTACCTAGAAAGAGAATAGAAAAAGAGAAAGGTAAGTAAAATTTGTAGCAGCCAAGAATTGCAAACCACTGTCTATCGATAGAGAATTGGTTGGATAAATTATGGATTACTCATACCATACATTTTCATATTGCTATTAATAAGAATAAGTTATAGATACATACATTGACTTCATGGGACATTTAGTATATGTATTTTAATCCCCCCAAAATAGTTTTCAGAGCAACACGTATAATATGTCTACATATTTATTAAGAAAAACCTACATAAACGGGTATATAAGAAGACATAATAGAAAGATACATTCTAAACTGTGGGGAATAGGAAATTAACTTTTTCCTTCTACACATTTATTATATTTATACTTTATTCATGCAGCTTTTAAAAGAATAGTGAGGGCACCTGGGTGGCTCTGTTGGTTAAGCAACTGGCTTCGGCTCAGGTCGTGATCCTGGAGTCACGGGATCGAGTCCCACATCGGGCTCCCTGCTCAGCACGGAGTCTGCTTCTCCCTCTGACCCTCCTCCCTCTCATGCTCTCTGTCTCTCCTTCTCTCTCTCACAAATAAATAAAATCTTAAAAAAAAAAAAGTTCAAAAAAAAAAAAAAAGAATAGTGAAAGAGGGACATAAGCAAAGTGTCCATAACTATTTAACAACTTAGAATGTAAAGGAATCTCAGAAAGGATAATTATGATAGTAGCCATATCCTACCAGTGCTCCATTTATTCCCCATGTGTCACTTTGCAGCCCTCAACCTTTTTTTCTTGTATATCTGCTCTCCCCGTACTTTCAACTTTCTTCACTGGTAATTCTTAGCTGGGGGACTGTCCTTAGACTGTGAAAACTGCCATGCCCACCCAGGAGAGCTGGGAAGTGCCTAGAAATTTACATCTCCCCAGGGACAGGCATTAACCGATGTCTGATGGGTGAGAAGGTATGAATGTTCCAGCTACCTTGTTCTCTAACTGGGGACATTCTGAGATGTGATTTGTGCTGTCTCCAGAGCATCTCTGCAGGACTGAGCCAAAGTTCCCTTTCTTAGGATCTGGTTTACTATCACACCCTAGTCTCATCTCCTTCCCTTCCTAATTTTGCTTCCCAACTGCCCTTCTGGCATTTTCTGGGAACTCTTCTTGATAAACACTTTTATATGTATCCTTGTCTCAAGGTCTGCTTATGGGGATCCTGGCATAAGACAATGACCCACCTATTTTAAGCGACTATAGATGAAACCTTAACTCCTGAGAGCCCAGGCATCATAGATAGGATAGTGTACTAGGTTAGATGCTCAGATTTCAGGAGATGAGTCCTAAGCTCTGTCACTTACTCTCCATGTGGTCTTGGGCAATTTACCAAACTCCATGCCTTTGTTTTCTCATCTGTATGATGGGGTTGATAATAGAATTACTTCATAGAGCTCCTTCAAAGAGTAAATAAGATAATGTACTTAAAATGCATATAGAACATTAGGCACTCAATAGTGATATAAAAATTAATGTGGATGCTTTATATAAGTATTGGGACTATCTCTATGTATGCAGAGGCATGTCTAACAAAAGGAGGGGTTTCCTTTAAACGAAAATTTATAATAGATATGGACTTTTCTTAGGATGGAAGAACATTATCTTATTATGTATAACTGATGTGAGGTAAACAAAGTTAATATATCATTGATTTTAATGGGACTTTGCACAGTTTGATTAATATACCATTATTGCATAAAAGCATTCTACATGCTGAGAAATAGTAGCTGGTGTATTTGAATATTATTTGGTATAAAGTTTCAGCATATGCTATTTTCACTGTATGTCTCTATGCATGCATTATCATCTGGTATAAAATAAATCAGATAATGAATCAAAAAAAAAAAAAAGGAAAAATGATATCTCCCTAACAACTAGGGCGCCTGGGTGGCTCAGTTGGTTAAAGTTAGAATTCTACACTTTGTTCTTAAATATGATAATTTTACCAAGAGCAAAACTTCAAGAGTTTTTTGTTTTTGGGTTTGTTTGGTTTTTTGTTTGTTTGTTTGTTTGTTTTTAAAAATCTAATATCATCCCATTCCATACCACCCATTACTAAACTGCATATAGCTTGAGATAATGGAGGTTGGAGGCTTTGTTCACAAATTTGACAGGATTAAGGAGTTCTTAAATAGAACAGTCCTTGAATCGGTTTAGAAATTAAGCTGAAGTGAGAGGTTAAGGACAAATATCAAAATAAGCAATAGTTTGTAGCCAATCAAAATACTCTTAGTTATGTTCTGAGCCCATTACTTCAGAAAAAGTTTTACCTTAAGGATATGGTTATGTGGGCAAAATGTATGCATGGGGATCTTAATCTTCACTTATGTTTTCTCTCACTAACTTCATGTCTCTTTGACACCAAGATATTTTTATGTTGCCCCCGGACTCTGGAGAAACACCCCCTGTCCCCAATCCCATTATCCAACCATCAATAATTGAACACTCAACTATTTTCCTTTCACTGTACACACGTCAGGATTTCTATTCCCTTTTCCTGTTGATCTTTTCCGGTGACCAAAATAATACAATAAATAGATTCATACTGAAGGATGGTTATGGCCACCTGTAAACCTCCCCATCTCCACTCCATTCTCCTTTTAAGAAAATTTGCATTAAAAAGAAAAGATCTGTAAACCCAATGGAGCTTTGAATTCCTTTAATTTCTGGAAGTTGAACAAAAGACAGAATGTTCTGCTGCCATGCATGTTTCTGTAAATGAATAAACTCAAATGATATTGATAAGTAGAAGAACAATGTCAGAACATAGTGTGGATATTGGTTGGTTTATTCATACTACCAGGCAACAGCCACTGAACAGAAAGTACACTGACACACTTGAACACAACTAGTCAAAAAGGAGTGTATCACACCCTATGTTCTTCCTCTTGGCATGGTTTGGCCACATGCTTTAGGTCTTGAAATGTTTATTAAACCTCCACTCCATTTTTGTACATTTTGCTTTGTCTCAGGAACTCTTCTTTTTGCTCTTCAATCAGGCTGTCTTATTACTGCAGTGTTTATTAGGATTAACATCTTTTTTTAACTGCTGTTATTTTTATTGGTATTCTTAGTACTCCTGGTTACAAAGTTTTGATTGTCCACCCAACCAATTTTCTCTAAGTTACTTTTAGTGCACAATTTTGCAGAATGTGATGTGATTTTCACAAATATGTACATCATATGATTGCAAGAACGCCTGTTAAGCACTTTAAAAAGTATGGGGAGGATTTACTTCCATCCCACCTTCCTTTTTGTGCAGGGGGCAGCCTGGAGAAAGGAGGAACGTTTTCTTTCCTTACAGCTCTCTGTATTCTAAAATGTCTGTTATAAGTGATTTTTATTTTATTTTTAATTTTTTTAAAAAAGATTTTATATATTGAGAGAGAAAGATAGCACAAGCAGGAGGAGGGGCAGAGGGAGAGGGAGAAGCAGACTCCTCCAGGAGCAGGGAGGAGCAGGGAGCCCAATGTGGGACTCTCGATCCCAGGACCCCGGGGTCATGACCTGAGCTGAGGGCAGATGCTTAACCTACTAAGCCACCCAGGCACCCCATATAAGTGATTGTTTTTAAGAGTTAGAAAGGTAGCTACTTGACCAACTGAAATCTTCATCAGTCTTTATTCCAAGTTATTACTAGAAATAACGATGATTGTTATCATCAAAGCTCCCAAAGAAGCACAATTCCAATGTTACTCGTCATGTCTTTTTATTAAAATTTTGGCTTTAGTAAGGTCCAGATTTTTTGTTTCAAATGTCTTATCCTACAAGCATATATAATAATTTTGAGAAATAGTCTCATTAATCATCGTCCTCCTTACCATCACATTTTTCTCTGAGGATCTCTTAATCTATGTGATGACAAGTAACACTTTTGCACTTGAGAGGAATTTTAAGGTTAGAGCCAACAAAAGGGCTGGCTTCTCATCTTTGCTCCAGCAGAGGTGAGATTTAGTTGGATGATGTCTTTCCAGGTTAAAGAATGTGTGCAAACTACTGATGTAGGTAATTTTATTCCCCTACTGTATCCAAGTTGAGGGTAGCATTTGCTTATTTATCATAGAACTTAATTGTTAGATGGTTGGTGTTTATTAAATCATTAAATGAGTGAACACTTATTTCATTGGATGCCAGTACCTATAGTCAGAGCTCGACTTTCCTTTGCTGCTGCAGTGAGCATTGTTTCTTGGGGGCCTCAGAAGGAATGCCACACTTAGCCCTGTTAGGGAAACGGGTACATGGTATATTTTATGAATACCTAATAATGTCAACCTTGAGATCCTATATACCGAAGGTGGCTCTTTCAGGTCTACAAGATAGATCTCCAATGGAACTTTTTTAAACTAAGAAGTTGTTTGGGGATAGGAATTAAGATACTTGTGTTCAACTGTCAAGAATTAGTTATATAACCTTAGGGAAATCCTCCAATATCTGTGTCTTTTTCCCAGTATATAAAGTGAAGGTAATCATCTGCCCTCCCTAACACCTACAGCATCCCAAGTAGCCCTTTATCGTTGACGTATTTTCCTTTTTGGTTTATCCTATGAACATACCTACTTGGAAGCAAAACTATGTTTTATTGGTTTGTATACCTAAGTGCTTATCACAATGACTGTTATCTGGTATACTCAATAAAATGTCCATTGGTCCAGTGAATTAACATAAATATTTGGAAAGTTTCACAGTGCTAAATAAATGTAAGCTGTCTGAAGAAAGCAGGTAGAACTTCATCATGTTTTCCCTCCTTAGGGCTGACAGTTATTCCTGTGGTCCAAATGACCCTAGGCAATCCAGCTCACACAGAGACTGCACAGTGCCTGGATATTGGAGCATGTCACGCTCTCATCCTTCTGGAAGTGTTGTCACTCCAAAGGGCTTGGATCATCTGGTGTCCAGTCATACACTGTCCGTCATACACAGCCACGCTGATACTGCCAAACAAACCTGTAAGAAAATCAAAATGTTGAATATTTATTCTGTAGAGGAGTGGCCAAATGCTGCAGGTTTGCATAGTAGTTTTCTGTAATTACAACAGCTAGGAATCACTGAGATTTTATTTTGTACCAGGTACTATGTGCTCGCATGTATTAACTACATGTATTAACTACATTCCCTGCATTACATGTATCACATATGATTGTTCTACTGTTTGCATGAGAGCCCTGGAGAAAAACAGAGGTTAAGTATTTTGCCCAAGGTCACACGGTTGTAGTGGGGAGCCTAGGTTCCAGCAGGATCTGTCTGGCTCAAGTCCTAGCTTTTAGCCGTATGCTATGCTGCCACTTGACTAATTGCTTTAGCAGCTATATTTTTATAATTCATTTTTCTTTTGGGAAACAGTAACAAGAATATTAAAGCTTACTTGCCTAAATATGAAATACTTTTTGCTTCTACAGTTTAAGTTTTAACTGGTGCTCTCTTTGCATGCTTATACTGGTGACAAGAACTCTGTAATACAGGCATATTTATAAAAGATATATATTTTTTTTAAAAAAATGGAATTCAGGGGAACGCTTTTGTCTGCTTATACAGCAAAGGGATTCTTTCAGGAAGTTAAATAACATCAGAAATCTACCCAAAACCATACACTAAAATTCTAAATAAATGTTCATCTTATAATATATAGTTGACCCTAAAAAAAAGGACCTATTTTATACCTCTAGCTTAAATCAGGCCTACCTTGCTATGACTGCATCATTTACATAGACTGTTAACTATCAAAATGGTGACAACTATCACTGTTATTGCTTGGATCTTGTAAAGTCATTGATTTTGTATGTTTCCCTTCGTAATGGAAGATCTCATGTGTTAACATCAAATTTTAGCAAATTGGTTATAATACTTTGGTACTTTAATATTCGATGAATAAAGGAGAAAACTCAGTTACAATAAACAAAACTATGTTGATCACTTCAAAGACCACTTTTTCACACCTGCTCTCTATTAGCATACAAAAGCTACCAGTATGAAGAAAAAAACATACATTAAGCATAAATTACCCTGAAGCTATATCCTGAAGGGGTTGTAACACTTTTCTTAAGAACTGACAATATTAAAAAGGCAAAAGCACTATAAGTCACAGTACACAAGACTTCTTACTTCATCTATAAAAATAGAATGACAATGTTTTATTTGCCACAGGGTTAAGGAGGGAAACATCCGTAAAATAAATTTGATAACATGACTCACACTTCATTACAAATGATTTTCCGAAATTCACAACTTTAACATTTGGCTGAGCTAAAAAGAAGAAAAAAAAACCCAACAATGCTAAAAAAGGAAATTTCACTTGATGTAAGTAGGCCAGATCACCTGATCTCTTTAAATGAGAGTTAAAATGAGTGCACTTCTCTAGCTGGGAAAATATTTAATTTAGAGAGCCTAAACAATTTACCCAATATAATGAACAAACCCTTGGGTTAGGTTTAGAAAACCTTCTATCAGCTGGTTTAATAAAAATCACATAAAACTCTATTATGTAACATACATGAAACAATTTCTTGGTTAAATCTTAATAATAAAGAATAAAAAAAAAACCAAAAACCCATACTACCACTTCACTGTCTTTCAGATCTTTTTCTCCTAAATGTACCTTCTAGATTTTTGGGGTATGCTGCACAATTATATATTTGTGGAGATGTGTGGAGAAATGTGTTCAACTTTAGCACCCTATGGAAGTCATAAGTGTAAGAACAGGGTTATTCAAACTCCTTCCTCACTCTTCTCCCTCTCATTACCAGAGCAAAGTTTATTTAAAAAAAAACAATGAGGAAGAAGTACTGAAGCCTAGAGGCACCTAGGAAAGGAGGGAATTTAGAGAATGATAGAATATGGCTCTTGAGAGAGATATTTAAGTCATACTGGAAATTTATGGAATCTACTAAACCCCTTTACCCTTCTCCCTGGCTTCAGATTTAGATGTGAGGTGTCAGGGAAGTGCATGAGCCTTCATAAACTGGTATTTTCTCCTGTGTGTTTGCTTTCTTCCCGTGAAACAAAAGAAATAGAAATACAAGTGCTTGGTACCACATGCTTTTGAGACTTAAAAAAGCCCATTAATAAACAAGTTGTTTCCATCGTTGGGGGTATCGGGATTCACTTTTTAAATAAATTTCGCCAGAAGAATCTCCTCGAAGGGAGACTGAAGTCACTCTCCCTCCCCAGGAGCCACGAGGGAAAAGGGAGACAGAAGATATTGCCCCCTACTTGCACGTGGGATCTCCCTTTCTCCTCCGACCCCCCGCCGCCTCTACCACGCAGGTCTGGGCGCCTCGGGAGGTAGCTGGGAGAAAAGGCAACGCTCAGTCCTCCATGGCAAAGTCTTTGGTCTTTTCCTCCTGGTCGCCTACTTTGTAGCGCAGTAGCACGCGCAGGAGACGGTGGTTATCCCGGGAGGGCAGCAGCGTGATCTCTCCGGAAATGTCCGTATCTTGTTCCACTTGCACAGGCTCGTTCAGGTAGAGGAGTGCCTGCTTCCAGTGCGTGACGGGGTGAAAAGGCGAGGTGGACAGCACCAGGGGTTTCTCCGAGTCCCCTCCGGGGAACGTCACCTGGAACCAGATGGCAAAGCCGTGCATGGGCGCTGAGCCGTAGCAACTGAAGCGGAAGCGCCCGCCCACCCCAGCCTCCAGCTCCTGCTCCAGGCCGGTGCGGGCCAGCTCCAGCTGAGCAAAGCACTGCGGCCGGGCCAGTACGTCCTCCCCGGACAAACCCTGCACCACGATCTCCGAGTGGCCCATAAGGCAGCGCGTGGCGAAGCTCTCCAGACAGCTCATGTCCACCCCGTAGAGCTGCTTCACCTGGCTCCAGAAGCCCAGGCGCAACTCCAGCATCTGGTCGCTGATGGGCGCCACGAAGAGCTCGGCGGAAGCCGGCAGGAGAAGACCGCCCTCCTTCAGCCACTTGGTCCGCGCGTAGAGCACAGAGCTCAGCATAGACTCGTGCAGGAGTCCGTAGCCCATCCACTCGCTCACGATGGCATCCACCTGCTCCGGCAACTCCACCGTCTCCACCGGCCCCGGCAGGACGTGCACCCGATCCTCCAGCCCGTTGAGCCGCACCACCTCCCGGGCCTGTTGCCAAATGGCGCTGGCCTCCACCGCGTACACGCGCCGGGCCCCGGCCTGCACACAGAAGATGCTAAGAATGCCGGTGCCCGCGCCCACGTCCAGCACAGTCTTGCCCCGTAGTCCTGCCCAGTTCCGCAGGATGCCCAGGCGGTAGGCATCGGTCCGGACACGGTCCGCAATCATCTCCTCGTGGACCGATATGTCTGAGTAGCAGTCATAGTATAGCTGGTCCCGCTCCCGCCTAGCCCTCCGGGGTCGCGGCAGGGCCGCCTCCTGCTCTCCGCCATCTTCCTCTTCAGTTCCCTCCCCTCCTTCGCCGCCACCCCCCGACTCAAGCTTTCTTCTCTTGGGCTGCGACATCTTGGCGGCTCCGACCGACTCCCGGCGGGCGTTGCGCGGCTCCGCGCGGGCCCCGGGAAGCGGGGGCTTCTGGGACTTGTAGTGTCCGCTCGCACCTCCCACTTCCTGGGGGGTCGCCGGGCGGTTGCCTGCCGGAAGCATCAGAGCTCCGCTCAACTCTTTGCTCCTCTGAGGTCCTGGTATCCCTTTCCCACCCGCCACACCCAAATAGTATGGCCCTGTACATTCCTCCTCTTTCCCTTAGCTCGTCAATTCTCTTTTGCTTTCACTCCCTTCCTGAAGTCCACTCGACCGCAAGACCAGAAACCCATGCTTGTCGTGTCTTCTCCACTCCCTGATGTTATAACACCGAATTAATCTGGGCGACGCCGGTCACACACTGCCACCTCACCTGGACCGTTACTGCTCTTAAAGCTCTCCAGATGGAGATTTAGAAATTGCACTGCACGTTTTCCTTTTCTGTTTCCGTGGAGTTAGGGTGCAAAGAAGGTGTAAATACAACAAAGAAAACCCCTGACGGTGTAAAACTTTGGTTCTGATTCCAGTGAGACCGCAAGTTAACTGAAAGATTGGGACAAATTATGGGACTACTCTTGCCTTCAATTACCCACGCCCACACCAGCAACGAGGAATCTTCATTGCAGTCAAATTATGTTTCTGGTCTCTATTTCAGGAGAATACTTGGCTCTTAGTCCTGCTATGGTAATTCAGTGGCTCTTTCAAGAGGTAAATCTTGGAAGGGTCCAGACTAAAGAACAGTTGAAAAGCAAGGGTGATGTGATACAGTGCAACTCATTGCCAGTTGTATTCTGGTAACCAATTATGATTTTTTTTTTTTAAGATTTTATTTATTTATTTGACAGAGAGAGACACAGCGAGAGAGGGAACACAGGCAGGGGGAGTGGGAGAGGGAGAAGCAGGCTTCCCGCCGAGCAGGGAGCCTGATGCGGGGCTCGATCCCAGGACCCTGGGATCATGACCTGAGCCGAAGGCAGACGCTTAACGACTGAGCCACCCAGGCGCCCCCCAATTATGATTTTTAACTTGAGAAGTAACTGAATCCTTCCTCCCTTGTGATTACTTTTCCACAGCAACTCTTTTTTTCCTGTGTGATTGTTTGCCTGGGCCAGATTGGAAGGAACTCTTCCTCTTCTGTTTTTCTTTCAGTCAACTGTCAGGTGTTAATTTCTTCCCTCTGTGTTGTTCATTATAGAAATAAAATATACTTTGAAATATGTGTGATGTCTATATGAGTGTCTGTGTTCCTAACACTGTGAGAATAAAATTTTCTCCCAGCCCCCAAAAAATGACATTGAAGAAAATTGACTTTTATTTTCTTGTAGTCTTGAACTATGCCTGTTTAGCCAATGGGCCTGTATTTCTTCTCTGGGGGAAAAAGTTCCTTCACCCCATTCTCTCTATTAATCCTTCATTTAATGGAATAGGTTTATTGACCTGGCATCCTCTGCTGTACTTCTAACTTAGGGCTCTCAATTCTTGCTCCTCAGTAGAGCAGCTTTTAAAAAATACCCATGCTTATGTCTCACCTCAAACTAATTAAATCAGAACCACTTCATGGAGCCTGGGCATATAGTTTTAAAAGCTCCCCCGGGGAATTTGAATGTGCAGCTGGAACTACTGTTTCTCACTAAAATGATCTTAGTTAAATCTTGCTTCATTATTTTCATTGGGTAAATTATCTTTTTTTCAGTGGCCCGGGCTCAACCATTTAAGGCTAAAAGTCCTTAAAGAAGTTTCTCTCTCTTTCTGCCCAATTTGATATCTTGTTTTAAGAAAATAGAGGCACAGGGCGCCTGGGTGGCTCAGTTGGTTAAGCGACTGCCTTCGGCTCAGGTCATGATCCTGGAGTCCCTGGATCGAGTCCCGCATCGGGCTCCCTGCTCGGCGGGGAGTCTGCTTCTCCCTCTGACCCTCCCCCCTCTCATGTGCTTGCTCTCTCTCATTCTCTCTCTCTCAAATAAATAAATT
>NC_138372.1:82332433-82378130 GCF_054177405.1 Leptonychotes weddellii | reverse complement strand
AAAAAAATCTTAAAAAAAAAAGAAAATAGAGGCACAGAGCAAGCCATGGGATTAGAGTTGTAAATGTGACCACTTTAATACATTACTTCTAGGCTGTTACTTAATTCATACTTCTCCCATTCTTTCCTTCCTCAAAATCTTTTCCTTCCCTTTTTAAATGCACTCACTCCTCCAACCAATTTTCAATTCACTTACTTATGGTCTCTTTTAAGACCATTCTAAATATAAGTTTTGTTGGTTCTACCTCCAAAATATATCTTGAGTCCATCTTCTTTTCTCCTTCTCCACTGCCAACACCCTACTCTAATCTTCCATCTTTGCTTGCCTAAAATCAGTCTCCTAAAGAGATGGCTCAACTTCTAATCATACCCCTATCTAATCTGTTGTCCACATAGCTATAAGAATGAGCTTTAAAAAACCCAAATTAGACCATGTCGTTCTCCAGTAACTTCCCATTCTAGTTACTGAAACAATCCAGTATTTTCAAATAACTTCCCATCTCATCTCATGCTGCCCTTCCCAAATCATTGGGCTCAACCTATATTGGCCTTTAACAACAACCTCTTTCCTGGCTCAGGTCTTCACTTATGCTCTTCTAGGACCCGGGACATTGTTTTTCTCCTTAGTACTTGACTTCAGTGGCTTCCTCTCATCCATCAAGTCTCAACGTAAATATTACCTTCTGAGAAAGGCCCTCCTTGGCTACCTTACATATTATTTCCTATTACTGTTTATTTCTTTCATAGCTTTTACACTTTGTATGTATTTAGTTTACTTGCATATTTGTTTTTGTTTGTTTTTGTAAAATATAAACTCTAAGGGGCTTGGACTTTTGTTTTCTCACTATTGTAGTTCCTAGCGCTAGAACAGATCCTGGGGCACATAGAGTGCTCAGTAAATAGTCTTCAGTGAAGACTGTTGTGGACAGAGTTAAATAGCTATTCATAGGGAAGGGAGAAGAGTTTTGTTTTTTGTAGTTCAGTATAACAATTTGACTCTAGTAAATTCTGAGATAAATCCAGATATAGATTGAATTTAGGATGTGCCCAGATGTGAGAGTTGTTTTATTTTCAAACACTCTTAACCCTTCTAGACAGAATAATGGTAAGTCCAAAATATGCCTAGAGTAGAGAAGAAATGGCCTGTAACACTTTCCCTTCTTGCACATTGGCTTGATATAGAGAAGGACTTCTTTACTCATCTTTTCTACCACATTGAGTTGTTTTAAGTAGGAAAGGGACCTAGATCATAGTCCTCCTGTAAGTAATGTGGCTCCAGCAAACCACCTGGATGGGAGAAGAGTTGGAGGTCAGCTGGAAGAGCATTCTTTGTATTTCCATTTCAGTGGTCTATCACCACATCCATTTGATGCTCAAACCCAATGTTTTTCAAACAAATGAATCTTGACATTGATTTAATACACCTTCACCAACATTAAAAAAAGGAAATAGAATAGAAAATATCAAATACATAAGATGAGTAAAGGTGAGTATTATTCCGATACTCACTGGTTTCAGTTAAGTATACTATATATGTATTTCTTGCTCTAGGTTATAGTTTGAAAGTTTGAAATCCACAGCTTGCTGTCCTCCAAAAGCACTGTGAATTTTTACATGTCTGTACCTTTGCTCTGGGTTTATCTTCTCACTCATCTTTTTAGATAATCCTCAAACGTTATCATTTATCTGTAGCTTTTTCAACCAGTCTGTGACTGATAATACTTACATATAATTCTTTTTTTCACTTATCCCACTGTACCACAGCCACTTACATATCTGGCTTTTCCATGCCAGATGGTGGGTATTTGAACATCAAGATTTTGTATTTTTCACTTTTACATTGAGAATCTAGTGCATTGTGCTGGAATCTGCACCTTTCCCACATTCCTGATTGTTGGTCCTGAGTGCACATGGGATCATAGGTGTGTTTTGTACGACTGGGAGAACCATGATTAATTTTTTGCGTCATGCACATTTATGTATTTATTTATTTGTTCAATAAATATTTTGGGCTTCTACTCTGCATTAAATATTTGAGAAACAGAGAACATATCAACAAACAAAAAGGCAAAAATCTCTACCTCCACGGAGCTTATGTTTTTGTGTTAATATGATGTTATTTATCACTTACTTTGCCTTACTTAAGCAAATTTTTAGACCACTTTTAATTCTCAACTTTCTTTCCTGTATTATTTTATCTTGAGTTTGCTGATGTGATTACCTCCCACAAATACTTATTTCAAATTCTTTTCCTCTTTAATGTGAAGGTCTGTTTAAAAATGTATTTTAAAGCCTTGTATAAGAAATGAAGGTAGTTCCTTCAGGATTTCAAGAAGTCATTGTAATTCTCAAAGTGTATGTTGGGGAAGGGTAAAGGAGCAGTGACATGAAAAATGTTATAAATATCTCTTTGATATGAATATTCATTAAATGATGTAGTTCTTACCATTCCATAGTGACTTGGAAGCTGTCGGCATAGAAAGAGGCGCTTCTACTTAAAAAAAAAAAATTCCTTTGTAGAAAATGAAGGCAAAAGGTGGTGGTTTTTGTATTTAAATAAATTGGAACATCAAACATAAAAAGCCTACATATATGTTATTCTCTTGATGTATATAGTGTCTTTCCATGGTATATTGGCCCAGCTATTGAACCTAATACTAAAAAAGATGAATAGCAAATTCATAGCTCCCTGATGATATTATTATGAGTAGTTGTAATTCTTTTAAAAAATGTTTGTATTGAACTGTTTATGTAGTCACAACAAAGATATTATGAACTTAATCCATAATTATCAATTTGGTTTAAACTTATTGAGCCCTCTTAAAATATTGAATGTGGTACTTTAACAATTTCAAGTACAAATATTGTTTATGACATTTTAACAATTTCTACTCTAAATCATGCCACTATAATGGAAATAGTACAAAAAGCCCCAGGAATGTAAATTATAATATGGGGAAAGTAACATATCAGTGCATCTATGAAATTAGCATTTGCTCATCTGCCAAAGGAGTAATGAGAATCAGGTAGCTTAATGAAAATCAGGTATTAAGCTTAATGAATATTATTTAATAAGATCTTCCTCTCTCTCTTGTTTCTTTTATGAAAACCTTTAATATGAAAGTTGCTTCAACCAGATGCTTGTGGTCTCATAGCATTTTGCTACTGAGGACATTTCAAATGCATAGAAGTCAATGTAGTCACAGGAGATCTATGATTCCCAAATTGTGGTTTCTAGATCAACAGTGTTAGCATCACTGGGGAAATTGTTAGAATCATACAAGCATGAACCTCACTCTATATCTAATGAGTTAGAATCTCTGGGGTTAGGGTTCTGCATTCTTTGTTCTAACAGCCCTTCAGGTAATTCTGGTGCATGGTGAGATTTGAGAAGGACCACATCAGACAATTTGAAGCATTATCAGAACCAGTGTAAGGCCAGGTGGAGTTTATGGAATGGAAGACCTATTGTTTTTTGTTTGGTTGATTTTTTCCTATTGTTGTGTAACAAATTACTACCAATTTAGCAGCTTAAAACAACAAACACTTTTTATCTCCTAGTGTCTGTGGGTCAGGAGTTCAGGCACTGATTCACTGGGCGAAGCTGGATTTCACTCCGCAAGCTGGAATCAAGCTGTCAACCTGGCTGCATTCCTTTTTGGAGATTGGCATTCTCTACCAAGCTCACATGGTTGGCAGAATTAAGTTTCTTGCTGAGGTAGGACTGAGGAGTCCTTCCTCTCCCTGATTGTCAAACAGGGGCTACTTCCAGCTTTTAGAGGCTTCTGGCAATTCCCTGCCTTGGGGCCCTGGCTCTTTCACAGCCTGACAGCTTACTTCCTCAAGGCCAGCAGAGGAAGTTTTCTGACCTTGGGGAGGGCCCTAGTCCAAATCATTCTCCTGTTCCCACCCTCTATCTTCCTTTGGACTAAAAATCAACCGATTGGGGACTTCAATTACATCTGGAAACGAATACTTTCAGCTGGAGAAAATGGTTCAGGGTAAAAAGACAGAGGGTGTGTTCCTACTGAAGCTTCATACATATTGTGACATGTCTGCAAATAAGTCTATGTCTCAGAGAACTATGGGTGTGGCTCATGGCATGCAGAGATGACTGCATCCAATAGATCAGAAAGTTCTGAACAAGCTGTGACCCTATCTGAGCAGAAAATTTTAATGCAGCTAGCTGCACAGATTGCCTGTCACTTTTGGGTTTCTGAACCCTGCTATGTGAAGCAGCACACTCCAAATAGTGGTTACTTTGCTAGTCTGGGCCCAAGAAATGAATACTCCTACAATGAAGCCAAGCTGAGCCTAAGGGAACCCCGGAGAACCTACTAGATTGCAACTCCCATGTCACGGAAGCCAGGAACAAAAAAATTTTATTGTGGTGAGCTGCTGAGATATTGGGGTTGTTGCTACAGCAAAAACGAAGCTGACTTACGCAAATATACATACAGAATGAATTCTCATTCTAGGACCACTGCCCAGGTCAAGACAGAACACGGCCAGTGCCAGAAGTGTCCTGGCGTCCCTCCAATCCTGTACTCTTCCTCTTTCCCGAAGGTATGTGTCCTCATAATACTGTAAAATGATTCAGTGACCTGGTTTGTGAGCTTCATATACATCTGATCATGCAGTATGTGTTCCCTTGTGTCATCTGATTTCTTTTGCTCACCATTGTGGTTGCGAGATTCATCCATGTGACTATGTGTAGTAGTATTTTCTTCACTTTCACTGCTTTATTTTATTATTGTACAAATATACCATAATTTGTTTAACCAAGTTTCCGCTCTTGTACAGATCCTCTGAGATGGAGTTAATCATTCCTACCAGGCATTTTGTAGTGTCATTTTTTCCTGTACAGTTCTTTTGACTTTTAATATTTTCTACTTTACATAAATAATTTATTTTTATTATCTTATTATATATTAAGTGCCTAATAATAGCTAAAACATATTGTGTTTAACATGTACTAGGCATTGCCTAAATGTTTTATATGCATTAATTCATTCATTTATTTGTTCATTCAACAAAATTTACTGACCACCTGATACTCTGTATCAAAAGTGTAGGGATAAACAAGACAGATAAAAATCCTGTTTCTATGGATTTTATATTTTAGGGAATACTCTCTAATTCTCAAAATCTATGGGGTGTATATTATTACCCCTATTTTCACAATTTCTCCAGTCTCTCCTTGCCCTCTGTGAATGGGGGCAAGTTTCAGATTTCACCCAAAGAGCTTCCAAATTTGTGAACAAACAATTGGCAAGCCAGCCAGGAGACCAGAGAAATGAATCTTGGGAAAGACGTACGAGGAGAGAAATCCCAAGTTGGCCATCCACCTCTATGGGGGAAGAGGTGGCATGTAAGACGCTTGTGGACCTCCATATGAGTACAGGGATGCCTTAAAAATGCCTGCTGGTTTGATGTGCTCGTTTGAGGAACTGCAGATAGTGCACTGGGGCAAAGAAGGGAAACGAATGGTAACTGCAATGGGCTGGCCTCTACCATGGGCTGATCGGCTGGCTAGCAATGACAAACTAGAGATGGAAGCCAAGTTAGAAAGCTGAAAGAAGAGCTGAGGTTAAAAAAGCACATGTGGGTCTACTACTCAGCTTCAGGGCTGGCAGACAAGGTAGGAGAGTAGGATAATAAGTTGGAGAACTTAGTGTGCTGTTTTGCAGAGCTAAGAGGGTACAGGCTGCTGTGGATTAAGGTTTAAGCTCTTGTGACAAAGCCTGATTGGGACACCAAGAGGTGGAACCCCTCAGAAAGTAAGGAGAGGGAAGAGGAGGATATGACTGACAGTAAAACAGACAAAATGTTCCATGCTGTCCTACCTCTAATACAAACACAATAACACAGCACAGCCTAAACAATCCCAGCCAGCAGGGCAGTCCCCAATTTAGGATACAATCATGATGAAAGAATATACTCCCACTGAGCTTATTGATTTAGCTGCCAAGTTCCAGCAGAAGGCCAGGGAAAGTATTTCAGCATAGTTAGTGTGGCTATGGGATGTAGGGCAGGAGCGGGGTGGGGGGGTCGGGGGCGGGGGGGATGATGACATTTTTCTGACCAGGTAGGAGGCACAGAAAATGAGCATCCCACACACCCTGCCCTCTGGCAGGACCTGCATGGTGCCCGGGTGTTCAAGGTACTCAGTCTGTTACGGATTGGACTGTTTTAGTCTGCAGGAGGCCTGGCCCATTGAAGGGGATCTCTGGGCAAATGGAATGCTAGCAATCTATAGAGAAAGTGCAACAAAGTTTCAGGAAGTTGGGAATGAGACAGGCCATCTGTCTTTGAAGTCTCTGACTGGGCCACATTCACTGCAGGAATGGAAGCCAATATCCTCCAGTCTGAACCCAGGACCTGGTATGGGACGCTGAGATCCATGCCGAGTCCAGTCATGGGACAGAGCATTTATGATGTTGAGCAATCCATCACTGATCCGGGGGGCACTGACAAATCCCAGGAAAGTACCAGTTGTGGGAAAGACTTGAGACAGAGATGGGACTTGAAAAACCAAAGGTTATCCCAATCAGCTGTAAAGGATCCTATAAAAGTAACCCGGAAGCAAATATGGTTTGACCTCTTGGCTGCTGGGACTCCACCTGGAAAGGTAGACCGACAACCCAATACCGTGTTGGTCAGCCTGTGGAAAACCTGGAAACCTAAACAACAGTTCAAACCTGCTCCACCTGCCCCTCCCATCCCTGATGCCCCCATCTACTCCAGGAGAAGCCCTAGGGGTATAGTCCTATTTGGAGTGGGTGCCTCCCACACACCAAGTATAAGATGCAGGCCAATATTGCCTCTAGGTGAGGGCCAGTGGGGGTGATCAGAGAATTCATATTGAGAAATAAACAAAAAGTGATGGTTCTGGTTGATACTGGGTCCAAATGTACTCTAATACATGGTAACTCTTTGAAGTTTTCTGGCCCCTTCCTCACCATCTGTGGTTACAGGAGATAAATGGTTATGGTCAGGAAGTTCCCTTCAACATTGTAAGTTAGGCATTTTCCCCCACAAAAATATGAGGTTTTAATCTATCTAATACCAGAGAGCACATTGGGCAAATTATTGCAAATCCTAAGATTTGCAAACGTCCATCGGTGAATTCTGCCTCTGGGTTAGATTAATCAAGCCGGGCTGAAGGGAAACGCCAACTGGGAACCAGTAAGTCTACTGCCCCTGTGAAAAATGGTAACGGACAAACAATATAAATTGCCTCAGGGCCTAAGGAAACAGGAAAAACTATCCCAAAACTGCACCCCAAGTGGTTATTCTGCACTCTGCCTATAGCACTTTCAATAACCCCATATGGCCAGGGAAAAGACAAATGGATCGTGGAGAATGACTGTGAACTACTGAGAACTGAACAAGGTAGTGCATGCCATTGTGCCCAACATTGCTACCATCTTAGATCCTTGGCTGTGATCCTAGGAGTGCACCATGTTGTACTGGACTTAACAAATACTATTTTCAGTATACCCCTGGCCGATGAATCACAAGATCAATTTGCCTTCACATGGGAGGGACAACAATGGACCTTTCTTTCTTTTTCTTTAAATTTAATTTAATTTAATTTACATTCAATTAACATATAGTGTATTATTAGTTTCAGAGGCAGAGTTCCGTGATTCATCAGTTGTATATAATACCCAATGCTCATTACATCACGTGCCCTCCTTAATGCCCATCACCCAGTTACCCCATCCCTTTATCCCTTTCCCCTCTAGCAACCCTCAGTTTGCTTCCTATGGTTAAGAGTCTCTTTTGGTTTGTCTCCCTCTCTGATTTCATCTTGCCTTCCTTTATGCTCTTCTGTTTTGTTTCTTAAATTCTACATATGAGTGAAATCATATGATAATTGTCTTTCTCTGACTTATTTTGCTTAGCATAATACCCTCTAGTTCCATCCATGTCATTGCAAAGTTTCTTTTCTTTTTTTAAAGATTTATTTATTTATTTTAGAGAGGGAGAGAGAGAGCATGAGGGGAGGGGCAGAGGGAGAAGGAGAGAGAATCTCAAGCAGACTCCATGCTGAGCATGGAGACTGGGCAAAAGATATTGAATGGAGTTTCCATCTCCTTTATAACCTGAAAGCAGCAGGGGTGGTAGAAAGGAAAAATGGAATATAAGAGCAGCAGATTAAATTACTAACAGGTAAAATCACACATTAGCTGAGTGGATTAAAGTACTGCCCCAAGCTACAATACATTTGAATGCTCAACCAAAAGGGCCCATTGCCTCATATGCCAGACTGTGGACCCCTCCCAAGACACCCAACAATGTAAAGGTATGGAAATCTCAGGAAACATCCATTGCCCAGACCCTCACCAAGGATCAACATGCTGTGCTGCTGAGAACACCAAGCCCTATGATGCCTGGGAAAGGCATTGTCTACTGGAATTTGCAATGGGATGTCCCACAAGGATGGGTGACTTACTTTGCATCCCTGGGTAAGGGAGAACTATTCAATTTCCAATCCTGTTTTCTGGCTGCAAGCTAGATGGGACATGCACCACTGAAAGAGGGGAGAGGGTGGGTTCCTGGTCTGGCAAATCCCACCCCCAGTCTGTCTTCTCATGCCTGACAGTGCTGCCTTCCCCAGCCAACATGTATGGTCAGATTCCTAAAGCTGCAGCTTTAGGATCTAAGGATCAGACCACAAGTATAATTCTTAGAAAAGGGGAAGACATTTCCATACAATTTCCTACTAAATATCTGTCTTTTTGACCTTAGACTTCTGCTGCTCCTGTGGTGTCTGGTCATGGGCTGAATACCAGATGGAAATACCTTTCTGCAGTGGGCCCACTCATATGCCTGGCAAAGGAATCCAGCCAACTGCTGGGTATGTGGAAAAGATGCTCCTCTCTAGCTCATCAGGATTACCATGGTGGGTATCACCACTCCAGGGAAGGGACTGTAAGGCCCTAAAGCAGTACATTGAGGAAGAACAAGCTAGGACTAGTAGTACTCTTAATTCATCTGATACAACAATACTGATGCAAAAACCTGACCTGTGGCTATCAATAACACTGGTCATTGGTATTTTTTTTCTGTCGTTCAAACTATACAGGCAGTTCATTGAATTGTTAACCAGAAGGGTCCTAAAAATACCACTAGTAGAGCTATGGGTGGCTAGTCACATTTAGGATGGGTTCATGTAGTTTACCTTGGATCATGGACATTTGAGCACCTGGATATCCTTATATCGGAAACAGAAGAATCACTCTAAATATAACCAACCCAATCGTACCAGGAATATGGGATGGATGTCACTGGAACTTTGTAGTCATTTTGTCGCTTTAAAGAATAGTGACCAGTTTGGCACTGATTGGTCACACTGTCTAGGTATTACTGGGTAGCCTTGAATGGGACCATGTGGATGTGTGACAAATCTTTGGCCATGGTTTTCACCTGGCTGGTTGGGTCATTGCAACCTAGGTTTTCCCTGGGCACAGGGGAGAATCTGCCCCATGGTAGTGAAAATTGCCAACTTTCCTCTTCTCAAGGCCAGATGAACATATTCTCTTTTCCACTGGTATAATCATTTGGCTGCCATCTTTGTCCCCTCCAATGACCTGGAGGACCAATACACAGAAGCCCTTACCACATTCACCCAACAAAGCCTGTCTTTATTGAACAGTGAAAAGTCTTTTTTTCTTTCTTTTTTTTTTAAAGATTTTATTTATTTATTTGAGAGAGAGAGAGAGAGTGGGCGAGAGAGTGAACATGAGTGGGGGGCCAGAGGAAGAGGGACAAGCAGACTCTCTGCTGAGCAGGGAGCCCAACATGGGGCTCAATCCCAGGACCCATGAGATCATGACCTGAGTGAAAGACAGATGCTTAACTGACTGAGCCACCCTGACACCCTGAACACTGAAATGTCTTGAATGAGAAAAGCTGTCTTCCATAGGATGGCTTTGGACATTACTACTGCCTTGCAAAGAGACACTGTGCTGTTACCCAAAAACAAGGTTGTGTGTTCATACCTGATGAATCTGCTAATTATCATCTTTCTTAAAACATAGGAGGACACAGTGGACACCTTGAGTGATCCAACCCCCAGCCTAGGGGACTTAGTAAGTCAATAGTTCAGATCATGGAGCTCTTGGAAAAAGTTGTCCCTGATTTGGGGGATCATTGTGTTCTTAATCTGTGTTTTCTCTTGCATGTGACTGAATTGGTGCTCTTGTATCTGCCTCCGTGCAGCCAGATAGCTGCCAAGGGGGCCACTTCCATTCTAATGAAACTCCTTGCTGACTGCTCAGGGCAGAAGATGGAGGCACATGAGATTATAAGAGTCGGTCTAGAGGAGTGGAGTGTTGGAGGAGGAGGGCATTGAGAGGACATGACCACTGATTGATCAGGGAACTTGACCTCGGCAATGAAGGAACCCAGGTAAGGCCTCTATATAAACTTTCAAGATTCTGGCTGGCAGGTGAGGAGATCTACTCACTTCGATGCTGCCCAAGACAAGCCTTGTAAGTTCCTTTGCTTATTATACCTGCCACCTACCAATCTGGAGTGGCTGGCCTGTTTCTTCAGTCTCTCCTTGCCCTCCACGAATGGGGGCCAGTTTCAGATTTCACCCAAGAATCTCCCAAGGGTGCAAACCAGCAACAATACAAAGAGCTCATAATCCACTTTGCAGTCCTTTAACCCAGGCTTATCTATGGTTTGCAAATGATGCTGAGTGCCTTTCTCAAAAACTTGAGAGGATAATTCTTCCATTATCCAAATATCTTTCCTACCTGGCTGGGCAGATAATTCATTTGCACAGAACTTTGTTGCTGTTTTGAGGAACTATCGTGTTACTCTTATGCTGAATACTGTTATGTTCTCTGCTGAGTGTTATATGCCTTAGGTATCACTGGATAGTGTAATGACCATACTTAAGAATTCAATTTTCACTTTCATGTATATTAAAGCCCTTTGTAAAGTGCTATGAAATGACAATATAATTGTTACTGTTGAGCTGATGCTTTCTCAGCATAGTCAACATGAGGAAATACCTGGATGATTGAATCCATTCTTGGTTTTTACAGTGTCCATTGACTTGAAGACTTTTTCCAAGGACAGGAAGCAAAATTTAACACATGTTTCTAAGCTTCTCTTTATATTCTCAAGTATGGTTTACAGCCTCAAGCATGGTTGTCCTTTCTGACAGAACTACCTTTTATCTTCTTTTTACAAGATAGGATTGATCTATTTTTAAGCTAATACACGACTGGCTTTATATCCTTGTTGTAGGCTTTGGGAATAGGTTAAAGCCTCTTTGTGTTGCATTATTTACTGTGCAGCTACATTCAAAAATACAATGAATACACTGAAATTAATAACTGTAGAAGGGTGCAAAGTGATAGTATTCATACTCAATTACAGAGATTATCTATTACATTAATATAATAATAATGCTATTTAAATGCAATATGGTGAAGAAAAATAAAGTGGCAGGCTAACAGAATTCTAGTTTTTGAGTTTAGGAAAAAAAAAAAGATAAGTGGTTAGCAGGCCTGGTTAATAGCTTAAATGCATATGCTATAAGCTCTTATTGCAATGTCAACTCTTAGCAAGGACACCAGGCAAATGAACTTGAATATCCATTTGATTTACTAGCTTCTTAAAAACTGAAATAAGCTCTTATATACTTTGGAAAGAATTTCTAGCAAAAAGGATAAGAGGGTGGGTTTTAATGGAGGTAATCCTCTAAGAAATTACTCCTTAGCAGTTAGAAATATAGAAAAGCAAGATAAATTTGAAATAAGCCTGATAAATCCTATCTTACTCATTGTCTTCACTTAATAGGTACTTTGGATCTGGATTAAACTGTGCTCTCGGTAGTCACCCAGAGAAATTCAATCTTTATATATTTTCCTTCCTCCCCTCTTCTTACTGAACTAATGATTACTTTCCTACCTACCGGTTATAAATGAAGTCACTGAATGCAATTATTGGGTAGAGATCTTAGATTAAGATCATGGATCTCTGATGAGACTTTGTGTTCTGTAAATGATGATTCTCAGAACTGCCTGGGCACCAGAATCTCCTGTGTAGCTTGTTAGAGATACACATGCCTGTGTCTCTCTCCCATCGATTTTGGTTCTATATATCTGGGAGGAGCCAGGGCAAATATAGTTTATGATACATGAACAAGATTGAGACTCCTTACCATTGTTGGTTCAAAGTACATCTTATAAAGAGGTGAGAATTTTTTTTTAAATTAAGTATATTTAAACATTGATTTGAATTTATATTATTTTATATAGTTTATGCATGTAAAATTTTTATTATCCAAGTATACCTGTGCACTGTATAAGCATAAGAAAATACAGAAGTAAAAAAACCAAAATAACTTCAAATATGACTATTGTTAATATTCTAAAGCATACAAATGGGCATTGATTGTTTAACTCTAGTAATAGAGCATTTGCCTTTGCAATTGAAGCAGAAATCCAAGGGTGCTCGGGCGAGTTGTTTTTCTTGTGTATTAGATATTTGTTCAAACGGTGTTCTTTACTGAAGGGAAGGTCTCATCCATCCTTTCTTCCTCTACCCAAATATTTTTCTGTTTTTTTTTTTCCTTCAAGGAATTGGCATATATGAGTTTAGCGAAAGCTAGTCATGAACCTTTGGAATTATGAGTTCTGGGGACATACCACACTGGTGATGGCAGTTCATTCATCTATTCATTCATCCATCCAACAAATATTTGTTGAGTACTTACTAATATGCCAGACACTATGCTGGTGTTGGTGATATTCAATCCCTTCCCTGGAGAAACTTCACACTCTAGTATGGGATATAGACAAACAAACAGACAAATATTGTGGTATATTTTTTATATGCCATAAAAGATGTATGTACGGGATGCTTTTAGTGCGCAGGTAAGGGATATATCTAGATCAAAATGGAGAGTCAAGGAGGATGAATATAAGGAAGGGATCCGAAAGTAGGATATCAGAGCTAGAAGATACTCATCTATGGCCATTTGCTGATTTTGCTCTCTTTTTCATAGATGCATTATCTTTAATTGTATTTCCAGGGTCTGCACACTTTCTGTTTCTTCTGAGAAGCATTTTTACTGTTGTTTGTTTGGGTCCGTATCTTTCAAGGTAGAGATCAGATTGTTCTGAGAAGGCTCTTGCAATCTCCTGCTGGATGGGTTCTATAGAAACTTGACCTTCCCCTGCTGTGAAGTGCAGGGATAAGAACCCTGGGGTCGCACCAGTCACCATGTTCACTGGATAGAAATGGTCATCCAGCTAATCTGGTTGTATAATGGCAGGATAAGTGGTTCTTAAAAAGATTTTTCACCGATTTTCATATTTTGGCTTTATTGTCTCCCACACCTCAGGCCGGGGTAGCAGGGGTGCCGTTCTAGGGTATAATAGGGTCGCTTCTCACTCGCTCCATTACCTGCTTTGCGTTTTGCCTTCCTGGGTCCGCTGCTCTGCACCATGAGTCAGGTATTTACTTTCTGGTTTCAAAGTGTTTGTTACTTTTCTCTAACTCTTCTGTTCTCTTTGTCTTTGTAACCTTATGTCTTAAAACCAAACAAATAAAACACCACCATTATGATAATGTTTCAGGAAGGGGAGAAAGTGAATTCATGTATTCTGTCTGCCCTTTGATCTGCACCTAAGTGCCTCATTTTTGTAGGCTCCTGCGCTACGAATCTAATTAATAATAATTCTAGGTAACGGGCGTTATTATTGTATTACTTTTGCAGATGAGGGAACTAAATTTCAGAGAGATTGAGTGGCCAAAGAGCTAGCAAATGGTAGAGCTATGGCTAGTAAGGAGCTCTCAGATCTGGGGAGTGGTTCACACAGATTATAAGGTGGCTTTGGGGCTAGCACTGCTATCACAAACAAGCTCCTTCTCTTGCCACTTATCAAGGTTCATCCTGACCCCAAAGCCGGCTTTGGGGACTATGACAGTGAGGACTGGTGAAGGGAAGGTTGAGCGTGGAATGCCATTAGAGAGGCCTTGTTCTGTAGAGAGCGGACTTTTGTCAGCTCTCTCATCACTGTGGATTGGACTGTTTTCGGACACAAATTCTTTCTTTTAGGAACTTGACAAAGTTGCATTTTGATGATCTATTTTAGTATTTTGCTAATTATGAAATGCAGGCCACCTGCTTTCAAAAGAAGGCGCTGGAATGGAGAATAATAGAGATGTAAATATGGTGCCTTTTATGGGCAAAAGCAGATTTTTTAGCAGCATGTTTTTAAAAAATTAGAAATTTAACAGCTGTTTTGCAAAATAAGTGAAATGCTTCCGTATTGCTAAAGAATATGCACAGGTAATTAATTTTAAAGTAAAACTTATGGCCTCATTTGACTGTATTAGCATCAGACAACTAATTAATAAACTAATTTTATCTGTCAAATTATTGACTAGATTCTAAACCTCTGCTCACTAAAAACACTGATTTTTTAAATGAAAGGTAAATATAAATTAAAAAGACCAATTTTCTTTTTTTAAAAAAAGATTTATTTATTTATTTGAAAGAGAGAGAGCGTATGTTAGGGGGTAGGGGCAGAGGGAGAGAAACTCAAGCAGACTCCCTGCTGAGTGGGAAGCCCTATTCAGGGCTGGATCCCACGACCCTGAGATCACGACCTGAGCAGGAATCAAGAGTCAGATGCTTAACAAGCTGAGCCACCCAGGTGCCCCAACAAGACCAATTTTCTTAGGTAGGCTGTGAAGTGACCTCATAGTTTTATGTATGTAACTGGTATGCAATGGAATATATATTACTTTTTCTATAAGTGATGACTAGGAATACGAAGAGTTACGAGATTTTGGGAAGATATGGTATTTGTACATTAGAGTAGAAGTTTGGAGTAGAGAAGGATTTTTATGTACAGGTGGTCCCCAACTTATGATGGCTGAACTCATGATTTTCCAACTTTGCAATGATGCAAAAGTGATAGGCACTCAGTAGAAACTGTACTTCAAATTTTGAATTTTGAGTTCTTCCCAGGCAGCAAGATGCCATACAATAGTCTTGTGATGCTGGGCAGCAGGAGACAGAGCTCCCAGCCAGCCATGTGATCACGAGGGCAAACAACCGATACAGTGACGACCGTTTGTGGTTTTCACTTTCAGTACAGTAGTCAATAAATTACATGAGATATTCACCACTTTGTTATAAAATAGGTTTGTGTTAGAGGACTTTGCCCAAATGTAGGCTAATGCAAGTGTTCTGAACACACTCAAGGCAGGCTTGAGTTATGATGTTTGGTAAGTTAGGGGTATTAAATGCATTTTCGATCTATGATATTTTCGACTTAGGAGGAGTTTATTGGGATGCAACCCCGTTGTAAGTCGAGGAAGATCTGTATACCAAACTGAAAATACAAAAGAGTAAAAAGAGATCATTAAAAAATCATCTCTCTTCCTACCAAGGCTTCCATAATTTCCGTGCAAATTTCTTAGCCAGCAGGCAGTTTACCTTGGCTTGTGTGGACAGAATGTTTTTGTCTTCCTCCCAAATTTACCTGTTGAAGCCCTAACCCCTGATGCAATGGTATGTGGAGATGGGGCCTTTGGGAGGTAAGTAGGGTTACATTAATTAATGAGGGTGGTGAAGGTCTCATGATGGGCTTAGTGGCCTTTTAAGTAGGGGGAGAGACAGAGACAGACAGATTGCCATCTCTCCCTCATGTGAGTTTACAGCCAGAAGGTGGTGGCTTGCAAGTGAAGAAGACAGCTTTTACGAGAACCTGACCACGCTGGTTACCCTGATCTCAGACTTTCAGCCTCCAGAACTATGAAAAAATAAATAACTGTATTTAAGTTATCCAGTCCATGGTATTCTGTTATGACAGCCCAAACTGACCAGTAGATCCTTCAACATTGCTTTCTGTCTTGTTCTAAGCCTCCTCTGTTCTCAGTGTAAAATGCACCCCATGGAACCTGAAAAACTTCCCCCTCTTATCACTTGGTAATCCTCTATGTCCCAAATTTCAAAGAAAAGTTGAAAATCCAGATTTTTATATGAAATTGTCAAGTACTTTGTTTTTTGAATTTGCCTAGTACTTTTAATATTGACATATCATTCTATAATGTCTTTCTATGCTGGACTACCCACCAACAGCAAGTTTACAAAATTTGTTTCAATGTCTATGTCGTATCTCCTGAGCTCCTTGAAGGATGTGTCTGCCTTATTTTTATTCTCTGGCTCCCAAGGTCTAAATGATTGGTAATCAAATAATATGTTTTCTTGTTGTTGCTGAATCTACTTGCTCTTTCTCTGATCCCTCTCTTTTTTAGGTGAAAACATTCCCAATTACATTCATTTCTCCATTCTTCTTCAATTATTTTTTTTAAATTTTCATTTGGTTCTCCTTTGATTTCTCAGATTTTGGTGAACTTCTGTTAGGAGCCATAGTGGGAGAAATCTGATTGTCCATACTCACCACTTTTTAACCATAAACTTTTGGATCCGAAGGTAGGAGCATTGCATGGAGGTCTCTTTTCACATGAGGGCCTTGCATTGTATATAGAAAGGAATCAACAGATGCTAAATATAAGGAGGGTTTTTTTCCCCAGTTCTGCATTTCCTTCTATTTTCATCACCCACTATCTTGATTGATATTTCAACAGTAGTGCAGTGTTACTGCTCCGTGGTCCTATTTCTCTTGCTCTCAGTGGGAAGGCTTCCCTTTTATTTATCTATTTGTTCCTATTATGGAGAAATTAAGCTTTAAGTGGCTATACACCTGTTTATTCATTCAGCAAGTGGTATTGCTCACTGTCAGTGGTTGTTTCTGATGCTAATATTGCTTCTTGCCTTTTTTTATTTGTGGAGTCCTGACATGTTTGCAGGCCTACAGTAGCTAATAAATAACAATAATGAATTCTTTACCGGTTCCTGTTCCTCCCTCACCACAATCTTCCTGGAGTCAAAATGGAGAAATGTTTTTTTTTTTTTCTTTTTGGTTTCATATTTGATATCTACAAAGTGTTCAATCAAGGTGTTTACAAAATGAAGTTAGTTGGCATTTCAGTGATGTAGTGCTGATATGATTTTCTTATGAGCTATTTTTCTGCAACTATTTTTCATCATTTGATTTTTAGGATAGATAATATGTTTTCGTTGTTCAAAAATAACATAAAAATGCAAAAAGATACACAGTGAAAAGTTTTACTCCCACCTTTTCCTTTCCTTTGCCCAATCCCTACCTCCCAACTCCATAGATAATTACCTTTATTAATTTTTTATGTATCCTTCCAGTTTCTGTTTATATACATATAAGCAAATACAAATATAAATAGTCTCATTTCTCCATTTCTTTTTTTTTTTTAAAGATTTTATTTATTTATTTGAGAGAGAGAGAATGAGAGACAGAGAGCAGGAGAGGGAGGAGGGTCAGAGGGAGGAGAAGCAGACTCCCCGCCGAGCAGGGAGCCCGATGCGGGACTCGATCCCGGGACTCCAGGATCATGACCTGAGCCGAAGGCAGACGCTTAACCATCTGAGCCACCCAGGCGCCCTCATTTCTCCATTTCTTAAACACAAGATATCATTCTTCTACTTCTTCCACATTTTACTTAGTATTACAGCTTGGAGCTTTTGTCATATCGAAATATAGACTATCATATTGTTTTATACAACTGAATAGTATTTCAGTTGATGGAGGTGCCATCATTTACTTAAGTAAGGTCTTACTGGAGAACATTTGTTTTGTTTCTAGTATTTTACTAGGTCACGCCGTATTACAACAAAAAACTCTCCTACAAACCTCATGTCACACATATGCAAATAGACTTGTATAGGATAAATTCCCAGAAGTGGTAATAACTAGGTCCATTGGTCTATGCATTTGTGATTTTGTCAGATATTGGTCAATTGCCTTCCACAGGAGTTGTATCAGTTTATGCTTTTAGCAGCAATGTGTGAGAATGCTATTATAATGCTCACCTATGGAAACCTTTATTAGGCTTCTGGATTTTATCAGTCTGTTGGGTAAATATAGTATCTCAGGACAGACTTAATTTGCATTAGGACAGTGGTTGGACATCTTTCCCTACTGTTAAAGCCATGATTATTCCATTTATGTGTGAACTGTATGTTCATAGCCTTTATGTATTTTTCTGTTGGGTTGTCAGCTTTGTTAGATGAGGATTAACATTTATCTGTAACATAAAAGTAAAATTGTTTTTGGTGATTTGAGATTTTTCTTGACTTATGGTGTTTTGCTATGCCAAAGGTTGTTTTTTTTTTTTTTTTAAAGGTTGTTTTTTGTTTGTTACATTTTAATTCATTCAAATGTATTTATCATTTTATGGATTTAGGGTTTTGAGATATAATAGAAAAGTCCTTTCCTACACAAACCCTGTCCTCCAGTCTCCAGCCTAATGCACAGTTTTCTTCTAGCATTTTATAATTTCAGTTTTTTAACATTTAAATTTTTGTTTGATTGGTTGCTCCATTCATCAAACAGATAACTGACTGTCTCTCATGTACTAGGATCTGTTTTAAGTACTTGGGATGTATCAGTGATCAAGACAGACAAATATCCTTGCCTTTGCGGAGTTTGCATTCCAGTAGAAGGAGAGGTAGATTAACAAGAACAACAGAATAAGTAAATTATATAGTATGTCAGAAATTGATGAATGCTATTAAAATTAAAATAGAAATAATCTGTTAAGGGGAACTGGAATACCAAGTGGTGGGTATAAGCTGCAATTTAAAATAAAATTGAGGGTGCCTGGGTGGCTCAGTTAGTTAAGCATCTGCCTTCAGCTCAGGTCATGATCCCAGGTCCTGAGATTGAGCCCCATGTGAGGGGCTCCCTGCTCAGTGGGGAGTCTGCTTCTCCCTCTCCCTCTGCCTTCCCTCCTTCCCTCCCACCCCCCCTTATGCTCTCTCTCTCTCTCTCAAATGGATAGATAAAATCAGATAAAGTCTAAATAAATAAATAAATAAATAAATAAATAAAGTAATCGATGCAGACCTCATTGAGAAGGTAACATCTGAACAAAGCAAGGAAGGAAGTGAATGACTTTCATGCAAATCTCTGGGCGAAGAAAGTGCTAGGTTGAGGCACTAGGTCAAGAGCATGCCTGAGAATGAGCAAGAAGCCAGTGGGACTGGAGTGTGATGAATGGGGATAATAGTTGGAGAAGAAACCACAGCTTTCTAGACTCTTATAAAAACTGCAGCTTTTACTTGGAGCGAAATGAGGAATCATTGCAGAGTTTTGAGCAGAATGACAAATTGGACATATTTTAAAAGGATCACATTAGGGAATGTAATTGAGAAATTAGGGAAAATGATCCAGTTGATATGCTATGTCAGCAAAAATAAGGAGTAATTAGTGATCTAGTCTGATGGCAATAGATTCAAAGCTGGGCTTTTTAGGGAAGGAATGGTCTGAAAGCAGCAATGAGGACTGAGAATGACATCTATCACTGGGGCTCACTTGCAGCCCAGTGGTGTTAGAGTTCCACGTCAGAAACAGCCACCACTTAAGAGAACTGCAGGGAAAGCAGGGTCCACCGGGTAGAGCCAGGTTTCAGTTGAGTGAAGAAGGTGAAGGGAAGAGGATTTTGCTGCTAATGGAGCAAGGAATTTCAAAGGGTCCTGTAGAAGAGTTTCTGCCATTGGATGACCTGGGAGAATGAGACTTAGAAGAGGATGTGGGAATTCTTACTGTGACTAGAGCGAGGAGTTCTGAGAGTGGTGAGAGTCATAGATAGACATGCAGGGCATTGTGGAGTAAGTTGAGAGTATTTATGTCAGGGGGCCCCTTCAGGACTCAAGGGTTTAGATTGGAAAATAGGGAGGGTGAGATTCTGATCAAGGGAATAGATGCCCTAGGAGGTATGGTGTTAGGCTCTTGATCTCGAATGGAGTGAGTGCGGTCTTATATTCAGAATGTGCTGTGTCTTGACTCCATGTTGATAGCCTTGGGGGCTTCTGGGAAGTAGAGTGTCACACTAAATATATTGGTTGCTTCACTTCTGATTATTTGGAAATTTAATGTGTGCAGTGTTGAACCAACTTAATTTTATTCTAGACAATTACCAAGGTGACTCAAAAGCTTTTCTTGGAGGGGTGCTTGGTGGCTCAGTCGGTTAAGCGTCTGCCTTCAGCTCAGGTCATGATCCCAAGGTCCTGGGATGGAGCCCCGCATCAGGCTCCCTGCTCAGTGGACGTCTGCTTCTCCCTCTCCCTCTGCCCCTCCCCCTGTTTGTGCTTTCTCTCTCTCAGATGAATAAATAAAATCTTTAAAAAAATTTTTGAAAAAAAAAAAAGCAGCTTTTCTCCCCCATGGATTTGAGATGGCACTGTAACATATAAATTCCCATATGTATCCTGGATTTTATGCATATATGTATTGTTGTATTTACAGTTGTTGTGATTAATAAAATAAGTGTCCTTTAAGAAGTGTTATGTAAGTTATAGAACCCTTTTCTTAATGTGATTTTCTCAAAAGGGAGGTCATAAAAATACGCAACTATTATTTGCTGGGGAGGCATGTTAAGTCATTAAAATGCCTTTGTTCTAAAAGAAATCTTAGACCAAAATGTTGTGAGAACAACTTTCTTCATTATTTTCCTTCACTGAGCCTGTAATCCTGTAGATGTTGGTCACTGTTTGCTTCTGTGCCGGGATGGTCTTCACCATCAAACAATGATGCAGCAACAAAGACCAACTCCCAGGAAGAATCTTATCACAAATTGCCATCTGCTATAAGGTCAGCTAATAATGCAAGGTTGAGCAAGTCTTTCTCTGAAGTAGATCCTGGCAAGGTCCAGTATTACAATTTCACCTGGGCCATAGCCTTTTTGTACTGCCATCAATAAAGTGAGACTTACAATTGATTAGTAATAGTGATGAAGACAGTAAAAACAAAATACTACTACTACTACTAATATTTAAATAGGTATCAAAGTTTGAGTGTCTTATTAGATGTTTGGTACTGTGCCATAGATGTTGATAGTGTATGTTTAAAACAATAAGAAATTATTGTACACGAAAGCTCAGGGAAGTACAGTAACTTGCTGAGGTCACATCGCTGGTAAATGGCAGACCTAGGGCGACATCATGTCTAGTCTGCTCTAAAGTAGAATTTTTTCTCTCTTCTCACTTTCCTACTAAATATTGTTTAAGTTAGATAAATGATAGAGGAAATCTCATAAAAGACTATCTTTCTGAGCACATAGCTTAAGAATACCTTATTTTAGTTTTGCATAAGTAATTATCATAACCATTTAATGTGTTCATGAAATCAATGCACACATACTTTAATTCATCTATTGTCTATCTATCATCTATCTCTCTGTTTATCTATCCATCCATCCATCCATCCATCCATCACCTGTGGTAGAATAAATTTGTATAAATGATTATAAAAAGGGCAAACACATAAAGTATATTAAAAATGATTTTTTAAAGTGTTTTGTTTAAACTTTATAAAATCCAGGATTATGGAAACCCCAATGACAAAAATATGTAATTCAGTGCCTTTTACCTGGTTTTTATAAAACACACACCTCAGGGCACCTGGGTGGCTCAGTTGGTTAAGCGACTGCCTTCGGCTCAGGTCATGATCCTGGAGTCCCGGCATCGAGTCCCGCATCGGGGTCCCTGCTCGGCAGGGAGTCTGCTTCTCCCTCTGACCCTCCTCCCTCTCATGCTCTCTGTCTCTCATTCTCTCTCTCTCAAATAAATAAATAAAATCTTTAAAAAAATAAATAAATAAAAAATAAATAAAACACACACCTCAAGAGACAGCATCTTTATTAATAATGCTTAAGAGAATTTAAGAATGAAAGTTCAGTTTATCAAACTGTGAGGTCTGTATTCTGATTTCCCATAGGTAATGAGTAGATTTTTAAGCCTTTTTTTTCATTTTCACATTAAACATAACTTGTATTTTAATTTTTCAGAGAAAATGTAATTATTTTCTAAGACATCAGAAAAAGAGAAAAAATAAGCCCGTGTCTTTGTTTTTGTTTTAGAAACCACAATCGTGTTTTTTTCCTTGACATAAATGTGTTCTGCATATTGTTCAGCTCATTGATTTTTACTCAGTATGTTTACGCATTTTTGTTCAAAGGTTTTTCTCTTTTTGCATTGTGTTGGGTACTAGGCCTTTTAACCCTCTGTGGAGCAATCTAACAGTCACAGCACAAGAAGTCTAATAAAAGATGGATTTCTCGGAACGCCGGGGTGGCTCAGTCGGTTAAGCGTCTGCCCTCAGCTCAGGTCCACATCAGAATCCTTGCTCAGCGGGGAGTCTGCTTCTCCTTCTGCCTGCTCTGCCTGCCGCTCTCCCTGCTTGTGCTCTTCCCCTCTTTGACAAATAAATAAATAAAAATCTTAAAAAAAAATAAGATGGATTTCCCATTGTGTTCCAGCCACAAGTACCTCAAATCATTTCCTTGAATATGCTGATCACTCTCCTGCTTCAGGGCATCTGCTCTGGTTTCCTTGTCCAAGAGTACATGGACCCCAGATAGCCACGTCTCTCTTTCCCTTACTTTAGTCAGGATTTCTCTCATCTCTTACTATCTGGGGTCTTTCTCACTGGACTGTCTTTTTTTTTTTTTTTTTTAAGATTTTATGTATTTGTTTGACAGAGAGAGAGAGAGAGACAGCGAGAGAGGGAACACAAGCAGGGGGAGTGGGAGAGGGAGAAGCAGGCTTCCCGCGGAGCAGGGAGCCCAATGCGGGGCTCGATCCCAGGACCCTGGGATCGTGACCCGAGCTGAAGGCAGACGCTTAACGACTGAGCCACCCAGGCACCCCTCATTACACTTTCTAAAAGAGTGTCTCCTTCATGCTGCAGTCCTGGTATCTTGCTCTTCTTTGTGAACATAGGACTATCTCAGACTGTGTACTGGGTATTTATTTGTTTATTGATGTCCTTTCCACTTGAATATAAATTACATTCTATCACAGATTATTTTTGTTCACAAATGCATCGATAGCACCTAAGCCGATGTCTGACATCTAATGGACACTCCAAAAACATTTGTTAATTGTGTTAAGTTTTTGATGTATGAACACTTGCGGGTTCTCTTCCTTTACTTTTCCATGTTCCAAATATCTGATCTATGGAGAGCAGCTTTTGATTTCTTTTTTCTTTCTTTGAAACAAAGTACTCACATATTGTATCTTCCTTAGGTGGTTCTTCTGCAACAACATATGGAATCAAATGATTTCCTGAAATAAATTGTCAGAATTTCTACCAATCTTTATACTCTACCCAATTTTTAAAGAATTGTAAAAATGTTCATTAAAAAGAAACAAAGAGAATATTTATCTCTGCATAAGAATTTTTAAAGCATCAAAAAAATCATTAAGACATCTATATTCCACCATTTATTGAAATATTTGAGACTCATTAGTATGAATAATGCTTATGAAAGCAGTCAGAAGTTCTTTTCAGTTATAAGATATTATTATAATTTAACATTTTGACTTTAATAATTTAGAAAATATCTTTGAACCAATATTAGCATTTTAGCTCTATTTATAACAGAGCACTTTTACTTATACAGCTGAAAGCTCACTTCTAAATATTCAAACTTAAAATCATGCGAAGTATGTTCTTAAGAGATTTGAAATTTCACGATTATAGTTTACTTGTTTGTTATTGGTGATATAATCTAAATATTTGAACTTAAAATCATGGGGAAAAGCATTCTGAGATTAGTTGTCTTTTTATTGATAGGCAATCTGCCTCTGTTGGGAATTGGTCTTCATGGAAAGTCGTTTAGACCATTTAACAAGAGAGTAAACCCATTAAAAATATGCAAGCTCTTGGAAAACAAAATCCAGTATACTAATTAGACCTATTAAGGCAATTACAGAGCACTATAAATGATGCAAAAGTTATATTGCGCTCCTCATGGTACCAATGACAAAAAGCCATGGAGTTCCTATTTTTTCTAAATAGAGACAAAGAGTGTGGGTGATTAATTTCAGCACCATTGAGTTAATTTGCAATGAGTCAACAGCAGAAGACATTTCTATGGGCATAGAATAATGGTAGAAGATGGTTGTTTTACCACTCAGTGGTAATGCAGCTATTTATCAGGCAATGTTTTTGTAATGAAGGGAAAACTACAGGCACCTGTTGACAAGAAAGAAGAAATATAAAGAGTTTCCAGAAACTGTGGTCTTTAGTTGCAGCCAAAGCTCTGAGGTTTCCCTGACTAGCATGCATATTTCAGAAGATTCTTAGCTCCTGCCTTAATAGCTTTTTATGGGTGATCAAAACATTATGATCTCTGTTTCAGAAGACAACTTAAGGCTTATGAACTAGTAATAGGAATTTTAAACCTGTTCTTTGAAAGGCACTAATAATTGTGGGTGCTATGGAAAACCATCTCATTTAAGGAATATAAAAATGAGGCCTTGGTCAATAAAACCTTAAAGAAAATGTTGTCCCTATAGACTTGTGAGAGACTTTTTAAGTACTTAAAAAAAAGAGAATCTCAGTTAATGTTTGTAACCACTCTGAAGCAACAAGACGGGCTGTAACTATCCCCACTCTTCAGATGAATGATTGAGACAGAAAAGTTAAGAAATATCCTTCCCTATGAGCTTTCAGTAAGGGAAGAGAAATATTAGATCAAGACTTGGCTATCCAAAATTCCTAGCCTGGCACAAGATGGCTACAATGAGATGGTCCCTGATACCATGTGATTATTTCCCCAATCTCAGTGTCTAAATGATTTTTTATTTGTTTGTGCCTTGAAGCATCGCACTTTGCAGAAGGGTATTTATTATTATTCACCAAATTACAACAGATGTGCCAAGTCAGCTAGGGCAGAATAAGCGTGAAGGAAGGACAAGCAACAGCATATGAGCAGATGTAATATCTATTAGAGTCCTCCTCAGTGGTTTTGCCAGGGGATGGAAGCCATCAACAGATCTGCTTGAGGCTGCAGAATCCCATACAATGCCCACTTCCACAGCTAATCACAGCAGAACGACTTAGCGGTTTTGGTTTTGCATTAGTGATTGTCATTTCCATTTAATGTGTTCATAAAAAGTATATGCCACATGACAGAAGAAAGTGGTAGAGGAAGATGAACGCAGACTAACCATAATTAATGGCCTGTTTTAACCTCATAAGATCCAGGACTTAGGAATCCCAATTACAAAGACACAGCTAATTGACTTGCTTTTACCCAGTTGCTGCAGCACACATTCCTTAAGAGTGGGTATTTCTTAACCGAGGTCTTATTAAACCCAACAATTGTTTTTAATTCTTCTGACAAGGTGCAGATTAATTATAGTATAAAATAAATTCCTCAGAGAGTCCATAGTCTGTGGACTGAAGAGTTCAGATCTTGGTCTGTCTTCAAACTGCCTGTTCCCTAGAGTACATAATCTTAAAATGCACTGGCCATGTAAGGTTTTTTTTTGCTAAGTTTCCACTACAGGCTGAGAATTCACTGAAAGTAGAAACTTTCTGTTTCATCTTTTTAAGACCCTTGCTTAATATCACATCACAGGTATTGAAGAAATGGTGCATGAACCAAACAACTTTATATCAGACTGATTAACAGTCAAAGTATTGCACAAGACAGGGCTGTCTATAGTCCTGAAATAGCTAACTGGGAAGAGGACCAGGTCTTTGGAGTATTTACACAGGGGACATGGTGAAAGTTGTAGACAATTATTCTGATTTTATGATGTTTAAAGGATTAATAAAACTTCTGAAAAAGACCCAGAAAGCCTGTCTAGGGTCTATGAAGCTTTAGTCTCTTCTTTTCCATACAAGGTATAGACTATAGAAGAGAAAGGAAGATATGTCAATTAAGAACTTGGTTGCTAGATGATGTCATGCCTAGGGAATGGTTTAAGATTATCAAAATTATGAGGTCATAATGGAAAAGTGGAGCTCCAAGGATGGAGAAAATTCATTTGCTAAGAGATCTGCCAGCTGGATCAGCTGAAAATAGAAGGGGGATTCAAAACACGTGAATATATTGTTATCTTAAACTGACCTAGAAAGTGGAATAACATGGAGAAACCTCCCATAGGTCATACTGGAAATGAAAAAAAAAAAAAGAGAAATACTTAAGGTGACAGAAAATGGCACAATTTGGTTATATGAATCAAAGATATTTACTGAGATTTAGTATGATAGGATTGACTACAAGAATTTTGGCAATCAAAAGGTAAAGATAAGTATTATTTAATAGAACTATAATGTAAACCACATATCTAATTTAACTTTTTCTAGTAGTCGCATTGTGTATCAAAGAATTTGGCCTTGATCCGAGAGATGTTTTGTGCTTGCTTCTAGGACTAATTTATGTCATACCTGATAGTAGTGTCTTTGTTCAGAGTGGGGGCCAGCAATAGCAGTTATAAGGTGGGACCAGCCATACTCAGTGGTCTGAGAGCGGGGGCTGGCCAGGCCAGAAAGACCAGCCAGGTGATTTAAGGTGGGGGCTTCGGATCATATGGTATCAGTTTACCTGGAGGCTTAGTTCAACCATGTAGGACACCAGTCAATCAATCTTGCTTTTGTAATGATCCTCCATAAAAACTATGGATATCAAAGCTTGGGTGAGCTCTTCTGGTTGGCAATACTCTGTGTGTATTGTTATACACTGATACCAGGAGATGGTAGGACATCCTGACACCAGTGGAACTTCCTAGATTCTACCCTATGAGTCTCTTCTCTTCCCTGATTTTACTCTGTATCTTTTCCATGTAATAAATCATAACTGTGAGTATGATAGTGAGTTCTGCAAACACTTTTAGTGAATTACCAAAACTGGGAGTGGTTTTGGAAACCCCTACAAACTTGTAGTTGATGCCTGAAGTGAGGGCTGTTTTCTCTCTAACATTTAGTTGGACTGTAACTCCTTGAAATTGGTGTCAGAAATCTTGGGCACATTTGTCAGTCTGGAGGAGTGTGCCTGCAACTACATAGTTTGCTAATTCTGGGTACATATTAATTAAGTAAAAAGTAAAAAAAAAAATGTCAATATGTCCAAAATATTATCATTTCAATAGGTAATCAAATAAAAATTACTGATCAGTATATATATATAATGCTAAATATATTGGCTACTAGCTACCATGTTGGACCAGGCAGTTATAGATTGCTCAAAAATAATAAAGCTCAAAGCAAAAGAGCTCAAGTAATGTCATTTGTTAAGACAACATTTAGCTACCGTAAAAACTCATGAACCCTGAAAGTTGAGGTAGATTGGAGAATATTTGGGTACAGAGTCAAAGGGGAATAGAATGTAAGTAACAGAGGACTGCGTTCCCAGGTCAAGTACATAGATTGGATATCCCTGAATCTGATCATGGAACTGGCACAGAGACAGTATATGGCAGCAGCACTGGGGGACTGTAGCCGTCAGATCATCTACTGATACTCTCATTTAGCTAAATGCACACATAGGATAAATTCTTCCCATTCACAAGGAATCTCTTTGTCTCTGCCTCTCTCTTTCTGCCTGTTCTCCCATTTTTACTCTTTACCCTAGACACTAGAGATACAAATTTCAAAAAAATGGAAGGAAAGATAGTGGGATTCTGTGTTTTGTGGCTGTAACAGGGGATGTCCTAGTAGGATTTGGAGTCTCAGAAAACACATTCTAACAATGATATAGAAAATGATCTCATCAAAATAAAGAATGGCTGTTTTCTGGGGCACCTGGGTGGTGCAGCTGGTTAAGCAGGCTGACTGTTGGTTTCAGCTCAGGTCATGATCTTAGGGTCATGAGATCAAGCCCCAGCAAGCTCTATGCTGAACGTGGAGTCTGCTTAAGATTCTCTCTACCTCTCCCTCTGCTCCTCCCCCCGCCCTCTCTCTAAAATAAGTAAAATAACTGCTTTCTAAAGAGACATATTAATCCATCTTAGTGTGTTGTAGCTGATGCTGTCAGTACCCTTGTTCCTATCCATAGGACACATATAATTCCTGTGCTCGCAGAACTGATCCAAGAGCTTTCTACTGTAAACTTTTGTAACTCTTTGCTTGAGACTTTTCTGGGGAATGTGGAGCATTCTCAGCATGCAAGAAGCAGCCTAGACATGTTTTTGTAATTAATTTCTTTGGTAGAAACCTTCACTGATAGTTGACAAGAGTATGCATAGTGTTTCATCTTCCTTGGCCCCTAAGGTAGTCTCTAAGGAGTTTCCCAAGCTCTTCAGCAAAACAGAGCCTCTGTTGCCTACCCACAGTGGTATCCTGCTTTTTTAACACACCTTACATTGACTTACATCCTTTCTCTGCCTCATTTACTCTGTCTTCTATGGGTGCTTCCTAGGATGACTTTGTACTCATGACCTTTCTTAAAGTCTTCTGATAGAACCCAACCTAAGATGGGTGTTCTCAGATTGGGTCAGATTTGGAAAGAACATGGCAAAACAAGAAATGAGGGACAGCCAGGTAAGGATGAATATGAATAAACCAAAGAACTGTAAAATCTGGAATAAACTAAGGCTTAGGAAAATTGCTGTAGACAACTGAAATGGCTGTCGTAGGAACTAAAGGCAGGATAATAAAGACCTGAGAAATATAAGTTCCAATGTCAAAGAAATAACTAATATTCCTTTTATTTTCTAAGAAGTATTATCTTTATTTTTAATAAAAAAATGTAGAACAAATATCAGTGAAAGGGGTTGAAACCCAAATTCCTTGGAGAGGTAGAGACTTTTCAGTCTGGAAGGGCATTCGTCTGGAATGTCTGATATTTGAGTTGGTCTTTTTGGGGAAAGCCTTCAGCTATTGATGGACAAGAGTTTGTGCATAATGGCCGGGCTTCCTTGCACTTCTGAAATGTCCTCTCTGCAGTCTCTGAGGGCTTCAGCAGTCTAAATCCCAACAAAGTATTTTGCAGGAAACAGGAAACTTGAAGATGATATTGCTGAACCTCTGTCAGAAATCTTAGAAGAGTCATGAAAAATATGTAAAAATAAATATCTTATTTTCAATAAGTATAAAGATATTGATCAGCTATATTTCCCCTACTGCCTCTGGACAGGACTCTAAAGTAAGTCATGAAAAGAAGAGTTTGTGAGCATGTGTCAAATGAACCTATAATCATTTGGAACCTATATGGATTATTTGACAATTCTTATTTTACCTGGACCTATACGAAGTAAAAGGACCCAGGACTCTTCCCACCCAGTGTCAGACAATTTGGTAACACCAATTATCACCCTGTTACAGTTTTTAAATGATGAGAAAATTAGAAATAAAGATTAAACCACAGACGTGACCTTTACCTCACAGAAAAATGGTGGTATAAAGAGTCTTACTTAGATGGACATAAGTAACTTACCTTTATTTTTTTAAAAGATTTTATTTATTTATTTGACAGAGAGAGGCACAGCTAGAGAGGGAACACAAGCAGGGGGAGTGGGAGAGGGAGAAGCAGACTTCCCACCAAGCAGGGAGCCCAATGTGGGGCTCGATCCCAGGACTCTGGGATCACGACCTGAGCTAAAGGCAGACACCTAACCACTGAGCCACCCAGGCACCCCAGTAACTTACCCTTTAAAAAACAAGCCTAAAAAAAATTAGGAGTGCATTTTGAAACTTTATTTCATTTTTCCTCTTGTTGATTGCTCAAAGCTTGCTATACCCTAAAAGACTAAAAGGAAATAAATTAAACCAGCAATAAGAGAACTATACTAATTATAAAATTAACTATTTGAAGTGATTCTCATTATATTAACTTAAATATTAGTATCATTAGTACAATAACTAAATATTAGTACATCCTACAATTTAGGATGATTATTAATTCCAGTATAACATTAGTGATTGGAATGTCTGGCCACAGAAATCATAAGTAATGGTATTCTCCTGTTACTTCAATGCCCTGATTTTTAGCTCATTTAGTTAGACATCTTTGCATTTCTTTTGAACTGTTTGGAAGGAAGTTTCTGCGTGCATATTTATGATTTAGTATGAGCCCTCTATACATATTAAATATTAATCTACTTAAAAGAACACACTGTTCTCACATCTTGTCAGACATATTCCAAAATAGGGGATTCAAGGAGTACAAACAGCTATGCTTCACATTGCTACATTGTTTCCATAAGACTTACATCACTGACTGATCTCTGAATGTCTGTATTTTTCTTTTCTTTTAAATGTCTGTATTTTTGTATTTTTCTGGTGGTGGTGGAGGTAGGAAGGAATGAGAGCATGGGGGCTGGTGCAGATGGAGGTGGTTAGAGCCATCAGTAATATGTCAGTAATTTAAAAAATGAGGAAGAGGAAATTAACAATTTGGCGACAAAGGGTTCAGAGATCTGCTTCTCATCAACACATAACTCAGAGTAGGGCTGCAGCCAACTCGGTCTTGTCCTTTCATGTTAAGTCTCTAGTGGCTGAAAATCATCATCTCATGAATGCCTACTAGTGGTTTTTAGAGCTCCATATCACTCTTTAAGCTCCTCCCAGGATAGAGTACATGTAGATAGAACTGGTTGTAAACAATCCAGCAATTTATTATTTCAGTCAGTGTTTCGTAGGATCTTCTTTTGATGTAAAATTGTCGAGCCAACAGAAAGGTCTTACTTTGTCAACACATTTTAGCTAATTAAATGTTGTGTGCCCAGTGGACATATTAAACACTATGTGGGTCAGTTGTTTTCTCTTTCACTTTCATAACTTTTGTCAAAGCTCATTCTCAAATCAGCCTTGTAGCAGCTTTCTCACATACACAGAGAACTGCTGGTTGCTCAGCAGTGTTAGAAAATGGGGGGGTTGGATTATATGAAGAGGCGCTCCAAAAGAAATTAACACAAATATCAATTTAGGAGTAACACAAAGACATCGAACAAGGCTTTCTTTTTCTTTTTTTTGTCAATGTTGCAGTTTTAAAATCGTAAGCAAAATTATGTGTTTCAAGTGTTAATCTAATTAAATCATTCTAAGAATCAAATAACTTAATTCAATAAATAAGATTTGACATGGAAAGCATTAGTCTTCCTCTTTTTTTTCTTGTCCATTTTCCCCTTTTCAGAGAAATCATTTTCACATCTTGTAAACGTCTATTATCTATCTATCATCTATCTATCTATCTATCTATCTATCTATCTATCATCTATCTATCTATCTCTATTACCTATCCTGTCTTGGGGAGCGTGTATGTGTATTTGTGAGGTATTTATGTCACATTTCTAAATGACATGCTTATATCATTATTTTTTGATGTTTTAGTTTTAGACAGTATATAGTGACTCCCTGCTATGGAAAGCAAGTGTTTGGTTCTGTTTTCCCTTGTTCCCATCACACACACACACACACACACACACACACACACACCTCTCCTTCCTTCCATTTATTTATTTATTTATTTGAGAGAGAGAGAGAGAATGCGCACAAGTGAGCACGGGGTGGGGGCCAGGGAGAGGGAGAGAGAGAATCTTAAGCAGGCTCCACGCCCAGCACGGAGCCCAATGTGGGGCTCAATCTCATGACCCTGAGTTCATGACCTGAGCCGAAATCAAGAGCCAGATGCTTAACCAACTGAGCCACCCAGCACCCCTCTTCCCTCTTTACTTCCATTTGTGGCATATATACTCAGTGTTAGCTATTGAGTTTTGCATATCATCTATCATATATATACATACATATTTTCATTTCAAAGGACTCTCTTTTTGCTCTGAGTGCCTTTTTTTTAAATGATATTCTACTCTTGTTTCATGGCTGTAACACCTTTTTTCTCTCTGAGGGTATTGATTATAGAGGTGTTTTTCTTTTTAAGTTCTTGCCACTCTGTAGTCCGTTTTTCCTTCAAATTGCTTTTCCTGTTTGATTATTGTGATCTCAGCTTCTCCTGTGAGACATTTTCCTCAGGTGCCTGCTATAGCCAGTTGTCTCATATTCAAAAGTGGGGTACTCAAAACTCTGAGAACTTTGAGAAAATGAAGAGAGTTCACCATTTATGAGCTTTGCTGTGGGATTATCTGGCTGAATAGTTGTGAAGACCATATTTCCATTTTTAAGGCTTTTACCTTAGGTTGGTCAGATTCTGTAAAGAATGACCTTCTATTCATGTGTGTGGAGGTGACAGATGACTGTGCATTATGGGATTTGGAGCTTTCCATTCCTAAACTCTTCAGAGATATAGATGGAATGGGCTTTCAGCTTTGCCCCGTTCCCATTTCAGTTATATACTACTATTCCATCTGTTTCTAGCTTTTAAACCTTATTGCTATTGTCCTCTTTCCTGTACTCCTAATTACTATGAGAAAATGTTGGGGGAAAAATCTAGTTATTGCTGTTTTGGTGGAATTTTTGAAGGAATAAAAAGTAGATGGGTGTGGGCAATTTGATGTTTTATCTGGGATCTCAATCTTTCTGAAGTTATTCTTTAGAGACTGAAGATGGAAATCCAGACATTATCCAGGCTATGTTCAGGCTTTTTGGGGAAGATGTTCCTAAATTCATCCAGTCAGATAGGCATTACTCAAAATTAAAACATATTCAAAGACTAAGATTGGCTTTGTGATGACAGTGGTTGACACTGGATAACATATACATGTGGGTTCATCATACATACACTTTACTATTTTATCTATTTGAAATTTCCCATAATAAAAGGTTAAAGAAAGGCTAACATATAGTCCTCAGTAAAAATGTTTCTAAATCTAAGAATCAAGTATTTTTTTCCTTAAATTTTACCTGTCATATATGTTATATATTTAAAATTTAAATTTAAAATTAAAATTTAAATTTAAAATTTAAATTATGTGCCAATCAAAACATCCCAAGTCTTTTTGAATTAAAATTGAATTAATTTCCTATTAGTTTAGTGTGCCACTGTTATTGGCTTAAGTAGATACTTAGTTGCTTATAGTTCACCTTTTAAAAAACCATCTCTGTTTCTTTTCTTTCTCTTCTGCTTGTAACTCTAACTTAAGATAGTCTCCTCTTCATCTCAGCCCAATATACTTCTAGTACCCCAGTTTAGGTGCTCAATTTTTTTTGCCATTCACTGCTTCCCTTCCATGGCAACCAACAAGATGAGATTTGAAAGGATTTTATTGTAACTCAATAAAATAAATTCAAGGTCACTAATAATCTATGTGATTACAATTTGTCTAAAAAAATATATCCTCCTCATGGAATAAAATTTTATTTTACCATTAATAAAGTTTGTATTCTTAAAGTATGGAATTTTTAAGATGCAGTATTTTACTCAGAATAGTGCAAAAATGTAGTTATGATATCCTGTAGCAGTATTGCTAAAAGTAACTCTTTAGACAATAATGCACCTGACCAAATGTAGGAAAATATGTCGTGGAGATTAGGAAACTTTGGCTATTTATAGCAATTACTTTAGGACTTGGAAATTAGAGGCAATCAGGCAGAAATTCAAGATAATAACAGTAGAGAGAAATGTCAAATTTATGAAAATGCTCTTACCAATCACATGTCAACATTTATTAACAAACATTCAGTTCCACTGGCTACACTTAGAACTTTAGTTATGATCTATTGTTCTGTCTCTTCAATTCAGTTTGGTTTAATTGATAAAAAGCCAAGTATATGTATAAAATGACATTTTTCAACAGAGAAGTCTGGGAATATTGATGGTTCTATTTAAGGAGCATGTCTTATTGAAATGGAAGAATCGGGAAAAGTTTTTTGTTTGCTTGTTTTGTTTTGTTTTTTTCATTTGGTATGTGGGAGATCAAAGAATCAAAAGATTGGAATAAACCACCAGAAACCACCTAGTCAAGTGGTTCTCAGCCAGAGTTATTTGAGAATGTATTTGAGTATTTTTCATTGTTAATATGACTGAATGGAAGGAGCCCTACCAGCACTTAATAAGCGGGGAACAGAGATGATCGGAATCCTACAATGTTTGGCATAGTTCAGGATAATGAAGAATTGTCTTTCCCAATTTCTGATCAGGCTGGTTACCACCTGGTGCTTGAATTCTTTCCACATTGTGGGCATACTGTAAGAATGATAAATAGGAAATTCAGATTTTTAAAAAATTTATTATTGAAGCATAATTGACATAGAATATTCCATTAGTTTCAGGTTTACAATGCACTGATTTGGCAACTCTATATATTACTAAATGCTCACTATGATAAGTGTATCATCTTATAGCCAAAGCAATCTTGAGAAAGAAGAACGAAGCTGGAGGCATCACAATCCCAGATATTGAGATCTACTGCAAAGCCATAACAATCAAAACAGTATAAGTACCAGCACAAAAATAGAAACATAGATCAATGGAACAAGATAGAGAGCTCAGAAATAAACCCATACTATGTGGTCAATTAATCTACAGCAAAGAAGACAAGAATGTACAATGGGGAAAAGGCAGTCTTCGATAAATGGTGTTGGGATAATAGAAAATTTGGCCTTAGAATTACAACAATGCAATTCTGAGACGTTGGGGAATAGCTATTACAGTGGAGAGCAGTACAAATTTATTGGAATTGGAAGGTCACATAATAGAAACCTATCTATCTATCATCTATCTATCTATCATCCTCTATCTATCTATCTATCTATCTATCTATCATCTATCGATCCCCAAGGTTTTCTGAGTAAAACATTTTTGATTTAAATTGATTCAAATAGGTTAATATAATTGCCTTTACCCTGATTAATAAAACCAAAACAAGCACCTAGTTTCTATAAATAATCCAGAATACAGAAAAGCAAAGAAAAAACAATAATAACTATTAATTTTATTACTCAGAGACATGATTATTAACATATAGATTAGGATTTCTCAACAGTAGCACTACTGGAATTTTGAATTGGATAATTATTTGTTATGGGAGGCTGTTCTGTGCATTGTAGGATGCTCAGCAGCACTCCTGGCCTCTGTTCACTAGATTCCAGGAACATCCATACAGTTTTGAAAAACAAATAATTTTTCCAGAAATTGCCAAATGTCCCCTGGGAGAGAACATCACCCCCAGTTGAGACACACTAGTTTAGATGTATAATCTTTTATCTGTGTGTGTGATTGTGTTGCTCTGTGTGTACGGATGTATGTATGTGTGGATGGCATTGGGAATTCCAATGTTTAACCAAACTAAACTAACTAGCTATACGCCATAGTATATTTTGAAACATTTTTCAGGGTTGTGACTTTTTTTTTTTTAAAGATTTTATTTATTTATTTGACAGAGAGAGACAGTGAGAGAGGGAACACAAGCAGGAGGAGTGGAGAGGGAGAAGCAGACTCCCCACCGAGCAGGGAGCCCGATGCGGGACTCAATCCCAGGACCCCGGGATCATGACCTGAGCCGAAGGCAGACGCTTATCGACTAAGCCACCCAGGCGCCCAGGGTTGTGACTTAATAGGACCCCTGGGGCCCAGTGAATTACATTCATTCTTCTACATACGTAACAGGAGGGCCTTACTATGGTTTATTCTTTATCAATTTGCTTATCTTTTAGATGTGAAGCAAAGTCTGCTAGGATGATGATCTGCATAGGTAAACCACCTGACCTAACCTGCTGGGGGAACATAATGGTCTCACACTATAGTCATTTAGTTGTTGTACTGCTATTGTTTTTCTTTTTATTTTTTTTTAAAGATTTTATTTATTTATTTGGGGTGGGGAGCAGAAGGAGAGGGACAAGCAGACTCTGTGCTGAGTGTGGAGCCTGACGCGAGGCTCAATCCTTGACCACGAGATCATGATCTGAGCTGAAACCAAGAGTTGGACACTGAACTGACTCCCACTCAGCGTGGAGCCCTACAGGGGATCTTGATCCCATGACCCATGAGATCATGACCTGAGCTAAAACCAAGAGTTGCAAGCTCAGTGGTCTGAGCCACACAGGTGCCCCGAGAATTACAGAAACATTTTAGGCAAAAATTGTTTTCCTTGGAAGCAGAAAGACAGATTTTGTCTGAACCTTTGGTTTGTGGATGGAAATCAATTTTTCCAGCAAATTTCTGGAAGAAGAACCTCACTGTGTTGGTATTTAATGCTTCTGTTTAAATTTCTTCAATTAAAAATTTTTTACTTAACTGTGTGAAAGAGTCCCTAAACAATCACAGTCTCATAATCAATGATGACCTTTTGTGTCTATTTTGTTATAATCCTGTTCCGGTGTGCTAGGAACTTAAAGCAATGATTTTCTTATTCTTTTAAAATTCAAATCAATCTTCACTCTTATTACAAATCACACAAGTTAGGAAAAAATAATTTCAATTTTTTTTTTTTAGTTTATACTTGTATGGGACTTGCTCTTTTCAACTTTATTGTTATATCTTATACATACACGAAACCTCAAAGACAACATTGTTAGTTTTTTAAAGTTTTGTCAGAGGATTTACTGCTTTGTAACACTTGACTTCAACTAATTACGAGACAATCAGAAGATTGACAGAAAATTTAGAGATCCCAGATATTTTCACTTTAATATTCTTTAAAACAAAAATCTTACAACATTTCCAATTATATGAGGAAAGGATTCCCCTATTTTGTCCTCCCTAGAAGTTGACAGAAAGAGTTGGCAAATGAATTTAAGTTTGGGAAGAAGGCCACCTGGCTTTTGTACATTAGGCAAGAAGGAATAAGTCAAGCCAAAGGGATTTCCCCATAAGGAGACAGTGGTAGTGAGGAGGATTCTTGAGGATGGATAGAGATAGGGACTATAAGAAGCTGGAATCTAGCCTAGATCCACACACAGTTTGAAGAGTTTAGTTTCACACCAAAATGAGCCAAACCTTATTGGAAGCTTTACACTTTAGCAAATGTCAATTGAGTTTCAGATTTCAGAAAAGAACCTAAAAGAAAAAACAGAGCATTGGCAATGATGGTGACGGGTTGGTAATGGCAACAGCTAAGTGATGGCCACACAAATGCACTGCATTATCCTTCCTCCAACACTGAGTCAGTCTAATGATGCAGGGGTACATCATGTGTTCTGAGCTCTTCAGATGTTCTTCATGTTGAAAATCAAAGACTCCATTAACGATTTAGGAAATATAGAGTAAATTGAGGGCTTTTAAAAAAACATCTAATTTTTTTTTTTTTAAAAAAGAACATCTCTAGAGTTATCCATTTATTTTATTCAAATGTTTTGCAATCCATAATCACATAAACAATTAAAGATTCAGTCAGCTCTTGGCCATCAGCTATAATAATCTTTCCCTACAGCAGCTTTATTGTAATAGGGTAAATTAGCTGTTTAAGGACTTATTAAAGCAGACAACTTCCTGTTTATCATCTGTAAAATATTTGATGTTTGTAGCTTATGAGGTACATCCCTAAGAAGGTGACTAGGACAGAGAAAAAAAGTAAGAAATAATTATATTCCAATGGATGTTCCACATTTTTCAGGTTGACTAGAGTGAGTTGCTGCTCTTCAGTGTAATAAACATTTAATATCACATTTTAGGTTTGAGTTCCAGTGTTTTTTAGGTTCCAATATTTAGTCGTATGTTTAGCAGACACATAAATATTGGCCCTTTCTCTCATGTGGCTGTTTTGTGGGTTTTCAGAGACTCTTCCTTATGGCAGAGCTCCTTTTCCTCATGCCTTAACATGGGAAATGCACCCTCCACCACCAGAGAGGTGTTGTATCTCTCTCTTCAGTTTCTGTCTTGTAGTTCATCCTACACAAAGACTTTTCTCTGTTGGGTTACTTTGCCCCTCTTGGGCCTCATGGGTAAGAAGGATTTGCTTAAAAACTGTGCAGGTCTGGCTCTCCACAGATCCATTAGGCCAACTGATGGCTTATTGCACCATAGCCCAGTCTACATGCTGTGGTGTCAGGGTGGCTCCATGTAGCACCCACCTTCAGGCTTCTCAAAGAGGGAATCAGTTTCCAGCAGCTTTGTGATCCTCAAACTCCAAGTAGTACAAGTTAGTTTTCCAAGTATTTCTGTAAGCAGCCCCTAGTTCCATCTCACTTGGCTTGGTGGAGATGGGACAAAGGGAAAGTTAACAGCACTGCAAAGACATCTTCCAATGAACTTTCTAATTCTAATCTACTGCTAATGAATCCCCAGCCTTCTCTCATATGCCTTGGAGGTAACCTACAGAGGTAGCAGAACAGGTTTGCAAATTCTTCATAATGATCTAACATATTTATTTTTAAATAGGGGGTACTTGCATCTATTGCATCTGTGCACTGCTGGTGGGAATGCAAAATGGTTCAGCCACTGTGGAAAACAGTATGGAGGCTCCTCAAAAAAATTAAAAATAGAATTACCATATGATCCAGTAATTCCACTGCTGGGTATTTACCCAAGAAAAATGAAAACACTAACTGAAAAAGACGTATGCATCATTATGTTTATTGCAGCATTATTTACAATAACCAAGATATGGAAGCAACCCAAGTGTCCATCGATAGATGGATGGCTAAAGAAGATGTGGTATATATGGGATATTACTCAGCCTTGAAAAAGAATGAAATCTTGCCATTTACAAAAACATGGGTGGGTCTAGATGGTACAATACTAAGTGAAATAGTTGAAGCAAGACAAATAAAACATGATTACACTTATATGTGGGATTTAAGAAACAAAACAAATGAACAAAAGAGAAAAGAGACAAAAAAATCAGATACTTAACTATAGAGAATGAACTAATAGTTGTCAGTGGGGAGGTGGATGGGGGTATGGGTGAAATATAAAGGGGATTAAGAGTACTCAATTTATTATCAAGTACTTGCATCTATTGGCTGTGTTCTTGGGTTTTTTTAAGCTGAAACTCTAAAGAGAGAAAGAGTCCCATTTTAACCATTGGTCACACTTGTCAAACTGCTTAAAGGAGATTTTAAATACTAAAATAATAAAAGTAGAGGGAATAACTCTCAAACAAGTGGGAGGAGAGAAGTGGAATAATAATAATTATAATAAAAATAAAATGGATGAATCCAAAAGAAGGCAGGAAATGACAAATACCAAAGTATAGAAATAAGGCTAATAGAACAAAACGAGATATATATATAAGACATTTATGTGTGTTGCTGGAAAGACAAATAGATGGAATAGAGATCTCAGAATGAGACTCAGAGACTTGACATATAACAGAGGAGGCATTTCCTATAGTAGGGGAAGGTTGATCTAGTTAGAAAAAATGGTGCTCAAACAATGATGCACTCATAAGGAATAAAATATATATTGAATTCATACCTCCCATCATATCCAAGAGTTAATATGAGAAGATTAATAAAAACTACTGTATAAATTAAATCTTTAGATCTTTTAGAAGTTATAAAGAACTTCCCTGGTAGAAAATATCATCTAATAAATTTAGAAGCAGAATATAATAAATAGTATCCAAAAAGAATACAGTATAAAGAAAAAAATTAAGTTTTATTACATATAAATTAAAAATTAGAAGTATATCATGAAAAGATGGCATAATGATAACAGAAAAGTAAGAGCGTAAGCCATATACTAGAAGATAATTTCAATGCATATAATCAGAAGAGAATTAGGAAGCAGAATTTACAAAGACTGCCTATAAATCATTACAATAAAGATTAACAACTCAGTAGAAAAACATGACAAGATATCTAAACTTAAGAAATTAAAATGTCCAACAAACATGTGAAAATATGCTTAGCCTAACAAGTAATCAAAAATGCAAATTAAAACCAGAATAAGATAAAATTTTGCACCTATTAGATGGATAAAAACAAACAAAAAAAACCCTTGAAGATACCAAGTGTTGGAGAGGATGTTGAATAGTAAGAGCAGTCATACATTAGTAGTAGGAATACCTATTGAGAAACCACATAGGAGATTGTTATGGACTGAATGTTTTCCTCCAAATTCATATGTTGCAGATCCAACCCCCAATGTGATGGCCTTTGGAGGTGGGCCCTTTGGGAAGTAATTAGGTTTAGATTAGATGCTGAGAATGCCCTCTCCACCCCCACACCATGGGATTAGAGTCCTAGTAAGAAGAGGAAGAGATAGAAGGGCTCTGCCTGTATGAGGTCACAACAAGAAGGTGGCCATCTGCAAGACAGAAGAGAACTCTCATCAAGAACCAAATAGGCTGGCACCTTCATCTTTGACTTGCCAGCTTCCAGAACTGTGAGAAATGAATTTCTGTTGTTTAAATCACCCAATCTATTGTATTTTGTTATGATAGCTCACACTGACTAAGACAGAGATCTGTTTCACAATGTGTGGTCATGTTTAAGCTGCATAGATGCTGTGAGGTGGATATAACGAAGGTGCCACAACATTCATTTCCCCATTGGTGTACTGTGCCATTCTGTTCTGTTAAAGCTTGAGAGCTAAAATCACCTTTCTCAGATTCCCATGAAGTTAGAGTTCCAGAAGCACATTCGGTTTTGTCAACTGATATAGTTGAGTAATATTTAGAGAGTAGAAGGGATATGGGGGCAATTCCTCAAGTATCATTTTGGTTGGCAGGCAAAGTCATGCAAACATTGATTCTGGTTTGTTTTGTTTTGTTGCAGCAGTAAATGTCAAGTCGCTGATTTCATTAGAGTTAAGAGAGAATTGTAATTCAGATGCTGTGGTTTCCTGATCCTGGGATCCCAGTGATAGTGGTTCATTTTTCAATTTAATGGTTCTGGTAGTGGCCTACTGACTTCTTATTTTCCTGGTTGTAGCCACAGCGAAATTCTTTGGACGGGCTCATTTGGAGGCATGGTTCTGAGTTATTCCTAGAGGTCTGGAGCCCACTCTTTCAGCCCCTTCAATGATTTTGCAATCACTTAATTCTGTACATTACATACTTCTCTCCTTAAAATAATTGGAGTTGTTTCTGTTTCCTACAGTTGAACACTGACCAGTACACCTTCAACCTATGAATTCCACATCTAGATACATACCCAAAGGAAACTCTTGGAACTGTACCCAACTTCTAGATAAGGAAAATATTATAGTTTATGTGCCCAGAGACATGTGGAAAAATGTTCATAGTGACATGGTTTATAATGGCAAAATATTATCACTTCTCGGCCTTTTGGCTAAGATCAAGTATATAATGGCAAAATATACTTGACAATAAAATGGATAAAAAGTAGAATAATCATGCAAACTCTTGCATATTTTATAGTAAATTAAAAATAATAATCCAACACAAATACACAAGACATAATATCCGCCTTTGGTTAGCTTAACAAAAGAGCAGCCATTTTTAAGCACAAGACTTTGGAACCAGATGATTAAAAATGAGTTTCCTCCCCCTTAGTTCTTAGTTATATAATGTTCTTAGGGTTTGTTTACCAGCTTTCTTCTTTTCAAGCACACTATTCCAGGACTTCTCATGAACTCCTATGGTTTTAAGCACATTGTATGTGTTGATGATTGTCAAAGATGTATCTCTGAGTTTCCAACTCATATGTCCAACTGACTGATGGATAGCTCTCCACTTTTGTGTGTTGAAGACATTTCAAATTCAGTGAGGCTGCAAATGATCTGTGTTCCAAAATCAGCTCTTTATTCTGTGTTCCCTATTTCAGTTTAAAGAAAATGCTATTCTTTATTTCCATAAACTAGAAACCTGGGATCACCCTTGCCTATTTTGTTTCCTTAACTTCATGCCCCTCACATATGATCACTGAGTCTTGTCAGTTCCTTCTACTTCATATTGTTAAAATTGTACTGTCCCTTTCTACACATTTGTACTATTGAAAAGCCTTCTTTATTTTATTAACATATAATGTATTATTTGTTTCAGGGGTACAGGTCTGTGATTCATCAGTCTTACACAATACACAGCGCTCACCACAACACATACCCTCCCCAATGTCCATCACCCAACCACCCTATCCCTCCCAACCCCCGACACTCCAGAAACCTTCAGTTTGTTTCCTATGGTCAAGAGTCTCTTTTGGTTTGTCTCCCTCTCTGGTTTCTTCTTGTTTCATTTTCTCCTCTCTTCCCCTATGATCCTCTGCCACGTTTCTTAAATTCCACATATCAGTGAGATCATATGATAATTGTCTTTCTCTGATTTACTTATTTTGCTTAGCATAATACCCTGTAGTTCCATCCACGTCATTGCAAATGGTACGATTTCATTTTTTGATGGCTGCATAATATTCCATTGTATATATATACCACATCTTCTTTATCCATTCATCTGTCGATGGACATCTGGGCTCTTTCCGTAGTTTGACTATTGTGGACATTGCTGCTATAAACATTGGGGTGCAGGTGCCCCATTGGATTACTACATTTGTATCTTTGGGGTAAATACCCAGTAGTGCACAGCAATTACACTATTGAAAAGCCTTCTAACTCATTGACCTCTTGCCTTAAATCTTACACTACCTACCCATTCCACATAACACAGTTAAAGTGACATTGCTAAAGCAAAAACATCATTATGTCATTCTCCTGCTTAAAATCCTCTATGGTTTCTTATTGCTCCTAATCATAATATTCAAAACCCTTCATGACATAGCTTCCAATTACCTTTCAGTGTTCCCACTTACCTCTTTCCTTTCAAGCTCTGCAACACAATCATACCATGTCTTTTAGTTTCTTGGATACACTATGGTCTTTCTGATATTCACAGCTTTCCATGTGCTACTTGATTCATGTGGATTACCCTTCTTTTCCCTTCCTACCTACTTATTAAGTCTCAGCTAAGACAGTAATAATTTTCAATAACATGTATCCCTAACATTCTCCTCCTTCCTCACATTACATTCACTTTTCTACAGTCTGTATTATAATAGATAAGCCATTAAAAAAATCATCATACCATTATCACATCTACCATATTTAATAATTATTTCTCAACATAAGAGGAATTATGTTTTACCTAATGTCTGGTCTGTGTACCAGTTTCCTTGATTAACTCAAAACAGTGTACAGTTGATTTGCTTGAATCAGGACCAAACAAGGTCCACACATTGTAATACGTTAGTATATCTTATCTATAGTTATTCCCTTTCTTATTTTTAATGCTATTTTTTGGAAGAAACCCATTGATTTTTCTGATGGGATTTTCATATACTATATTTCACTAATTTCAGTCTCACAGTGAAATTTAACAAGTTCTTCTACCTACCACATTTTCTATTAGCTAATAATTAAATCTAAAAGCTTGATTAGATTCTTATTATAATTTAGTAAGAATACTGAACAGATTATGCTGTGTACTTCCTGTGCATTCATCAGGATACATATAATAGTGAGTTGTCTCTCTTTCAGGGCTATTAAGGTTATCAGTTCAGTTCAGATGGTTCCAGACTAATTTGTTACAAAGTTTCCCATCAACATTTTACCTGATGGTTTTCACAGATGATTGTTGTCTAAGCCCAGTATTCCACTAGAGTTGCAGCCTGATGTCTCTCATCCTTTTATTTCTTCTGCATTTTGTTATTCTGGAATACAACTGATATAGAGAAGCCAACCTGATTGATTCTTTCTCTTTGCTGATTTTAAGAATATTGGCTTGGTGCATGTTACGGTCATCCCAGAGGAAATGGGCTCAACTCCTTACTCATAATTTGATTTAAGGTTGAGACTGATAATGCCACAAGTGTGTCAAGAGTGTATGAAGAGATTTGTATTCACATGGTCTTTCTGAGGAGAGCAGAGCAAGCTCTCAAGCAGGTCTGAAAATGGCTTTAGAGAGCAAAGAGGGTGTAACTGGCTTTGAGTTCTGTTGTGGTTAGGGAGTGGGGCTAGGGTGTGGACTCCTACAAAAGACTGGGGCTTGCCTGGTTTAAGTATTGCAGGAAGGAGCACCTGGGCTTGCCCAGAAATGGGACAATAGGAGAAAGTATGTGTGTGTGTGTGAGGGGGTGGGACTTGAAAGCTGTTATTAATCAGAAATAAAAGAATAGAGTTAAACTCTTTACTATAAATCACCCTTGATATTTGACTGACGATTGAAATATGCCATATTTTATTTAATTAAACTTGAACTTATTTAAGCCAGCATGGCATTTATGAGGCCTGAAACCTGATGCTGGTAAGGGAGGTGAAATTTTTATTGAATGCCTTATTCAAGGACCCAATATTGTATATTCTGAGAAGTGAAATGAGTGCTTTTCCTTCTTTTCTAAATAGGTCTTGTGTAAGAAATTTCAATCCTTAAAGGCCCTGTTTTCATTTACATTGGGTCATATTAATTATTTTTGAACAGGGAGTACCTGGAATCCCACTTTATCAAGCTGATTGTAAGTGCTAAAGATTAATTTTATTTAAATTTATTACTTGTTGGGTAAGAGTGCCCATGCTCATCCTGGAATATTTTAGGGCAATAGGTGTTATGGCTATAGAGAATTTAGGCATGGCAATAGTTCTGATGGCTAAGATGAATCTTACCTGTTTGCCTTTTATTTTATGTATGATGACTACCCCGATTGCATGGGGTATACATTATTGAAATTTAGTGGGATCCCGAGTATAACTGTAATTTTAATCCAGTATAAATTAAAATATGAAGGTTTGCCAACTTGTACATTTCATTATATGTTAAAATTAACTCAGCCCCTATACTAAAGACACAAAAGTCAATCAGCATGCTTTTATATCTGGGAGAGGAGGATTTTTTTAAATTTTATTTTTAAAGCAATTTTAGGTTCACAGTAAAACTGAACATAAGGTACAGAGATTTCCTATACACTCTCTCCCTGGATATATGCACAGCCTCCCCCATTATCAACATCCCCCACCCGAGTGGTGCATTTGTTAAATGATGAATCTATACGGATATATCTTTATCACCCAAAGGCCCTAGTTTACATTACAGTTCACTCTTCATGTTGTACATTCTATGGGCTTTGGCAAATGTCTAATGATACATATATGATATTATAATATCATGCAGACTGATTTTACTACCCTAAACATCATCTGTGCTCTGCCTATTCTTTCCTACTCACTACCCAACTCCTGGCAACCACGAACCTTTAAACTCTTTCCATATTTTTGCCTTTTCCAGAATGTCATGTAGTGGGAATCATACTTTTAATCATATGTAGACTTCTCAGATTGGTTTCTTTCACTTAGTGATATATACTTAAGATTCCTGTGTCTTTTCATGGCTTGATAGTTCGTTTCATTTTTATCACTAAATAATATTCCATTGTTTGGATGTACCACAATTTATCCTCTCACCTATTGAAGGACATCTTGGTTGCTTCCAAGTTTTGGCAATTATGATTAAAGCTGCTATAAACCTCCATTGCAAGTTTTTATGGATAATTTGTTAACTCCCCTAGATAAATACCAAGAACCACACTTGTTGGAAAGTACTTTAAGAGTATATTTAGTTTTGTAAGAAATTGTCAAACTGCCTTTCAAAGTGGCTGTACCATTTTGCATTACCATCAGTAATGAATGAGAGCTGCTCTTTGTCCACATCCTCAACAGTATTGGTGTTGTCAGTGTTTCTGATTTTGGCCATTCTAAAAGGTGTACAGTGGTATGGTCGTTGCTGTTTTAATTTGCAATTCCCTAAGGATGTATTATGTTGAGCTTTTTTTTTTTTTACTCTACTCATTTCTTTTTTTTATTATTATTATGTTATGTTAATCACCATACATTACATCATTAGTTTTTTTTTTTTTTAAAGATTTTATTTATTTATTTGAGACAGAGAGAATGAGAGACAGAGAGCATGAGAGGGAGGAGGGTCAGAGGGAGAAGCAGACTCCCCGCCGAGCAGGGAGTCCGATGCGGGACTCGATCCCGGGACTCCAGGATCATGACCTGAGCCGAAGGCAGTCGCTTAACCAACTGAGCCACCCAGGCGC
>NC_138372.1:82317148-82331933 GCF_054177405.1 Leptonychotes weddellii | reverse complement strand
TCATGACCTGAGCCGAAGGCAGTCGCTCAACCAACTGAGCCACCCAGGCGCCCTTCTTCTTCTTCTTTTTAAACATATAATGTATTATTTGTTTCAGAGGCACAGGTCTGTGATTCAACAGTCTTGCACAATTCACAGTGCTCACCATAGCACATACCTTCCCCAATGTCTATCATCCAGCCGCCCCATCCCTATATGCCTTCTTCCTTGGTGAGGTGTCTGTTCAGAACATTTGCCCATTTTTTAGATGGGTTGTTTATTTTCTTGTTTTTTGTTTTTTTTTAAGATTTATTTATTTATTTTTGAGAGATAGAGAGAGAGAGTGGGGGAAGGGGAAGAGGGAGAGGGAGACAATCTCAAGCAGACTCCCTGTTGAGCACAGAGCCAGATGTGGGGCTTGATCCCAGGACCTTGAAATCATGATGACCTGAGCCAAAATCAAGAGTCAGATGCTCAACTGACTGAGCCACCCAGGCTCCCCTATGTTCTTACTGTTAAGTTTTGAGAGTTCTGTGTATATTTTGGAGAACAGTCCATTATTAGATGTGTCTTGAACAAATAGTTTCTCCCTATTGTCATTCATCTGACAATGTGTTTTGCATAGCAGAAGTTTTTAATATTAATAAAGTCCAGCTTATTAGTTTTTTCTTTCATGCATCGAAAATTTTTTCTTTCAATTTCAAAAAAATTCATTGTCATACCTAGGTCTTCTAGGTTTTCTTATCTTTTTGAAATTTCATAGTTCTGTATTTTACATTTATGTTTAAGATCCATTTTGACTTAATTTTTACAAAGAGTAAAATGTGTCTAAACTCATTTTTTTGCATGTGGATGTCCAGATGTTCCAGCACCATTTGTTGGAAAGACTGTCTTTGCTCTAATATATTGCCTTTGTTCCTTTGTCACAGCTGACAGATATTTTTTTTTTTTTAAAGATTTTATTTATTTATTTGAGACAGAGAGACAGAGAGCACATGACAGGGGGAAGGGTCAGAGGGAGAAGCAGGCTCCCTGCCGAGCAGGGAGCCCGATGCGGGACTCAATCCTGGGACTCCAGGATCATGACCTGAGCCGAAGGCAGTCGCTTAACCAACTGAGCCACCCAGGCGCCCACAGCTGACAGATATTAAGACTGTATTTGTGTGGGTCTATTTCTGGGCTCTCTATTCTGTTCCATGGATCTATTTTGTCAATTCTTTTGCCAGTACAATCCTATATTGATTACTGGGATTTTATAGTAAGTATTGAAGTTGGGTATTGTCAGTCTTCCAACTTCCTTCTTTTCTTTCAAAATTGTGTTGGCTATTCTGGCTCTTTTGCTTCTCCATATAAACTTTGGAATCAGTTTGTTGATGCCCACAAAATAACGTGCCATGATTCTGACTGGGATTACATTTAATTTTAGATTATATAGGAAGAACTGACATCTTGATCATATTGTGTCTTCTTATCCATGAATGTGAAATATCTCTCCATTTACTTAGCTCTTTGACTTATTTTGTCAGAGTTTTGTATCAAAGTTTTCCTCATAGATTTTGTATATATTTTGTTAGGTTTATAATGAGATATATTTCATTTTGGGATGTTAATGTAAAGAGTATTGTGTCTATGTTCATGATCATGTTGATTGTTAATAAAGATAGTTTTACTTCTTCCTTTCCTATATATGCCATTTATTTCTTTTTCTTGTCTTATTGCAGTGGATAGAACTTCAATACAATCTGGAATAGAAGTGATGAGAGTGGACATTCTTGCCTTTCAGTGTTTCAACATTAACTATGATGTTATCTGTAGGTTTTTTGTAGATGCCCTTTAACAGGCTGAGGAAGTTCCCTTTAATTCTCAATTTGTTGAGACTGTAAAAATCAGAAATAGATTTTGGATTTTTGTCAAATGCTTTTTCTGCATCTATTGAGATGACATTTTATTTATTGCTATCTAATAATAATATCACAAACTTAGCAACTTAGAACAACACATATTTATTATCTCACAATTTTGGAGAATCAGGAGTATGGACAGTGCTTACTTAGCATAGTCTCCTACTTCAGGTTTTCACAAGACTGCAATCAAGGTATTGGCCTGGGCTGCAGTCTGATGTGAGGCTTAAATCAGAAAGGATTGTATTCAAATTTAGATCCAAATTCAAGTATTTGCTGGAAGTATTCATTTGCTTGCAGGTTGGAAGACTGAGGCCCTCACTATCTTGCTGACTGTTAGCTAAAAGTGGCCATAAGCACCTCTCTGAGTGGCCCTCTCCATATGGCAACAAACAACATCGCAGTTTGCTTCTTTAAAGCCAGCAGGGAAGAGTATCTTTTAACAATACTGATATTACAATTTTATGTAATTTAATCATATACACATTGTCACATACATCCTTTCACCTTTGTGGTATTCGAGTCACAGATTCTGCTCACACTCCAAGGTAGGGAATTACACACAGGTGTGAAATTATCTTCTGGTCAGGATCATTGGGGACCATCCCAGAATCTGCTCATCACAGATGACCATATTGATGATTTTTTTTAAATCAGTTACTATGATGAATTACACTGATTGCTTTCAGAAGTGAAATTAACCTTGCATTCCTGGGACTACTTCATTATGATTTATTATCCTTTTATATATTACTATATTTTGTTTGCTAAAATTGTGTTTAGAATTTGTGCCTTGTGTAGTTTTTTCCATATTTCTGGAGCTTGAGATACATGTGCAAGTATACAGTTTCAAAATATTTATAAAATTTGGACTTTTTGGGGGGGAATTTTTTTTATAACCCTCCCTCTCTGTCCTCTGCTTTGGCACTCCTATTATATGTATATTACATCATGTGAATTATCTCCACATTTTACTAACACAGTGCTTATTCTTTTTAGTTCTTTTGCTCATCTGTGTGTTTCATTTTGGATAGTTCTATTGCTACTTCTCCATGTTCTAATCTGCTAGTTAGCCTTTCCAGTATTTTTCTTCTCAACAGAGTAGTTTTCATCTCTAGAAGTTTACTTTGATTCATTTAAATATTTCCTATTTCCCAACTTAATTTTTTGAACAAATGGAATACAGTTATTATAACTATTTAATGTCCTTGTCCACTAATTCTAACATTTGTGTCAGTTCTGGATCAGTTTTGATTGATTGATTTTTCTCCTCATTGTGAGTTATTTTCTCTGGCTTCTTTGCAAGCTTATTATTTCTTTAAAAATTTGATTCCAGAAATTGTAGATCTTACCTCACTGTGAGCTGGATATTTTTGTATTGCTATAAATATTCTGGAGGTGTGTTCTGGAATGCAATAAAATTGCTTGAAACAGTGTCATTTTTTTGGTCTTGTTTTTAAGATTTGTTGTATGGAAACAGACCAGCATTTAGTCTAGGTCTCATTTTCCTCCACTACTGAGAAAAAAATTCTTGTAAGTACTCCATCCAATGCCCTCAAAGTGTGATGTTTTCCAGTTTGACTGTGGGAAAAGGTACTATGCCCAGCCTTTTGTGAGCTTTGGTATTGTTCCTTCTAGGCTGGTTCTTTCTTAGGTTTGAGATCCTCAGTTTCCTTGCACATTGTGGATATTCAGAGTCCCTGCTCTGTGTAGCTCTTTTTAGGGCTCTGTCCTGTGAATTGCGGCTTTTTTGGTGTCCTGGATTCACAAATCCATGTTTTTCCTCAGGGACTCGTTATCTTCTGCCTGGGCTCGTCCTCACCCCCTTGTGTCATGTCTTGGAAATTTCTCAAAGCAGTAAGCTGAGACCAATCTTAAGGATCATCTCATTTAAGTTTTATTCCTCAGGAATTTATATCATTGTCTGATGTCCAGCATCTTCAAAACCATTATTTCATATATTTTATCCAGTTGTTTTATTGCCTCAGGCAGGAGGGTAAATCCAGTATGTTACGTGAACTTGGCTGGAAGCAGAAGCTTCACAGATTTCTTTTAATAATTAAATGAAATAGCATGCTAAAATACGTTTGCATATAAATCTCCCTACATATCCCCATTATTTATAGAACAATGTATAAAGTGTAAATATCATGTTATTATTCAAAAAGCAACTATGAAATTCTATCTTAATGTAGCTTTTAAATTATATTTTATATAATATTTACTTATATATACATTTTATATATAATATTTTATATTATAATATATTTTATAACATAATATTATATTATAATATATATAAATAAAATACATAAAATTTATATCTATAATACGTATATAGTTTACATATATTATATTTTATTATAAAAGCCACAATATGTGATAATTGTAGATTATTTGGAAAACAGAAGCACAAAAAAGAATATTAAAATCACCTATAATCACACCACCAAGATATAATCACTGGTGATATTTTGGGATGTATGCTTCTAATATATTTTTTGTATATATTGGGATCTTTTGCCCCATATTAAATAATAATAACTTTTTGGTGACATTAACTATTTTTCAAAACATTATTTTCAATGGATGGATGAAAATCTATTTATAGATCCACAATTTTTATTTAACCGTTATACTTCTGTAGGGATGTTTAGATAATTTTGAAATTTTGCTCCTATAAATAACATACTTTACATGAATTTTTGTCCATAATTCTGATTATTTCCTTAAACCAGATTTTTAGATAGATAATTACCAGTTCATCTTTGTTAGAAACAAAAGAAACTGATAACTTTTGTTTGTAAAAGTTACTTCTGCTTCTCCTAGTAGATGGAATATCTTATCTTGTGGGGTTGGAGTTGATTGATGCTAAAGATCATTTTGCCATACTGCATTGTAACACTATAGGTATAAATAAACTTCATTTAGTCAAGACATTTCTCTGTATTCATGCTAGTTAATTGAAAAATCCTATAACCAGGAGGAAGATTCTGAAAGATTAATGAAGGTTGTCAAAGGAGCTAGCAGACAGTGATCCAGATGCTGAGATAATTTGTCCTGCTCCCTTTTCTACTTTCACCATGTTAGAATAAATACATCAGTGGAAAAAAGATGACTTCAGTAAAAAATACATATGAAAAGACTGATGTATCTATAATGAATGGAGTTATGATCTGTGATCACACCATTGGTATTCAAATTCTGGCCTTTTCATTTACTAGTTATGTCAACTTCTTAAATCTCTTTGTGTTCCAGTTTTTGTTTCTGTAAAATGGGGATATTATAATAGCTCAAATAGTTTTTAGGTTTTTATTTTTGTTTTTTGTAATTTAGATGTTCTAAATGTATAGCACTTAGAACACTGCTTGACAAGTAGCAATGAGTTAAGCTTTAATAAATATTATTAGTGTCAATCCTTTGTTACACCTTTATAAAGAATTCACTTTTCTTTAGTAAATAATTATTAAATATTTAATTTTATTATTTATTGGATGATGCAATTGATTAGTTTTTAGTACTATAAAAAAGAAAGTATGTATTACAATCTTATGAAATCCTTAGATTTTACATATCTCCTAGTCATAGACTTTATCATGAATCAAAGACTTCTATAATGGAAATTGTAGCTTCCTGTCTATAGTGAGAATCCCTTTTAAGTATCTCTGGCAGCTGGTCTCACCACTCTCATCTGAGAACCAAAGCTGAATGCCTTCTTGAAATGGTATCCTTCATTGTGGGGCAGTGCAGATTAGAAAAAAAATACTGCTCATGCTATGTATCCATAATTTCTATTTCAGCCTTTAGGTTCCACTTTGAACAAATCAATAACCTCAACTTTAATCTACACTATAGCTTAGTATCCACTCTTCAAGCAATTCATTAGATTTAAATCATTTTCTAATATGGATAAGATTTATCTTTTACCCTCCTAGGTCAACTTTTCTCAGAGAAAAATCACCCAACTCCATAGATAGTTTTTAGCTATATCATCAAGTAAAAATTACAGCAAACTTAAATTTAGCTCCAAAAGACTCAAAATTGAGCTATTAAAGAGCCATTATATTAAAATTATATTTTTTTCATGTAAGTGAAATAGATTTATCATGGGTATAATTAGTTAATATTGATGCATTTGTATTTTTGAGTTGTCATTTTCAATTCCACAGTGATATATTTTATCACTATATTTTTTTTAAAGATGTTATTTATTTATTTGAGACAGAGAGAATGAGAGAGAGAGAGCACATGAGAGGGGGGAGGGTCAGAGGCAGAAGCAGGCTCCCTGCCGAGCAGGGAGCCCGATGCGGGACTCGATCCAGGGACTCCAGGATCATGACCTGAGCCGAAGGCAGTCGCTTAACCAACTGAGCCACCCAGGCGCCCTCACTATATCTATTTTTAAAATTGACCTTTGTTTTGTAGAAATTGTTTTCTCTTTCAACAACATCAAATATTAGAACAAAAATTTTCATTAAAAATCAATTCTTACTATACACATAAGATGTTATATATGAACCTAATGGTAACCACAAACCAAAAACCTATAATAGATACACAAAAAATAAAGAGAAAGGAATCTAAGCATAACACTAAAGAAAACCATCAAACCACAAGGAAGAGAGCAAGAGAAGAAGAAAGGAACAGAAAAAACACAAAAACAACCATAAGACAAGTAACAAAATGGCAATAAATACATACCTATCAATAATTACTTTAAATGTAAATGGACTAACTGCTCTAATCAAAAGTCATAGGGCGACTGAATGGATAAAAAAGCAAGACCCAGGTATAGGCTGCCTATAGGAGACTCACTTCCTATCTTATTCTTTAATTTTTTTCAAATATTTAATTACTTGACTTAAAGGTTCATTTCCCACACACCCTTTATAATAAATGTTAGCAGCTTTAACTTCCACTTTTTGTATTTTCCAAAATTCTGGGTTGAGTGTCCTTGCTCTGAACATCTCAATTTCATTTGTACAAACTTGGAACCTTGTCATCACTTGCAATATGGCTGCACCTTTCTTTCTCCTGTACCTGCAGCTCACCTATTCCCTCTTTTCCATTTGACCTTTCATTTTCATTGCACCTAGTATACCTCTGTTTTTATTTTGCTTTGTACCATCTGAATTCCATGATCAGCCATAGTAGATGTGTTCTAATCCCCTCAGCTATCTACTTCAGAACTTTCCTATCCAAGAATAAACCCCACGTTCATTTTCTTTACTCCCAATCCCATCAGACATATGAATGTTGAGGTGTTTCTTTGTTTGTTTGTTTGTTTTGAGTGCATTATGAACTCACATTGTTACTCTCAATCTCAGCAATGAGATGAAGGACATATCATTCCCTCATTCCTTCATATGCTTTATTTCCTACCCAGGAGGAGTGGGATATGACACTGAAAGGGTATACCGATTGCCAGTCATTTTTGACATTATTTATGTGCATAAATCTACTACTAAAATGCATTTATAAGAGAATATCATTACTTACAATGTTTCTTTGTGCTCCTTTCTGGACAATCTCTGTCATCCATAACTGACACCTAAGAATCTACTTTCTGTTCTATGAAATATTATCTTTTCCTTTTTCTATATTAAATTCTTTACAATTTAATATAAATGGAATGTAGCCTTTGTGTATGGCTTCATTTACTTAGCACAAATTTTGAGATTAATTCATGTTGTTGCATGTGTTAGTGACTAATTCCTTGTCAGTGTTGAAAGGCATTCCATTGTATATATCACAATTTGTTTATCCATTAACAAGTAACTAAGCATTTGGATTGCTTCCAGTTTTTGACTATTATAAATACATTTTTATGAATATTTGCAAAAAGTCCATTTCTAGAAGAATACTTAAATACAGAATAATGTTATATGTCTTATACTCTGTGCCATGAAATTGCATCTAGGAATAGATCTAAGAATAGATCTATGAATAAACAAAACTGATTCTTTTCTTATAGGCATCTACCTATTTTGTTTTTTAAACAATTGGCATCAGTTTCTTTGTTCACTTGGAGTTGAAAAAAAATCATTGCTAATTTTTTAAATTATCTAAGCCAATCCATTCACTTTATAGATTAAGAGATGGAGGCTTACAGAAGTTACATCACTTGTCCAAAGCCATCAAGCTCTTTGGTGGCAGAACATAAATTAGAAATTAGATTTGAAACAGGTAGTTATCACTAATATTTTTAAAAAGATTTTGTTTCCAAATAGCTTATTTGTAGCTATCCCATAATAATTTTAAATTATTTTCAACTTAACAAATCTTAACTACTATTAATTGCTCAGCACTAAAGTGGGACTCCAAGAAAGCCAAAGTAATTGTTTCACATAATGCTCTTAACAGAAAAGAGATATGCAAAGTAAAATAATTAAAGAGGACTTTGAGGTAAAATGTAGTGGCAAGTGGAACTAGGAGGTTGAAGTGGGGACTAGTTGCAGAGAAAGGCGAGGATGATAGAGCAATCAACTTGACCTAAAACAGTTGTTAGAGAAACCTTTGGGAAATACTTGGAGCATTAATGGATCCATCTAACCACCAGCATTTTTCTTATCCACCCTGTGCTATCGAGTAGAGCTGAAGGAAAACACCCAACAGGAGAAATGAGGCAATTATTTACTCTTTGCCTCCAAGCTCAGCTGTAGGTCAAGTTCTCAGCAATCCTACAGATTCCAATCAGCTTTCTTTTCAGTTGCAATCCGGTGCTTTTCTAAACTCTTCTGGACTCAAACCCCCAACTGTACACACCTCTCATAGTTGATTGATGCTGAAGATTATTTTTGCCAGGTTGGATTGTTATAACTACAGGTATAAATTCACTTCAGCTAGAAAGAACACCACTCTGCATTCACACTAGTTAATTGAAGAGTCCATAACCATTAGGAAGAATGAATCTGAGCGACTAAGGCATTTATTTTTCTTTCCATTTAATTCTAAGTAAGTGACACCACCAGGATAGAACTCTTGCTGCCTTTTTGCCCCATCACCACCATTTGTTTTCTTTAACTTCATCTATCTTTTCCATCTCCTCTCCCATTGCAGAGGATGAGGTAATCCTTTTGTCTAAAGTGACTCTGTCTACTTGCTTTTGAAAGCCTCTTCAAGGATCCAGATCCATTAATTATTTTCCCTTTTCCCCATGTTTTTAACCTCCTATTCTTTGCTGACTTCTTCGTACTGCATTTGCTCAATGATTTCTCAGTTTTATAAGGGAAAATAAATCTCCATCAAGGCTGTTTACTTTCTATCTGATGCTTCTCTCTTTCCTTTCATAGTCAGTTTTCAAGTAAGTACAATCTCTGTATCCTTAGCAAATAATGTGTTTTAAAATAACTGTATTGAGATATAATTTATAGGCCAGAAATTTTACCTATTTTAAGTACATAGTTCTATGAGTTTTAGTAAATATATTGAGATGTGCAGCCATTATCATATTCTGGCTTTAGAACACTTCCATCACCCCCCAAATTTCCTTCATGCCATTTAGAGCTAACCCCATTCTCACTCCCAACCCTAGACAACCACTGATCTGATTCCATCTTCATAGTTTTATATTTTCTAGAAATTCCAAATAATTGGATTTGTACAATATGCAGTTTTTCTTTTGTAAAGATTTTATTTATTTATTTATTTGCCAGAGAGAGAGAGAGCATGCAAGCAGGGGGAACGGCAGGCAGAGGGAGAAGCAGGCTCCCCACTGAGCAAGGAGCTGGATTCAGGGCTTGATCCCAGGACTCTGGGATCATGACCTGAGCCAAAGGCAGATGCTTAACCGACGGAGCCACCCAGACGTCCCTAATATGTAGTTTTTGTATCTAGGTTTTCTCAGATGGCATAGTTTTGTGAGGTTCTTTTTTGTTTTACATGTATCACTTGTGTGTTTCTTTTTCTTTTTAGTTCTGAGTGGTATTTTATTATACAGATACACCACAGTTTGTTCATCTATTGATAGACATTTGGATTATTTCCAGGTTTTGGCTATCACAAATAATACTTCTATAATCATTCATGTATAAGTCTTTATCTGGTCATATGTTTTCATTTACTTTGGGAGATACTGGGAGTGGAATTGCTGTGTTGTATGCTAGGTGTATGCTTAACTTTTTAAAGAAACTAACAAACTTTTTCCAAAGGGCTTGTACCATTTTTACATCCCTACCTGCAGTGTATGAGAATTCCAGTGTCTCTACATTCTATCTAACATTTAGAAAGCCTTTTTGATTATATTCATTCTACTGGGTGTTTAGGTATTTTTGTGGTTTTAATTTGCTTTTTCCTAATTACTAATAATGTTGAGTATTATTTCATGTGCGTATCTGTCATTTGCATATCCAATTTGGTGAAGTAATTACTCAAATCTTTTGTCAGTTTTTACTACTGTGTTGTCTTCTTATTGTTGAGTTGTAAGTTTTTACATACTATGAAAACAAGTGCCTTAACATTTCTATTATTTGCACTTACTTTCTCCCTGTCGATGCCTTGTCTTCCATTTATCAAAACATAGTTCTTAATTTGGATTTATAAAAAAAAACTAAAATTTTTATTTTAAAGATTGTGATTTTGGTGTCACACTTAAGAAACTTTACCTAACCCAATGTCACAAAGATTTTCTCCTTTGTTTTCTTCTGAAAGTTTTCTAGTTTTAGGCTTTACATTAAAGTATATGATCCATTTTGAATTATTTTTTTGTATATGGTGTAAGATATGGACCAAAATTTATTTTAATGCATATGAATATCCAATTTGAAACAATTTATAAAAAAGTCTGTATTTTCCTCCTGACACCTGTACTCTTTGAAAGGAAGATTCAATGCACAGTCAATTTTAGGGAGAAATTATATTCCATTTTCTTTATAGTGAAGCATCTATATAATTATTTGGAATTTTTCTGCATGACATTTTATCTGTTTCCCTCATTAGTAATTTATTTAATCATTTATTTATATCATGATAGACTCATGAATATTTATTTTATACTCTGGGTTACAATCCATTACTGTTTTATTTTCTTCTTCTTCTTCTAATATGCCAATTATGTGTAAATTACACTTTTAGAAATTGTCCTGTATTTCTTAGATGCCTGTTCTATTTTTTTAAGTTCTTTTATTTTCTTTGCATTTCAGTCTGGGAAGTTTCTGATGACTTATCATCACAGTTGCTAATTGTTTCCTCATCTCTGTTGCATCTACTGATGAGCCAATCAAAATCATCCTTCTTTTTTGTTACAATGTTGTTGATTTCTAACATTTTCTTTTGGTTCTTTCTTAAGAGTTTCCATCTCTCATATTGGCCAGATGTTTGTTTACTTTACCACTAGAACCCTTAACATATTGCTCATTATTTTAAGTTCCCCATGTGATGATTTCAATATCTGTGTCATATCAAGCCTGGTTCTAATGATTGCTTTGTCTCTTTATTCTGTATTTTTTCTTGCATTTGCCATGCCTTGTAATTTTTTGTCGAAAGCTGGGCATCTCAGATTAGGTAATAAAAATTGAGGTAAGTAAGTCTTTAGTATGAGGACATCTGGTGACGTGGCTAGAAGTGGGGTGTGTTTAATGTTTTCTGTAACTATAGGTGTCATAGACTTCACCTTCTCTAGTGTCCTGTTTTTTCTCCCTTCTTGATTTCAGGATTTCTTAATGTCTCCTCCTTAGAGAGAGTCTGTGTCTTGCAGTTCTTCCAGCTGTAATTCACTGTCACTATACTGGAGCCCTGCTGCTCTGATGGTGAAGTTTGGGGAGAGAGGCATTCTGTTATCTTCCAATTAAGTCTCAGTGTTGTAATGGATTTGTGTCTTGGGTTTATGACTTTTGCAAGTGTTTCTCCAGTGGTATAGATTTTTGTTTGTTTGCTTTTTCTTTTGTTCCTATCTACTCTCTTGAAATCTTAACTCCTATTGAGGTTTTTTTTTTTCCTTTTTATGAGCTAGAAAGGCTAGATAAGCCTGAAGTGGAAAAATACCCTTCCTCCAACTAGGATAGGCTTTGGCCAAAAATTTTCCTCTGGAGCATAGTTTTTGTTCTGATAAGTTTCTGAACATAGTTCTTAATGATTATTAGTACCCCTGCCTGAAGTGTAAGGTCAAAAACTAAAGTTATGTGCTTCTGTGGCATTTGGTAAAGCCAGGAGGGCCTTGAATGCCCTAACCTAATTTCCCCTCTGTTTAAAGGTAGCTGGGATTTGTTTCAATCAGGTATGGTAAAACATGCTGTCACAGACATGACTGTCATGCAGGAAGAAACTTTTATACTCACAGATCCCTAGAAATAGGAGGCACAGCACACAACTCAGGGCCACATGGGGAAGCACCAGGGTTGATCAAAAGACAGAGGGAGCAAGGGGGAAATGTAGGTAAGGAAGAAACAGGTGAGTCGGGGTAAATAGGCTTAGAATTGGCTAATTTGTATAATTACAACAGGCTTGGGGGTATAGAGACTATCCCTACTTGCCTGGCACCTTATCCTGGGGTGACTAGAGCAGGGGAATAATGGTCTGAAGTTAAGGACTTAACAAATTCAGAAGGTAAAGGCTTTGAATTTCTTGGTTTGCATATGAAAGGTATACTCCCAAGCAAGTCCTTTACTATCTCTAGAAATTGGCTAGCCCTAAGAGGGGCAGTCCCTCAAGGATCAGCTAGGCAGGTGTCAAAGCATTCAGTACAGAAACTAGAAAACCTGGTTATTATATCCTCCTCACTCTGCTCCCTTGGATAAAATCTCCTACCTAACAACCCTCCCTATCAAATGGACGAAATGCTGTTCCTGTTTATCCTACCCAAGCAGTGGATTCAGTTCCCTGACAGACTTAGTCAAAGAAGCCAATCACATTCTTATGTAGGAACTTAGGGTCACTCCACCCCCTTGCTACTACAAAGCTTGCCTCCTACAGCACTTGATTGTTCACTCTGTTCCCAAGTGAAACCCCCATGTATTCCTGCACTGCATGCAGTATTCTTCACTCTTGGGCTGTGAGTATATGTGACTAATAAATTACAGTCAAGTTTATATGTCCAGGGTCAACTGTTGTGTGTTTTGTTACCCCCTATAATCCTAGAGTGGAACCCCTCCCTCACCATGACCGGTTCAGGGAGAAATCTTTATTGGGACTGTCACCTGGAAGAAGGGCCCATAATATTATGGAGTTTCCCAGGGATTTCTCGCATTCATGCTAGTCCATTGTCACCCTCCAGCAATTTTCCAAAATTACTTTTTAAGTGTTCCTATCAGTTTATGGCTCCTATGGCTTCTACTTCAGATAAATATATCTGGTCCCTTTCTTCCTGAATGATTCTTCTGTCCAATTTTGAGGTAACAATTTTCCCTGAAACCTCAGTTCTCTGATGAGTTCAACAAAAGTCATTTATTTTTAATTTGTTCAACTTTTTTTGTTGTAAGGATAGAGTGATGAATTCTAAGCTTTTAACATATTGGGGCTGAAACCAAAAGTCTTAATTCATTCATTTTTTTCTCCTACCATAATCTCATTTCATTACCACTGAAATTTCTCTTAGCAAAGTCACAACTATCTTCATTTCTAAATGTGATGGATTTATTTCTCTCCTTATCTTAATCTCTTTGTGGCATTTATTATTTTTTGAAGTTTTTATTTACTTAAGTAATCTCTATACTCAACATGGGGCTTGAACCCATGATCAAGAGTTGCACACTCTTCCAGCTGAACAAGTCAGCTGCCCCTTTTTGTGACATTGATAACTGTTGATTAATTCCTCTGTCTTGAAACTATTGCCTGGTTGAATTTCTAAAGTACCATGATTATGTTTTTCCTCTCCTAGGTTCTGCCATTATCTATTCTTTAAATGTTAAGTGTTTTCCAGATTTCATCTTCAGTTTCTGTCACTTCTCATATTCTCCTTGGGTGACTTCCTCCCTTGTTTCTTTTTTATTGAAGTATAATTAATATAGATGTTATATTAATTTTGGGTGTACAACATAGTAATTTGACAGTTCTATACATTACAGAAAGCTCACCACAATAAGTGTAGGTACCATTTGTCACCATGCAACATTATTATAATATTATTGACTATATTCCCTATGCTGTACTTTTCATCCCTGTGACTTATTTATTTCATAACTGGAAGTTTGTACCTCTTAATCCCCTTTATCTATTTTTCCCATTACCCCCATCCACCTTCTCTCTGGCAACCACTGGTTTGTTCTCTGTATTTATGAGTCTGGCTTTTTAAAAAAAAAATGTTTATTTTAGTATGGTTGACATACAATGTTATATTAATCTCAGTTGAACAACAGAGTGATCCAACATCTTTATGTGTTATGTTATGCTCATCACAAGGGTAGCTACCATCTGTCACCATACACCACTATTACAGTGCCATTGACTATATTCTCTATGTTGTACCTTTTATTCCTAGGATGTATTCATTCCATAATTTGAAGCCTGTATCTCCCACTCCCGTTCATCCATTCTGTCCATCCTCCTATCCCTGTTCCCTCTGTCAGGGAGGGATTTGTTCTCTATATTTATAGGCTTGAGTCTGCATTCTGTTTGTTTATTCATTTGTTTTGTTTTTCAGATTCTGCATATGAGTGAAATCATACGATATTTGTTTTTCTAAGTCTGACTTATTTCACTTTGCATAATACCCTATCGGTCCATGCATGTTGTCACAAATGGCAGACGCTTAACCCACTGAGTCACCCAGGCATCCTGGTTATATAGCTTTAGTTGAAGTAATATTACATATAAGGAAGCAAAACCTATCATGGAAATCAATTACTAAATAAGGACAATTTTTTTTTATATATATACAGGTCAGTGAGGAAATCAGCCAAAATGGAGCAAAAAATGATACTAGACTGATATATTCAAGGACAGAGAAGAACTCAGTATCTTTTTTTTTTTTT
>NC_138372.1:82304180-82317048 GCF_054177405.1 Leptonychotes weddellii | reverse complement strand
GAACTCAGTATCTTAAACATTTTATTTTGCTTCATAGTGTTAAAGAAATCTGAGTTTACTTTTACACTTTCACCCATCTTACACAGTCTGAATATTTGTTCTAGCATTTTCCCATGTAGCTTTTTAGAGCTCAAGAAATATATATTTATAGAGTATGTCTACTTACTTGGTTTGTATGTAGAAACTTTTTCCATTAAAATTAGCTCAAGGACTTTATTTAGCTTGCCACCACAGTCAAGAATATATTTGTTATATCCTTGGAGTTTTCATATTATGATTTCTTTATGAAAAGAATTGTCATTTGCTTGAAGCTTTCCCTTCAAAGATCTTTTTTATGTGGAGAATAGAAACTTGTTTCCTGAAATATATTATTCCTCTCATTTAGGAAACTTCATTGAAAACTATTTGTCTCCTTTCCACAGAGGTGAATAAAGTCAAGAAAAATACAAATGTAAAGAAGATATGGGTCTTCCAAGGATGATAGTTGATCATTCTCTCCTGAGAACTGTGGATGTCAATTAGGGTCTTTATCAGAATCTTATATAAAAATACATATCTCTCTTCCTCCTCTTTCCACTTTCCTTCTGAGAGCTCACAACAGAGGGGAGTGGCAGTGTCTATTTTGAAACTGCTTCTAAGGTAATTCTAATTCACTCTCTGAAAAAGAACTGACTTAGATTTCTGGGTCTCAGATTTTGTTTTTCACAGATCATATATATATATTTTTTTGATTGGGGGGAATATAGTGTTGACTTTTAATTTTGGTCAGTAAGGGCTTTGGAATGAAAAAATAAACTTATCTTATCACCATCTCTTCCAATTAAAGGATATTTAATACAAAAATGCTAATAGACACACTCCCAGAATAAGGAATAATCCTTTAAATGAAAAATACACATAATGAAAAAACTCACCACCTTGTCCTCATTTTGTAGGGGACCATTGAAAACATCATTATGGACTAGTGCTTTTTCTAACATCTGAGAGCTATTGCCCTAGATAAGTTAGCAGCTTCCCGGAAAGAAAGTTAACATCACCTTTACTTTCTTTACCCTTTATTTTAATTCATCATTTTAAAGCTTTGCTTTCCATGTATATCATAGTAGCCTATTTTGGTTCAGTTAAGCATTTCCTTTCCTGTTTTTCTCTGTTCTGCTCCAGGGAACCATCCTCAGTGCTAAGAATTCATGGCATTAGATCGGATGGTCCTTTTTCTGTCCTTCATCCAGTGGCAGGTTTAAAACCCTTTGATGATTCAGCTCTATAATATTTAAAGTTCTATTTCAAATCCTTCAAACTTAGGGTTTTAGGAAATAGCTAGCTGTGTGGGAAGACAAGAGAAGAGTCTATTAAAATCTACAATCCTCTTAGTGACCCATTCACTGAGTCTCTCAACAAATCTGTTCAAGTTTTTTTCCTCTTCTGAAAACAAAAGACAAAGCAAATGGGAAACTAAAACTCTACCAAGGCAAGCCTAAGAAAAGCCCACTCGGAAGTAAGCCTTATTAAGAGAGAATATTGTTAAGTGCTACTTATTTTGTACACTCTGAGCACCAGAATCTCAAGTTAACAGCTGAGTGGGGTTCAGCCTATTCAGGCAACTTTCTTTTACAATACCTAAAGGGACTTTTATATTTAGAGTTCTGTGAATTTGGAGAACAACTAAGGTACATTCTGTACTAAGAGCTATATACTGTTTACATACATGTGACAAAATTTCAAGGCTATACAAGATTTCTGAAATGAGGTTTCTTTTCTTCTTCGCTCATTGCTTTGACCAGGTGTAGCCGAGGGATGCCCCTGGTCCAGTCTTCACCTCCTGCACATGACACTTTTCATTCATCCAGGTCAGTCGGACCCCTTCCACTCAATTTTAGTTTTTTGTTTATGTACTTGATCAAAGACTAGTTATTAGATACTGACTCTTCAACAGCTGGTTTCTATGGAAAGCTTTGCCTCCTTTCAACATTTTTGTTTATTGTTAGTTGGGCCTATATAATCCCCAGCTGTCTGCATCTCTAAGCTGAGCATTTTAAGTGTCTCTTCTTTGGGGATCAATGTCCTTCTTAACTCTAAAGCAATGGTTTGTGAGGAAGGAGGATTAAGTCCCTTTTGACAAGAAGAATGACTTTCTATTTGATTGAAAGCTGGAAACACATTTACTTATTTCTGTGGGACCATGATTACATTGATGAAGTACCATTAAATGTCTCTTCTCTAACCCAACTTAGGCCCCCTGAGTTGTAGTAGTTATGATAAGTGTATTAACAAGAAACATTTCTTTTTTTTTTTTTAAAGATTTTATTTATTTATTTGACAGAGAGAGACACAGCGAGAGAGGGAACACAAGCAGGGGGAATGGGAGAGGGAGAAGCAGGCTTCCCGCGGAGCAGAGAGCCCGATGTGGGGCTCGATCCCAGGACGCTGGGATCATGACCTGAGCCGAAGGCAGACGCTTAACGACTGAGCCACCCAGGCGCCCCTACAAGAAACATTTCTATAGTGCTTCCTATGTGCCAGGCATTATTTTAATGCTTTATTTTTAATTAATTTAATATTTAAATAACCTGCATTGACTGTTATTATGCCCACATAACAAAAGAGGACCCTGAGGCACAGAGGTTTAGCCAATGGTCACCCAGACAGTGGTAGAGCTGATATTATGAACATAGGCAGTCTTGCTTTAGAATCTGGTTCTGTAACCACTAGTCTTTATTGTGAGAAGGCAAACATTGCTTTTTAATCACCCTATATCCAAAAATTATGCTTATTACATATTTTTGCCGGCAATGAAATTAGGGTCTAGACATGATATAATAGGGTAATAATCAGCTTGCAAGATCTCTGGGTACCTTGGGGAAGCAGAGGAGAGATAGCACAGATGTGAAATCAGGATTTAAATATTGGGTGTCACTTACTAGCTGAGACTGTGGGCAGGTCTCTTAACTTCAATACTTTGTTTTCTCCTATTTATACAGAACAAAACCCGTTTCTTAGGGTTTTATGAGCTGGAGTACAAAGAGAGAGCACAGCAGCCGAATAACTGAATTAATAGAGAATTTGAGCTCATATGCTGTCCTTTCACACATGTGTTTATTTCACCAATACATATATCACATTTACTATTCTGCATTCTTTTAGGTGTTTCACGTATACCAACTGGTCAAAGCCTCATATAACAACTCCATGAGAAATTATCATTATCGTGAAGCCTATTTTACAGAAGAAGCTGAAGCACAGAGTGGTTAGATCATTTGCCCAGGGTCACACAGAGCTGGGATTAGCAGAGCTGGGATTCAAATTCAAGCACGAAAATACCAGTCTGTTTTTAACTGCTATGCCATGCCGCCTAATACGAGTTAAGCCATGGAATGAGGCTATTTGGTATTCTAGCATTCATGCCTTTGCATGGAGAGGAGGGTACAGACTGCAACCTAAGTTGCTTCAGAAACATTTTTGAGTACAAACTGAGTGGTATAGTGGAAACTAGATGTGTTCTCTTATCCAGCAACAGCTTTTTGTTTCATAGTCCAGTGACCATAACTTTGGAACCTAAAGATAACACAGAGAATTGATCAAGTAGGAATTTGGGACTTTTCCAGAAAATTCAGGACCTAAGCTCACCATGATTAGACCATGCTGCAAATGATGTAATCATTCCCAGATCACATCACTGCACAATAACAGATATGCTAAGCTCATACTGCCCTGTATTCCTAGGTAGAGAGAGAAAGACAGTGAGTAAGACTGAAATGGGATTTTCTGCTTGGTTTGTTAATGAAATATCTTGAAAGCACTTTCCACAACAATAACAAAATGCTCCTGCTCTGGTAACATAGACAAATTCCAGCTGAGTGATTACATTCCACCTAATTAAAAATTCTTTCTCTAATTTCAGATTCTCCATGTTTACGATGCTCTTTACCTTCTGTCCTAAATTGTTGTTTACTACGTTTTCCTGCTGCTAAATTCTTTACTGCATTTCCCCCTGGAGGTAGTTGTATACTGATAATAGTTAAAATAATTCTATATGTAAAATATGCACAGAACATGTAAATATTTGTATTTTAATGCTGGAATAAATCTAAATTAAAATGTATAAATATATTGTTTTCGGAACTCCTCTCAAACACTTCACACAGTCAAAGCTTCTTTTGAATATGGAGTTAAAGATTGGACACATAGTTGTAATTATTTATTAATCATACATTTAATATTCCCCAAGCTGCCATAAAATGTCTGAGGAGATGTGCTGCTAAGAATAACTTGCTCAGCATTGCAGTACAATGCAGACAATTTTCCACAGGGAAAGAAAAAAAGAAACATATCTTTTCACCTATTGCCAAGCAAATTGCTAACGATTTTGCCCATTTGAGCTGAGAAGTAATTAGTGGTATGGGACAGAGGCCAAGCATATCAAGAACTTGAAAATGTGTTTCTACTTATGTACTGATATGCCCACTTTGGATTTAGCTATATTTCTGTACATTTGATGAATTTTCTTTACTTCTGTCACATGTTAATATTGATAACTAGCCTTTTCAAAATAGCAATTTAAAAATAATGGCCATAGTTTCTATAGACACAAATTGTAATAGTATGAATAATAATAATAATAATAAACTAAGCCAATTAGGTGCATATGTTAATTTTGGGGGTCTGACAGCTTAATCTGACTTTTCTTTTTTCCATAGTAACTAAGACCTGAGCAGTACAGAGGCTCATACCAGCCTCAGAATATCATCAGGCTTACAGCCAGTGGCAATGGCTTAATGGGCTAATCCGTGGCATCAAAACCTTAGCAATATTTTAAGGCTCTAAGTGGCTTCAAGGTCATCTGATTTACTTTCCTGACGTGATATACAACCATTCAAATAGCGGCCTAATCCAATCTTTCAAACCTCCAAGATAGACTAATGTATCTCGCTAGGCAATTTTTTCTGGGGTTCAACTACTCTGAAAGTGGAATAAATATATAATTAAGTGTATAATTTTATCCTCTGTTTCAGGGGGATGGAAAGTTAGCTCATGCTTACTTTTGTGTGATTGTGTAATGTGTTAACTGGCATGGGCCATAGAGAATCATAGAGTCTGAGAGCCAATGAAGTTAGAGATGAACTATTCTGGACACTTGAGAGGCAGTCATCCAGCCTGAGGGAAGAGGGGCAGGAACATGATGGAAGGACGTGGTCATCACCTCATCAATCAGTCATGCTCGTAGTTACTGCCATTTTATAAGTATATGGTCTTGACCCTGCCTGCTGCTAATTGTGAGTAATTCTTGCAAAAAAAAGAAAAAAAAGAAAAAGGTGTAAGTTTATACTTACAAGATACAGTACACAAAACTTATGAGTGGTGTTCCAAGACAGATAAATGGCATTCCAAGAAACAATGAATTCTGAAAACAAAATAAGTTATTAAATTGGCAATTTTGACATGTGATTCTAGGTAGTGCTGTTGCCTTGCCAGGCGATCTGAATAATCTGGTACTTGAATACAATTCAATAATTTTCGCTATCACTTCACAGTGTTTGAATGTTTGCTGTAGGCCACAGTTCTTTTAAATACTTTAAAGGAGGGGATGAGAAGAGAAAAAAAGATGTGAACATTGTGTGGAATATTCTAAATGAAATCAGAAATTGATTTAAACTCTGAATTAGCAAAAGCAATATTAACTTCAGTGGAAAAACCAAAATCAGAGCAAGGAAAAAGGTATTTTCACCACTAAAAAGGAACTGGGCTTATATGAAACAACATATACTCTAATGCCTAACTTGAAGATACTTTTGGAACCACTCTTAAAAATCCAATCAAGAAAAAGGCAAAATGAAAGGTGTTCTATGTCTGGAATATATTTTGTAAAACAAAGGTCAATGTTATCAAGGAATTGCTGCTTTGTGTATTTTAAAATTTCATTTTAAGAATAAAAGCTTACAGGAGGAGGATGGCATCATCAAGATGGTGACTTAGGTTTTTCCTGGTTACTAACTTCAGTCTCTCTAATATGAAGACCAGTTAGCCACTATGCATAGACAGGACACCATTGTGAAACTGCAGAGTCCAGAGAGGAGGCTGTAGCACTCCCCTGGACCATGGAGACTGAGCAGGACTGCATTTGAAAGGTAAGAGAAGTGGTTTCACTTTAATCATATCACCCATCTCTGGGAGGGAGGGCACAGTGCCTTACTAGGAGAACCTCCCTGGCCCTCTAGTTTCTCCAGTGGGAAAAAGAGGACCCAAGAGGAACATCCAATTTCCCCATCATTGTGGGATATTTCCCAGGAGGCTCCCTAGGGTCATCCCTCACAGGAATCATGGGGAAAATCTGTGGCGTTCAAGTACTGGGGTTAAGATAGAGACAGATAAGGGGGGGATGGAGCTTAAAGCAACCAACATTTACATCTTGGTAGACCTCATTCCTGCTTATAGTGGCACCTGAGCAGAGATCCCAGCCAGCAACTTTGTAGATCAGCAGACTCAAGCCAGTGACCCTGTCAGGCCAGGAAGATTGGTTAGCAGTTCATCCTGATTTGGTTTGCCAGCCACAGGGCCACATTGGCTGTGAAGCACATATTCTGGCCTTGCCTGTGCTGGGGAGGAAATTCACAATTCTGCCCAACTGCTGAGCACAGCATCCAGACCCACTGCTTCAGGGATAGTGACCACAACATCCTAAAGCTGCAGAAGGTATCTTACGGCTCTGCCTGGCAGGGAGCCAAGCCAGTAGCCCTGCCCTTCTGCTTCACATAGCCAGGGAGGCTCAAGCTTCCTAAGGAGCTTTGGAGCCCAGCCTATGGTAACCACCCAGCTGCCAAGCCCAGCCTATAACCCTACTCAGTAGCAAAGCAGAGGATATGGCTTTAACAGATGGCTAAACAGCCTGTGTCCTCACCCAAGCAGGGAGCTCACCAAGTGACCTTGCTCAATCACAGAGCATGGCTTGCAACCCTACCTGACCAAGAAGCAAAGACAGTGACCCTACCCACCTGCAGAGCATGGTCACCAGTCTCACCAACCATGGGGTATAGTTAGAAGTGCCACCTGACCAGAGGGCCCAACCAGCAACCTCTCCCAACAGTGGAGCATGGCCAGTGGCCTACTAAACAGTGAAGCCCAGCCTGCAGCCCTGCCCAACTTTGAGATTCAGTCTGCTGCCCTAATTGCAGAGCACAGACTGAGGTCCCATCTGACCATGAAGTCCAGCCTGCAGTCCTGCTTAAATGCAGAGTCCAGCCAGCAGTAATATCCAGGTTGGTGAGGACAGCCTGAGACATGAACTGAACAGGAAGGATTGCAGAATATAACCCCAAACCCTCTACAATGCAAAATATCACCAGTGGCACTGCCCTGTGGGGAATATAGCCTGCAACCCTACCCAACCAGAGGTAACTGCAGAGCCAGAGAATGGCACCATCTAAACATGGAAAACAACCAACAGTCTCATCAAACCAGGTAGCGCACATAGTAGCACTACTTGAACACAGAGTCCAGCCAGAAGGCCAACTCCACCAGTGACAAACTCAACCCCACCAAGAGCAGGGACAGTGGCCTCACCTAACTAGAGATCCCAGTGGCAAACTCCATCTGCTCACAGATGCTACCAGCTAACTGAGTACCCTAAGCGGAGCTGCCTGGTGAAAACCTTTCTGTGCTGAAACAAAACCTGAAAAATCTGGACAAGGAGACTGTTTATTCAAATGCAGATACCAACCCAAGGATATGGGGATCACAAAGAACCAGGTAAACATGACACCACCAATGGAAACTAATAAAGCTCCCATAACTGACCCTAAAATGTGATCATTGGGCTAACAAAAACTTTAGAATAATCCTCTTAAGAAACTTCAGTGAACTACAAGAATATACAGACAGACAACTAAAAGAAATTAGGAAAAGGATTCATGAACAAAATGAGAAGTTTAACAAAGAAAAAGAAATCATCAGGCAAACTAAGTGGAAATACCAAAGCTGAAGAATACAATGACTAAACTGAAGAAAGAATTCAATAGAAAGCTTCAATAGCAGATTTCAAAAAGCAGAAGAAAAATCAGTTTCCAATTTCTATTGGAAATTATCCAGGCAGGGGAGCAAAAGGAAAAAAAAAAAACAAGAATGAAACACTGTGAAGAGAGCCTATAGAATTTATGGGACATAGGCAAAATAAAATAAATCTATGCATTATAGAAATCTTGGAAGGAGAAGAGAAGGAGAAAGGGGAAGTGAATCTATTTCACTATTGAAAATTAAGTTTTCTATGGAAAAACTCTGAAACTTGGGAAAAGGAATACACATCCAGATTCATGAGGCTCAAAACACCGCCAAAACTTTCAATGCTAAAAGGGCTAAACTGAGGCGCATTATAATTAAATTGTCAAAAGTCAAATAAAAAGAGAAAAATTGAAAGCAATGATAGAAAAAACTGATCACATACATGGGCACACCCAATACACTATCAGAGATTTATCAGCAGAAACTTTGTAAGCCAGGGACAGTGAGATGATTTATTCAAAATATTGAAAGAAAAAAAATCCTATCAACCAAGAATGCTATACCAAGCGAAGTTGTCCTTCAGAAATGAAAGAGAGAAAAATACTTTCCCAGACAAATAAAACTGAGGGAGTTTGTCACCATTAGACCTGTCAAATAAGAAATATTGAACTGTGTATGGGGATTAACATAAGAATAAAAAAAAATAAAAAAAATAAAAAAAAGAAATATTGAACTGTGTTTACTAGTTAAAATTGAAGTGATGCTAATTAACGTTGGAAAAACATAAATGTATAAAACTTAGCAGTAAAGGTAAATTATATAGGTAAATCAGATTCTCTAACATGGTAATGGTGGTGTGTAAATCACTTACAACTGTAGTTTAAAAGTTAAAAAACATAAACATACTAAAAATAACTATAACTGTAATAATTTATCATTGTGTGCACAGTATACAAAGGTTATAAATTGTAACATCAATAGCCTACAATGTGATGGGAGGGAAAGAAGTAAAAGCATATAGTTTCTGTATGCTATAGAAGTTAAGTTGTTATCAGTTTAAAATGGGATGTTATAACTATAAGATATTTAATGTAAGTCTCATGGTAACCACAAAAGAAAAACCTGTAGTAGATATACAAAAGTTAGGACAAGAGAGGCAAGTCAAAGCATAACAACACAAAAAGTCATCATTTCACAAAGGAAGACAGCAAGAAAGGAAGCAAGTAATAAAGGATCTACAAAGCAGTCAGAAAATAATGAACACAATGGCAATAGTAAATTGTTATCCATTAATAACTACTTTAAATATAAACAGATTAAATCCCCAGTTAAAAGACAGTGAATGGAAGAATGGAGGAAAAAACAAAATCTAAGGATATGTTGTCTATAAACAACTCACTTTAGCTTTAAGGATGTACACAGGCTTAGAGTAAAAAGGTGAAGAAAATTATTTTGAGCCAAAGGTAACCAAAAGAAAGCAGGGGTGAAAAATACTTATATCAGACAAAATAGATTTTAAACTTAAAATGGTCACAAGTGACAAAGAATTTTATTATATAATGCAAAAGTGGCCAATTCTTCAAGAAGATATAATAATTATAAATATTTCTGCTCCTAATATTACAGCACCTAAACATATAAAGCAAATGCTAACATAACTAAAAGGAGAAATAAACATCAATCCAATAGTTGGTGACCTTAATAACACACTCTCAACAAGGATAGATCATCCAGACAGAGAATCAATAAGAAAACAGTGGATTTGAACAATGCTATAGACCAAATAGACCTAACACACATTTACAGAACATTCCATCCAACAGCAACAAATTACAATACTTCCAAGGAGAGTTGGAACATTTTCTAGGATAGATCATGTGTTAGGCCACAAAAAAAGACTCAATACATCCAATAAAATAGAAATTATATCAAGTATCTTTTCTGACCATCATGGTATGAAAATGGAAAATGGTCACAGGAAAAAAGCTGGAAAATTCCTGAATAGATGGAAATTAAACAATACACTCCTGAACAACCAATGGATCAAAGAAGAAATCCAAAGAGGAAAAAAATTAACTGAAGGCAAGTGAACATGGAAACATAACATACAAAAACTCAGGAGATAAAGCAAAAGCAGTTCTAAGAGGAAAGTATAGCTATAAATGTATACATCAAGAAAAAAGAAAAGTTTCAAGTGAACAATCTAACATTACACCTCAAGGGACTAGAAGAAAAATAATATAAGCACAATGTTAACAGAAGAAAGGAAATAAAGATCAGAGCAGAAATAAATGAAAGAGAGAATAGGAAAACAGTAGAAAATAATAACAAAAGCAAAGGCTGGTTCTTTGAAAATATAAACAAAATTAACAATCCTTTAGCTGGACTACCCAGGGATAAAAAGAGAAGAATCAAATACATAAAATTATAAATGAAAAAGGACACATTACAAATGATACCACATAAACACAAAGGATCACTAGAGACTAATATGAGAAATTCTATACCACAAATTGGACAGCCTAGAAATGGATAAATTTCTAGAAGCATTCAATGTACCTCATGAAGAAATAGAAAATCTGAACAGACTAATAGTGAGTAAGGAGATTAAGTCACTAATCAGAAACCTCCCAACAAAGAAAATCCTAGGACCAGTTGGCTTCACAGGTGGATTTTACCAAACATTTAAGGAAGAATTAATATCAATCCTTCCCAAAAGCCTCCAAAAAATTGAAGAGGAGGAAGCACTTCCAAGCTCATTTTATGTGGTCACATTACCCAGATACCAAAGCCAGACAAAGACACAAGAAAAGAAAATTACACAGTGGTATCTTTGATGAATATCCTTGCAAAAATTTTCAAAAAATTACTAGCAAATTGAATTCAGCACCATGTTAAATGAATTATACACCATGATCAAGTGGGAGTCATCACTAGGATACAATGATGGTTCAACATATCAACAATAGATAACAAATGTGATAGATCACATTAATAGAAAGAAAGGTAAAACTCATATGATCATCTCAATAGATACAGAAAAAACATTTAACAAAATTCAACATGCTTTGATGATAAAAATTCTCAACAAATTGAGTATAGATGGAGCATACTTTAACATAGTGAGGGCCCTGTGTTACTAGCCCACAGTTAACATCATATTCAGTGGTGAATACTTGAAGCTTTCCTTCTAAGATCAAGAGGAAGACAAGGGTGTCAACTATCACCACTCCCATTTAACTTATTACTGGAAGTCCTAGCCAGAGCAGTGAGGCAAGAAAGAGAAATAAACAGTATCCAATTTGAAAAGGAAGAAGTAAAATTGTCTCTATTTGCAGTTGACATGATCTTATATATAGAAAACCATGAAGAAAAGATAAGTCATCAGTAGTCATTCAGAAATAACCAACAAGGGATAACCAGACCCTAAAAAGGAAGTAAGCCATTGAAGTTGTTATCACTAGTCCTTGCTCAATGGTGATTATCAATAGAAATGTTAAAAGGATTTAAGTTCCCTGGTTAGCTGCCTATAAAAGACCAACACTAAAGCCCTCATGGCAACCCTGTCAGGACTCTTCTCACTCTTGAGAGCTTTTTCTGCATCTTCACTTAATAAACTTAATAAATTTATATGCTTTATTAAAAAAAAAGAAATGCAAATGAAAACCACAATGAGATAATACTTCACACTCATTAGGGTGGCTATTCTTTTTTTAAAAAGCAAACAAATAAAAAGAAAAAGAAAAGAACCACTGTTGGGCAGGAGATACAGAAATTAGGACCCTTGTACATTGCTGGTGGGCATGCAAAACGATGTGGCTACTGTGAAAAACAATATGGAGATTCCTCAAAAAATTAAAAATAGAACAACTACATGATCCAGAGATATTTCTTCTGGATATATATCTGAAGGAAATGAAATGACTGTCTTGAAAAGATACCTGCACCACCATGTTCATTGTAGCATTATATACAATAGCCAAGACATGGAACAACCTAAGTGTCTGTCAATGCATGAATGGATAACGAATATGTGATGTGATGTAATGTGTGTGTGTGTGTGTACACGTGTGTGTGTACGTGTGTGTGTGTGTGTTATTCAACCTTAACATGAAGGAAATCTTGTCATTTGTCACAATATGGACAAAACTTCAGGGCATTATGCTAATTGAAATAAGTCAAACAGAGTAAGGCATATACTGTATGATCTCATATATGGACATTAAAAAAATGAAACTCATAAAGACAGATTGTAGACTGGTGGTCACCAGGGCAAGGGCGTGTAGGAGATGAGTGAAGATGGTCAGAGTATGAAATTCCTGTTATAAGATGAATAAATTCTGGGAATCTAGTGCCCGATATGGTGACTATATTTAATAATTGTGTCTTGTATACCTGCAAGTTGCTAAAAGAGCAAATTTTTAAAGTTCTTCCCAAATATAGACCTGAAATGTAACCTTATTGTAGTAATCATTTCACAACATTTATGCATATCAAATCATCTTCTACATCTTAAACTTAATGTTATGTCAGTTACAGCTAAATAAAGTTGGAAAAATAATAAATTTAAATTTTAAATATTTTTGGCAGATCTTTCAATTTCTAAATAATTTTTAAAATTAATATTACCTTAATTTAAGGTTTCTGTTCTCAAATGTCTATGTGGTAGAGGTCATTTTTACATTATTGCATTATATAACCTTATCATAGCATATTGCTTTATAATAATAATAAAATACCATCAACTTTTTTCAAAGAAATGGAACAAATAATCCTAAAATTTGTATGGAACCAGAAAAGACCCCAAATAGCCAGAGGGGTGTTGAAAAAGAAAAGCAAAGCTGGTGGCATCACAATTCTGGACTTCAAGTTCTATTAC
>NC_138372.1:82291888-82303680 GCF_054177405.1 Leptonychotes weddellii | reverse complement strand
GGACTCTGAGAAACAAACTGAGGGTTGTAGAGGGGAGGGGGGTGGGGGGATGGTTAGCCTGGTGATGGGTATTAAAGAGGGCACGTTCTGCATGGAGTATGGGTGTTATATGCAAACATGAACAATGTCCTGCATGGGTGTTATACGCAAGCAATGAATCATTGAACACTACATCAAAAACTAATGATGTAATGTATGGTGATTAACATAACATAATAATAAAAAAAATAATAAAAACCGTATATTTATTATTATAGTTTCTAAACACATAAAATCTATGAAAATTTTAGTATAATTCTATCACAGAAAAATGATTTACTATTATGGTCACTCATTATTATTTAAAAACAAAAATAACATGTTATGAAAAATACAGAATAATTTAAGATTTTTTTGAAAATTACCATGAATTCTTATTTCTAGTTCCTTAATCCCGAAGATTAATACCACTTGAGTACTTGGAAACACTATTAGAGAGTGGCATGTTCTTCCTATAGTAATGTATTTTTCATTCACAGAATGGTCTGAATTTACAGATTTTTACCTATTTTATTTTTGGTAACTTTTTGACAGTAGAATATTCCGGCATCAACACACACACACACGCACATGCACACACACACTTCCTGGAAGATGAAAGAACATGTATTGTGAAAAATTTAGCTCTGAATTTCCATTTCTCAATGAAGTTGGTGATGAAAATGTAATTTGCACAAGTATTTGCTGACATTTTCCACCCACTGTGGATGATGTCACTGGCAAAAAGACCATACACAAACCAGAAATAGCAGTAGTTACTTCAAAAATTAGTATTAGTGATTATTATTCTGCCTTAAAATGGAATGGAAATATTATCTAAGTGACATAAGCCAAAACAAAAGTCAAATATTGTGTGATTCCACTTATATGCGGTACCTAGAATAGGCAAATTCATTGTGACAAAGAATAGAATAAAAGGTATTGGGGGCCCAGAGGAGGGAAAATGGGAGTTACTGTTTAATGGGCACAGAATTTCTGTTTTGGATGATGAAAGAGTATTGGATAGTAGTTACATTTGCAGAACATTGTAAATGTACTTAATGTCACTAAATCATACACCTAAAAGTAGTTAAAATGGTAAATCTTATGTTACACACATTATGCCACAATAAAAATAACCTCCCAAATTAATATTTGTTTACAAACGCTGGGCCAAAATATGATTTAATACATAGAGCTACAAAAGGTGCACTTACGGGATGCCTGGGTAGCTCAGATGGTTAAGCATCTGCCTTCAGCTCAGGTCATGATCCCAGGGTCCTGGGATCGAGCCCCACATCGGGCTCTGTGCTCAGCAGGGAGCCTGCTTCTCCCTCTTCCTGCCTGTCTGCCTACTTGTGATCTCTCTCTCTCTCGCTCTGTCAAATAAATAAATAAAATCTTTAAAAAAAACAAAAAACAAAAGGTGCACTTATGTATCACTTTGTGAAGCATGAGTTTTCATCTAGATCACATGATTTTTGTAAATTATTTTTGTTGTGGATATCTAAGATTTCCTGTATTCATATGAAGTGTGCAGTGGTTGCTGCTCACACGTTGCTTTCACAGTAGGAGAATTTCATTCACATTTTTTTTTTTTTAAAGATTTTATTTATTTATTTGACAGAGAGAGAAATAGCGAGAGCAGGAACACAAGCAGGGGGAGTGGGAGAGGGAGAAGCAGGCTTCCTGCCGAGCAGGGAGCCCGATGTGGGACTCGATCCCAGGACCCTGGGATCATGACCTGAGCCGAAGGCAGACGCTTAACGACTGAGCCACCCAGGTGCCCTCATTCACATTTAAACATACACATATGTCACCTCTATAGTAGAAGAAGCTCATCTACATTTATATCAGTCATCAAATTTCAAATTGAAAAATTAGTTACATTCTGGCTAGAAATGGTTCGATTCCTTCTAAATCCAATTCACAGAATTAAAGTAAAACTTCTTTTGGAAGTTCATTATATTGAAAGTGGAATGTCATTATTTTGAACATCTTTGTTAATTTATTTGTAAAGGTGAACACTAAAGATGTATTTGTTTTCATGGAGATAATATGATTATAAATTTTGTGTAGCATAATGTATAGTAAAAAAATGGTTTCCTAGTAAATTAAGAAATTTATGGAGGAGCCATGTACAGGAAATTTGTTATGGTACATTCGTAATTTACAATTCAAACAAGCTATAGTATTCTGTTCTTTGAAATGTAAACTATAATGATCCAAATTTACAATTATTCTATACATACACAGAGAACTGAACTACGAAGTATTTTGAAAGAGCTGGTATTGAACACACACACATTACCATGGCAATATATATTTTCTCTTTTTATGACACGTCACAAATTCAATTTTAGATATGTTTGAGCTTAAACTGAACAATTTTGTAAATCATTCTAATTGTCCTACAGTTATATTAATTTTTTTTTGTAACCAAGTTCACTAATATTTCATGTTGTTAAACAAACAATTAGAAATATTTAATCACTGTGCTAGAGTGGAATTTCAACTTTTGAAGCTTTGAAGGAAACTGCAATTACTGAAGACAAAGCATGAAAACAGGAGGTCATCAAAATTTACTGCTACAAAGGAAACAATTGAGCAAATTAAATGATAAAAATGTAAATGTACATTAATTAGTTTTAAAATTCTATAATTGTATTTTAGAATATCTCATCTGGTAGGAAGAATCTTTTGATGGAACTTCTGGTTTTTATGTGTATGCATTTATTTTCTGTATCACAATAAAATGAAATTGAGAGGATCAATGATATTGAAGAATCCAAATTTGGTGAAACATTGAAAAGAATAATAATAAGTGTCAACTCATTGACAAGTTTCAATTGTAAAACTATTTGTTGAACATTGTTACTTTGAATGGAGGCAAAAGATATTTAAGATGCACGTACTGCATGGAGCACTGGGTGTTATACGAAAACAATGGATTGTGGATCACCACATCAAAAACTAATGATGTATGGTGACTAACATAACATAATAAAAAAAAGATGAAATATTTCCATTTAAATATGAAAAAATAAAATTCAGACTATTTTGCAATTAGCAGAATTTACTCTGAACAGACCATATCCCTCAGTGCTGTAAACAGAATATTTTCTCAAATATTATGTTCTACATAGAACAGTCAATTAAAGGTATCAAGAATTTCAAATATATTGACCAAAAAATGTAATTTTGAGGATGATTCTAGGTGATATTATGGAAAAAAAATTCACTTTGCTTTAAGTACACAAATATATGTTATTTAGCTTTTTAGAAAATAATTTCATTTTATAACTATTTTTCTATAGAACTACTTTCTAGGTCTACTAGCATAAATGAAACCAATTTTAGTGACTATTTCATAAGTCATATTACTTGAGTTATTGTGATGCCTTTTTTCATTCTCAAAAGTATCCCAGTTTGGGGGCGCCTGGGTGGCTCAGTCGTTAAGCGTCTGCCTTTGGCTCAGGTCATGATTCCAGGTCCTGGGATCGAGCCCCACATCAGGCTCTCTGCTCCACAGGAAGCCTGCTTCTCCCTCTCTCACTCCCACTGCTTGTATTCCCTCTCTCGCTGTGTCTCTCTCTGTCAAATAAATAAAACCTTAAAAAAAAAAAAAAGTATCCCAGTTTGAACAAAAATTCATTTGGACAAACTGATTAGCAGGTAATAATATTATAATTGCTATTTTAGATAAACAGAAATGGAGCCTGGGGAGGTTAAGTGACCTTCTCAAAGTCACACAGCTAACAAGTGCTAAAGTGATATTGAAAAAAATTTTTTTTTTAATTTTAATACCAACTATTACCTATTGGGCATCTCCTATGGGCTGAGGAGCATATTAGGTGCATGACATGCACTCTTTATTTCTCAAGAGAAACCACAAAATAGCTTATAATTATTTTTATTCTTGTGTTATAGACAAGGAAATTGAGGTTTATTAAAGTAAGATAATGTGTCTAAGATCAACAGCTGGTAAGTGAAAAAATTGGATTCCCTGCTTCTGTCTGACCTCATGCTCATATCTCTGCCCATTTCTTTTTTTTTTCTTCCCCAGCTTTATCGAGATATAATTGACATATAATATTGTGGAATTTTAAGTTGTACAATGTGATAAGTTGACATATGTATATAATGCAAGATGTTTACCACAATAAAGTTAGTTAGCACATCCTGTACCTCACATAACTGCCGTTCTTAATGGAAGTTTTAAAAAATTCTTAGGCAAACATGAGATACACAGAAAAAGAACCATAATCACTACCTTGAAAGTAAAGGAACCAAGATCAGCTAATCCAAAAAGACAAAGGCTGGTCAAGATGGTAGAGCATCTCCTGTTACCTGTGGCTTCACTTCCTGTGGTTGCAGCCACTCACAGTCAGTGGGGTCCAGAAGCATGTGATCCTCGTGATGAATGGTCCGCAGGTCAGTAGTCGTCTAATGCTCTGTCATGGTGCCTGCGTCGTTCACTTCTCTTCATCTCATCTTGTAGGCATTTTATCATCTCACATCATCACAGGAACAAGAGTGAATATAGTACAAAAATATTTTGAGGGAGAGACCACTTTCACATAACTTTTATTTACAGGATATTGTGAAACTTGTTCTATCTTATCATTATCATTAATCTCTTGCTCTGCTAATTAGGCACAGTAAGTTTAATTAATAAATTCAACTTTATCATAGGTATGTCTGTATGGGAAAAAACAGAGTACATTGGATTTGATACCATCTGCAGTTGCAGGCATCCACTGAGGGTCTCGGAACATGTTCTCCCTGGTTAAGGGGAGACTGCTGTATCGCCAGCATGTAAAGGAAATGGGCTCTAAGTAGATAAACCTGAGTTAACATTCCAGCTCTACAACCTACCAGCTGAGCAATCCTGAAGCCATTTTCATGATCCATGAGCTTCAGCCTATAGACGATGGCAAAAATAATGTCTATCTTAAAGAGTGGTTTGAGAATAAAGTAAAGTAGCACTTTAAAAAATCTAGAATAGTGCTTCAACCATTGCTAGTATTGAGTAAATGTTATCCATTGCTCTTCTTGTTCATATTAACAATAAGGCAAAGCAGTAGTTCTTTGAGAAATGGCTTGATGTGAGTCTGCTTGCTAATGCCACAGCACCTGCCTGAGTCACTGTATGAATAGGACTTAGCTGCCTCTATGTTTAAACTTGGAAAATTGCTATCGAAATAAATATGTGGGTTACCTGATGAGTGGATAGGTATGTGGAAGACGGAGTTTTTTTAAAGATTTATTTATTTATTTGCGGCGGGGGGAGACGGGCAGAGGGAGAAGGAGCACACTCCCCACTGAGCACAGAGCCAGACACAGGGCTCGATCCCAGGACTCTGAGTTCTTGACCTGAGCCAAAATCAAGAGTTGACTGCTTAACTGACTGAGACATCCAAGCACCCAGAAGACAGTGTTTTAATAGGCCAAACCAGTTACAATTTTTATCATAATCCTCTCCTAAAAATTAGGGGGATTCCTCCCATAGCACATTATCTGATTTTAATGAGTGAATGGAACCAGGAAATCAAGATGGTGTAGTTTGTCCCTAGATAGAATCATTTTAAATATTTTCATTCTGCTGCCAAGGTTATTTAGCATTGTCCTTGGTGGGAGGGGTGTGGGGGGTGAATTTGGTAATAGGATTTTATTACTGGCATCAAAGTTAATGTTTCTTGTGATTGTCTTTCAAGGGAATAAATGACAAAGTTGTTTTTCTGCTTTCTCTAAGAAATAAAGATTTATTTCTTTATTTGAGAGAGAGACAATTGTGTGAACAGTGGGGAGGGGCAGAGGGAGAGGGAAAGAATCTCAAGCAGACTCCCCACTGAGCATGGAGCCTGACATGGGGCTTTGACATGGGGCTCGATCTCAGAACCCCGAGACCACAACCTGAGCCGAAATTAAGAGTCTGACGCTTAACCCACCAAGCCACCCAGGCGCCCCTAAAATTTATTCCTGAAGCAATGTTATACAATTACATTCTTGAAGCAATGTAATACAAGATAAGGAACATTTGGCATGACAATCTAAAGATCCGCCATCTTACTAGAAACGTGAATTTTACCAATACCTTAGGTTTCTAAGTCTCAGTTGCATTATCTGCTAACAGAAATGATGTTTGGGATTTCAAGTGCAATAATACAAGATAGAGGCACTGTAAACTGGAGAACTTTCAAGGAAGTTATGCCATGTCACACACCTTGTGTAAATTTGGATATTATATGAGACACAAATACTAAATGTTTTATATTTCTAATACACACAAACAACATTATATGTACAGTCATTACAAAGATTAAGTGGCTTAATCTGCTTAAGTAGTTAATAATGAACTTTTATTCATTTGGTTCAGGAACTCACATATATTGAACCAGACAGTATGTTATAGTGGTAAATAAAACAGCAAATGTCCCTACTTCATGGTGTTTATCATCTACTGGAAAAGTTGGACATAAACACTCACATAATTATATAATTAAATGTTGTGATAACTTCTATGAAGTAAATTAACTGGCTCCTAAGAGACAGAATAACAGCTGGGGAGTGGGAGCTAAGTTGGATTGGAGAGTTGGTGGGTATAATATTTGAACTGAATATTAATAGATGAGTTGATTTTAACCAAGTGAAGACTGTTAATGGATGGGAGAGGAGTGAAGGAGTTGTCTAAGCAGAGAAAATAACATATGTAAAACCTGAGGCAGGCAAAATGTTGGTCTTCTCTAGGAACCTGTTCGAAATTGATTCAGTGAGATTGCCATATGGAAACACGAGATGGAGTTTTAAGATCTGGACAGAGGCCAAATCCTGCAGATCATTGGGGGCCATGTTAAAGAGATTGGATTTACCTGAAATAGAAAGCATAGTCATTGGAAGGGATAGGGGAGGGAACTTGTTCATATTCGAAAAGTTGGTTTGCAATGATCCTGAGGCATTTAAATGGCTGAGTCAAGTAGTCAATTGGATATGAGTCTGTCATTCTCGGGGTTAGGATTGGTAGTATCAATTTGGGCATCATTAGCACAAACAGTATTTTTAAGATCATGAGAATGAATGAGACCGCTTAGATAGAGAGTCTAAGAAAAGAACCCAAGGAACTTCAACATTAAGATGTTGAAAAAAAAAAAAGAGTAACTAGCAAAGAAGACTGAGAAAGAATTGCCAAAGATATAGGAGGAACTGTGGTGTCAAAGAGTCAATGAAGCCCATGGTTTTGAGAAATGGTGGCCACTTGGGTCAATTCTTAAAAAATCCATTATGGAGGACAGTGTCAACTTTAGCAAGAGTGAGTTAGATAGAGTGTTGCAGGCAGATGACAGATTCGAGTGAGTTGAAAGGTAAACAGAGGGTTCAGAAATAAAGCCAAGACCAGAAGAAAGTTTTTAAAAAGATTTGGATACAAACAGAAAGAGAAACACACAGCAGTAACTGTGGGAAGATGAGATGCTTTAAAAAAAAAACCCAAACAACTTTTTTAAAGATCTGAAACAGTAGAAGACACTTATATGTTAATGAAATAATCCAATTGGAGGAGGGGTTTAAGATGAAGGGGAGAGAAAGGAACAACCAAAGAAGTAAATTCCCTGAGAAGGCAAGAGAGCCTAGGATTCAGAATTGAAGCTGAAGGACTCTGTTAGGAGAAGAGGTTAATGATCATAAAAATGTGGTGATACAAATTTATTCAGCTGTGTAAATCTTTTCATTGATGCCCAGCTTCAAAGATACAATCTAGAGGCAGGTAACTGGGTTTATCCCACGTGGAGTTTTGCTGGAGCAGTTCATGAGACTAAGAAGGACCAACAATGGCAATTTACAAGGGAGTGCTTTTAGCTAGTTGAGCTTGGGACTTTTTATAATGGACTGATGCAGACTTTGTATTTGTAGCAGTAAGCAGCATGTGGCCTAACTACTTTTGAGATGTGCCCTGCTATGTATATTCAGTTTGCAGTCTAATACCTGTTTCTTTATTGCTATTTCTGAAATATGTCTAGGTATGAACCTTAGAGTAGCTAAAATGTAGTGCCAAGTTTTCTCATTGGCATTCCTCTCTTCAGTAAAGTAAGTAATTTAAGTTGTAAGAATAAGTGTTTTTATGGATCTCTATAAACATTATACTCATTTTGAATTCTAAAAATGGGTCTTGTAAACATCTTTTAAAAATTTTATTCCAAGTTGGTCTTCATGCAAAGATTTCGCTCACTACTGAGACTGAGGGCATGGTGGCTGTTAAGAACGACCACAGGCTCAGAGGATAAGGGCGATGATTTTGAGACAGCCACTTTCACTTAGAACACATTTCTAAAAGCTTTGCTTCCAGAAACTTCCTTGTCACTGGATATCACAAATGTTTACTTGGCCTACGGGGTGAAAGATGTTACAAATTAACTTTAAGGAATTTAAAAATATGAGTCTAAATATGAATATAAGTTAGAGTGCACATGTAGTTTTTAACATTTTTGGATAAGATTTCCCTGCTTACAATCTAGTCTTCTTAAGAAGTACATTTGATAGATATTTTTAAAGATGCACTACCTAATTACCCTCCTACACACACATTCTTGCTGCGAGGCTCCCTCCTTTCTGTCTATGAAAATCCATCCAGCCGGTAACCCCTCTCCATCCTGAGCTCTGTCTCAGCCACCATTACCTCCTTGTCCTTTGAGGTGACAGTAAGGAAACATTTACACCAGAGCAGGCCTCCTCACGCAACTAGCATTTCCAAATGTCTATTATTTAATGGTGTGATTTGGTGTTTTACCCTCCTGCCCATTATAATGAAAAATTTAAAAAGAGAGGTAATTTTCTGTGATTGCTCTAAGTAAGATTAAGATAATTCTTTTCCATAAATAAATAATCAAAGATTCATTAAAAAATAAGCATGCTATCAGTGGAAATCAGCAAGCAGTTTAATATTTATTTATGCACATACATTCCATTTTAAATTCCTCCATTCTCCCTCCCCGCCCCCCCCCCCCCACCAGAGGCTTATTTCACTTTTGGAAAATGTGCAACAGCTATTCGCAAATTCTAGGAGAGGGACTTGATAATTATTGAATAAATGAGTAACACCGTATGCTGTACCCATACATTATCATGTAATTCTCACAATAACCGCTGAGAAAGGGATGTATTATCATCAAATGAAGATAGGAAGAGTTTAGGGGCTTGAGTCACCAGCCTAAAGTGACAGAGCAAGTAAGTAGTAAGGGCAGGAGTTAAGCCCAGGACTCCTCCACACTCGAATTTCTGTCTTCTTTTTATGATCTGCTCTCCCCTTCCAAATGCTGCTCGGTAGGAGCTGGGACAAGTCACGTGACTGGACTACAATGGGGAGACAGTAGCTGAGAGTTGTGGTATGTGGCACATGGTTTCTTTTGAAAGTACGTTTTGGAGGAGCTAGTCCTTCCCACAGAAAACAAGCCTATGATTTAAACTTCTTGAGATAGACTTGCTTTGTCTGTCGCTCATTTTATAGGATCTTATGAGATTTTAAGAGCATAATATAAAGATATTATAGGACATATGATGAAGAAAGCATGCCATGATAAAAGGCAATTATAATGTAGCAATTTAGCCCTAAATTAATAACCCTCAACTGTAAATGTTACACCATCTATAAGATCGTTTTTTTGCACCAGACGAAAAGCATTTGTCATAAAAACGTGTGATGTACATAGTTAGTAAAACTGATAGTATTAATAAAAATCTTAATAGGCTTCATGATTAGAATAAAATGATATTTTGATCCAAATCCCTAATTAGAACAGTACATTTACCAACTGTTCTCATGGGAAATGGAGCCAGAATTCATCATCTAAAGTAATACCTAATTAATCCTATTTTGTAACAGATGTCAACCTTATTTTCAAATCTTTTGTAGACAATGACTTGCTGTATGAATCTTTTAATTGCGTAACTTGGGTTATTTTTTTTTTAACACTGCAATATATGGTTAAATAAAGGAGATATAGATAATCAGTTTAACTTTCATTAACTTTTGAATCTGTTTAGCTACTATAGTAGATCTATGGAATGTTGAACACAACCAACATTTATGATATTTATGATTCCATCAGAATCAATTTTAAATAAAATGCAATAGTAAATCTGTCAATCACAGTGTAGAGGAAAAACCCTGGGCTGGGAGCTAGGAGACCGGCATTCTATTGTGACCCTGCCATGGATTATTCCATGAACTCAAGCAATTTATCCCGTCTTTTGGACTTCAGATATTGCACCTCTGTGATGAGGCCACTGGACTATGTGACTTTTAGGGTCCCTTCCAGGGCGAAGATTCGTTACCTTTTAGAAACTATTCTGTTTTTATAATTCACCTTCCATTTTAATTTACTTTGTGCACACGTATACAGGTATGTGTATGAGAATATGCGTATGTGTATATACACATCCATACACACACTTCTTTCCCTCTCTTTATTTACACCTAGTGCTTTGTTCCATTCCGTAGTATCTTTTGATGAAGGAAAGGAGCAAGATAATGACAGCTGATAAAGTTACTTATAATTTTAGACATATATTATCTATTATAGGTAAAAAGGAAACCACTTACTCAGTGGCAGATTTCAGTGACACCTCTGGGAAGCACAGTAGTACATTTTGAATGCTTTCTTTATTGCTTGGTCAGGAAAAATAATTATGACAAGAATTTAGGATATTTAACTTTAATTCCTACCAATGCTTCCTTACTGAAGAATTGCGTATTCATATTCCAGTAACGGATTACCAAAGATGACAAAATTACAATCTGAAGAACAGAATAAATTTGGAATAGAATGTGTTTAAAATGGTATCTGTACATGCTGTGACAATTTCAGGCATCAGCTTGTAAATAGGAATTTAGGTATCACTATTGTTGAAGATTTGAACTATGTGATTTATTAACCTGTGAGATTCTGTTGCATTTTCATTGTCTCTGTAACATTAACAAAAATCCATGAATCTGGTAGCTTTTATAATGCCAAATGTCTAATAACGGCTAAGAATTGTTAACATTTATTAAGAGCTCACTCTATACAAGGCTATCCTTTATGCACATTACCACTTTTATCTTACTTCACCTTTGAACTAATCCTGTGGGGAGATCTTTTTATTAACTTTATTTTGTAGCTGAGAAAACTGAGGCTTGCAGGTAACAAGTAGCTCGGTCAAGACCACTCCACAAAAGTGGTGGGGACCTAGGATTCCAATTCAGACAGTTTGACTCCAGACCCTTATCAATACACAGTGACAACAAATCCAACCAACTAACCAACAGTAATACAGATCACACCCAAATGTGTGTATCTTTAGTCTGAGATCCAGGCATGTATGTCTTCCTTCCTACTAGACTTATCCACTAGAATGTCTGAGTCCACCCCCCCAGTACCCAACCACAGAGTCACTGAATGCTTGCCCTGTGCACCAAACTTGCTCAATTCCAGGGATTTTCCTCCTTAGGCAATGGCTCCATCATTCATCTATGGCTCAAAGCAGCTAGGAATCAACGTGGTCTTCTCTCTCTTCACTTGTTACATCCAATTATCTATTATATCAATTCAATTCTATCACTCAGATACTTTTTTTTTAAGTAATACTTTTTTTATTATGTTATGTTAATCACCATACATTACATCATTGTTTTTGATGTAGTGTTCCATGATTCATTGTTTGCGTATAATCACTGATATGAGGAATTCTTAATCTCAGGAAACAAACTGAGGGTTGCTGGAGTGGTGGGGGGTGGGAGGGAT
>NC_138372.1:82236782-82291788 GCF_054177405.1 Leptonychotes weddellii | reverse complement strand
GGGGCGCCTGGGTGGCTCAGTTGGTAAGCGACTGCCTTCGGCTCAGGTCATGATCCTGGAGTCCCGGGATCGAGTCCCGCGTCGGGCTCCCTGCTCGGCGGGGAGTCTGCTTCTCCCTCTGACCCTCCTCCCTCTCATGCTCTCTGTCTCTCATTGTCTCTCTCGCAAATAAATAAAAAATTAAAAAAAAAAATAAATCCAATTGCTCTTCTCTATTGCAATGGCCTCCACCCTGGTTCAAGAGGTTGTCATTTCTCAGGTGGACAACTGTGACTTTTTCCAATACTGGCTGCTCTTTGAGTTTTGCTCCTCTTCTCTCCATTCTCCATACTTTAGCTAGAGCAATATTTTAAAATTACATATTTGATCATAAAACACAGCTGCTTAAAATTTACATCTTTTCATTACTTTTGGGTGACGTCCAACTTCCTTAACCAGTTCTGCTCTCTGCTGACCTATTCTCCCCAACCCCAAATTGTCTCACGCCATTATCTCTTTCCATCTTATGTCACAGCCATAGTGCCTCGCTGGTGCCTTGATTGCTTTAAGACCTTCACACATTCATTTAGAAGTCAGTTATCAGTTACTTCCTAAATGACAGCCATTGGTCTAAGCACTCAAATAGCAAGACTAAGCCCCTGTTCTCATGAAATTTTTCTCTTAATGGTTTAGAGGGACAGACCATAAACAAAGAAAATAATGTATTTCAGATGTTTGTGAGTTCTATGAGAACAGGGCAATGGGACAGAGAGTGAGTGGATGTCCGGGGTAGAGGGTACGATATCCATGTATTTCTAGATGACTGGAATATTCTTACATTCTTCCCTTGCTGTCCCAACCCACACTCTACCCCATGTCTGGCTAACTCCTACTCATATTTCATGTTTTAGCTTAGTTATCATTTGACTGGAAAGCTCTTCTTGACCTCTCCTCTATCCAGACTAGAATAGGTGCCTATATTCTCACGTCCCAGAGTTCTCTTTTGTCATTTCTCAGTTTTGTGACTTCTCTTTTGTAATACTCATCACACTTTAAATTATTTATTTAAAACATTTTAATAATTGTTTAAAATAATTATTACTTTAAACATTAAATACTTGAAATAATTATACTCCTATAGTCATAATAAACAATAAATTATATATTATATTTACATAATAAATAAGAATGAATACTTAAATAATTACTTAAAATAATAATTACTTTAGAAAACTATTTAAAATCTATTTCCTACATTCAAAATTCCATGAAAAACATCCATTCTACAAAATCTACACTTGAAAGCCTCCCCTCTCTGGAGTTTTAGGGATGGCTTCTCGAAGGAAGTGTTCATTAGGCTGAAGCCTGGGTAGTAAGAACGAGCTAGGTGAAGATCTGATTTGGCTAGATAAGAAAACATCCCAGGGTAGTACGGTGGGAGTGACAGGGATTGAGGTAGGAGTGCTGTTTTAGACTGGGAGTCAGAGGAGTTTCCCTGAAGTGGTGAAAGTTGAGTTGAGACTTGACCGGCAAGAAGGATGGAGCCATATATATGAATGCAAGGACAGCGGAATTTCAGAAGGAGAAAAGAGTGCAAAAAGACAGGAATGAGCTTAGCGTAGCCTAGGAGAATTAAGAGGATGAGCATGACTGAGGTAAAGTGATCAAAAGGGTTTGTGGTAGGAGTTGAGGTCTGAGAAGTAGGCAGAGGCCAAATCGCAGAGGGCTTTATTGTCTATTGCAAGGAATCTGGACTTTATTTTAGGTGCATTGAAAAACCTGGAAGATTCAAGGCAGGAAGTGACATGCCTGATTTATATTTTAAGAAGATTACTCTGGCTGTTGTATAGACAAAGGATTTTAGGAGGCAGGAGGGTGTGCAATGAGACACCAGTTAAAAGCTCATAAATAACATAAATGATCACCTCTGTAATGTGAATGAAGCATCAGAAAGGAATGTCTTGCATTCTATCATAGTGATTATTTCCTTTGAGAACGAAAGAAGTAAGATGTAATGAAAATACTTAGGAGTCAGGCAGATTTGGGTTTAAACTGTAGCCCAGCTTTGTGACTTTAAATAAGGGAAATTACATGGGAAAAATCCATTCCTCACAGGGTTATTGAGAGGACCAATGAGGACCAATTCTATCATAGTGCTGGCACATGAAGAAGCTAACAAACATACTTCTCTTCTCTTCTTTTAAAGGACATATATTCCATGTGAAGAATAATACATGAAATTACCAGTGACTATTGACTTAATAGCAGTGATGAGTATTTCATGTGGGCCTACTATTCCAGGCACTATTCTAGGTGCTGAGGGCACAACAGGAAACAAGGCAGACTGAATTTCCTTTCTCAGGCAGCTTATAGGACAGTAGGAAATATAGACATTACCCAAATATTTACACGATCACAGTTGGGTTGAGTTGTGCAAAGGACAAGGTCTTTAAAACAGATGATAGTAAGAGTTCATTTAATCTCAAGTGTTAGGGAAACCTCCTGGAATGGAATTTAGTTAGGGACCTGAAGGGTGAGTGTTGGCTAGGTGATGATTTATTTGATTTGGTCTTTGCCAAGGTGAAAACTTGCAGAAAATAAATTTTTATAAGGTTCAGAAGGAGAAACGAAGAAATGGAAACAGCGATGAGCCATCTGATGCCAGGGATCCAGAGCAATGAGTTGTGGGGGTATGTGATCCATGATGGGGAAGATGAAGCAGGCAAGTGTGATGCTCAGCATAGACAATGGACATTATATATATCACAGAGGGCAGAGGGAAGTATCATGCTCATAACTTCACACTTTTCCTTTCCAACTTCCAAGACATTGTGAGTATAAATGGTGAGGAGAAATTAGACTCAGGAAAGTTGGGTTAGTCAATAGCTTAGGAGTTTGGACAGCTTTTTCAGTCAAGGAGAACTGAACAGGCACAAATAATTAAATGATAACTTCTTGCTGGTGTCCATAAAAAATAAAAGATCTGTTGAGAGCTCATCTACAACTACCCCAATTATCCAACATCAAAATATAAATCATGATCCAAAATCTAAATTGATTTGTGAATAAAATGTCCTTAAAAGATATCAAAGTATTTTTGATCCATTTGTGCATAATTATCTCACAAATAATTTACTTGAAAATGTTATGTAAGTTCAGGGATGATGAGAAAATTCAGAATGTAAGGAGACCATATCTATGACCTCAATCCTGCTTTGTCCAAACTTTCAGATTGGAATGAAGGTAGAAAGTACTCAAAATACAGCCTTTGATCAAGTACCTTTTTGTCTTAGAAAAATAATATTAGAGGGAAAGTGTAAAGTCCATATTCTCATTTGGCAAATTAATGTGAGCACATTAAAACAAACAAACAAACAGCAACAATAAACGGAGAGAAGCCCATGTCCTACCTGGGAGAAAAATATTTTTGGTGTTCAAAAACTGTTTGCTCAGAAGGATCTTTCCCTATTTTTGTAAAGCAATGTTCATTTTTCATCTCTGCCCATTGCGTTTAGAGAGGGCCAAGTTGACAGTGTTCCTTCCTGTGTGTGCTGATGTGGCTGAAAATCCCAGTGGCCAATCAGCAATTTTTGCACACTCTCGTTTCCAGTCCAGCCTGTCCCTTGAGCAAGGATTCTAAGTGCAGCTTGCTAAGAGCGCTCTGTTGGTGGTCTTGGCCTCAAAGTCAGGCGATGTCAAACTGAATTGTTTCACCTCTGATCAAGGAAATCCTACTTGTCCTGCAGGCTGTTGTGTCTTCTCTGTGCCCTACAAGGTTATAGTCCTTTAAACTGGGTTATTGGAAACATTTTTCTTGCCTACCGCACACAAGCCAGAACTCCTTCAGTTTCCTCTAGTTATTCTCATGATCCCTTGGAGTATTCCATTCTTTTCCTGGGAGAGGAAGCTCAACTTTTGAAAAGTGAATCAGGATGGAACTCCGCCATTTGGAGATAGGGCTTTTGCAAAGGGAGCCAGAATGTGAGAGCACTTTCCTTCATTGCCCTCATACTATCTGGAGAGTGTAAGTTACTGCCAGCCTCCGGCTTGATGGATTTGGAGTAGGGGTTAATTTTTTCCATGTGCTTTCCAAGGACAGTCTATGCCCTCTGCCTGTGGACTCGATGCATATGTTATGTTAAGTGCAAGAATGTAAAAACATTCTTCAATGGCAATGTTGACTTTTACTCTGATCTGCTGCTTTCACTCATACCCTTGTTCTCCAGACTTAGGCTCTATTAACCCCTTGGAGAAAGCATCGGCTTCTAGTGGAATTTTTTTTGGCTTCATTGTGTAAACAAATGTAATCTGTAAATGTGAAATGCCTAGCAAACTGCCTGACGCATAATGGATGCTGATTAAGTGGTAACTTTTTTCATGGCTTCCAGTTCGCTCATTTTTTTAAATAATTGAAATAATAGTGTTTCCCTTTTTTCTCTGAAGGATTTCCAAAATATATCCTTCACCTTTCAAATTGTTTTAAATCAATGGAATTAAAATAGCATGCTTAATATGGAAAGATGTACAGTTCCTCAGAGAACAGATTTAGGACTGGATCTCTTTATTTACAGTTTTTATAAGAATAGAGAAACCAACATGCTTAAAGGATGAATTTCTCTTTTTGTGGTTAATCAGATTTTTTGCTGTTTCAAGGGAGAAATTTTGAATTCATAAATGGATCCTCATACATTTTAAGATCTTCTTAAAGTGAGGGCTTATATAAAGCGAATGCCATCTAATGGTTGGTGACTTTATCAGGGTTTTATATAAAGAAACTGCCGTAACAATAGGTTTGTAACTCCTATATCTGAAAAATACATCCATCCTTCTGATTCCATTGCTTGAGGATGGATCCTTTCCTCCCAAAGGGAGAAGATTTCTTTTACCATCCACAACAGTCAAAACAACCATTTTAATCAATGGTCTTTGAGGCACCAATCACATTCCCCTCCTTACCATAGATCCTTCCAGTGACAGTTTATAAAAAATAGTAGAATTCCCTTTTATTTCCAACTAGGTTATCTATGGCCATCTCCCTAGAAGTGTTACATATTTTTTTAAAAAGGAATTTTTGAGAAACTCAAGGAAGAATTTGGTCTTAACATATCAATAATGCGCAGAAAGAAATAAGGGAAAGAAAAGAAGCATCCTCAGGGAAATTGTCTGCTTGGATAAGAGGGTTGAGATCTGATGCCCTCCGATGCTTTTTTCTGACTTAACTTCTGCAAAGTCCCAATACTTGCTTGCATCATAAACCTTTATTCAGGGCTAAGAAGAGCATAAAAATAAATATTTTAGGGCTTTAAACATCATAGATTATTGAAATTCAATAAACTCATAGAAAATTTGTATATATAAAGCAGATTTATTTTCATTAGGTGGGAATGAAGACTAAAAAAACTTTCTATAACCTTAAAAGAGCTGAAATAATTTTCTCTACAAAAATTGTGTTCTCAAGTTTCATTGCCTTGTGCCAGTTTTCAGCCCAGAGTGAATTTTTATGGTGGAGTCATAAACCTCTGAAAATCATACCACTAGTTTATAGTGGAAGGCTGACGCCACTTTAATTACAGTGTGGCAAGGGGCGGGGTGAGAAGCCTGGCATTAACTCCTTCACTCACACTCTTCCTTCAGATACAGGTGGGCTTTGTGATTTAATCTTGAAAACGTGTATTTTGAAGTTATTGATCTTGTACATGGGTTCTGTTTTATTTTGATTTCTTGGCCCCTTCCAAGAAATACTATCTTTAGAGTTCTAATAAATAGCTTCATTCCTCAGATTTGGATCAAAGAAATCTGCCATCTCTGAGTTAACCAACCTTCCTGGGCTATTGTAGCTAACATCAGACAGATTTACGAGCAGCTTTTGGACTATCATCACTGGGATCTTCCTTTGGCTAACAGATGAAGAATAAGGAGCTTGGTCTTCTAATTTGCAACTGAGAAATGACTGCAAAAACTCATGCCCTACTAAAGGAAAATCCAAGGGTTCTGACTACAACTGTTTCTTTGGCGACGTTACCCATATTTTGATGAACAAAGAAATAATCAAGCAACTGTTTAAGAGGATCAATGAACCATAAGTGGCCTAAAATAACCGACTCATGAAAGCAACAAAGCTTTTCACAGACATCTTAGGGATCTCAAATATGGAGGCTGTTTTTTGTTGTGGGTTTTTTGTTTGTTTGTTTGTTTTGTTTTTTGTATTCACCAGGAGGGCACATTTAGAATATAAACTGCTAAGGGATTGCAACCATGTATTATATCATGTTGAGTACATCGTGAGCCCTTAAAAAACATGAATCAATTTTAATGACATGTTGAAAAAATGGAGGAAAGGAAGACACATCTTCTTTGTAGTAAGATACCTAGGAAATTTCATCCTAAAATGGCTGAGGAAAGAGCCCTAATGAAATAAGCTAAGCTGGGACAGATCCATCAAGTCAATAACTACATTAGCAATTACATCCTTTTAGTGAAAAAGCAATCCTGAGCTATGTCTGCATAGCTATTGGGGGATGTCTCCTCAGCCGTGCTGGGAGAGGCCAATACCTTTGGCTGCCTCAGCTCTCCAGGGCTTTCTGTTAAAACAGTTGATGGATTAAGTTGGCAGCTAACAAGGGCCAGCCACCAGAGTGTATTGGGACTGTGTCTGGAAGCTCATGGAAAATTCTGAGAGAGTTTGTATCCAAACAAAGTACAGAAATGGATTTGATGGCCCCTAGGAAGGTTCTTTCTTTCTTTCTTTCTTTCTTTCTTTCTTTCTTTCTTTCTTTCTTTCTTTCTTTCTTTCTCTTTCTTTCTTTCTTTCTTTCTTTCTTTCTTTCTTTCTTTCTTTCTTTCTTCTTTCTTTCTCTTTCTTCTTTCCTCCCTGCCTCCTTCCCTCCCTCCCTCTCTCTCTCTTTCTTTCTTTCTTTCCTTCTTTCCTAAACTGGTCATTCCATTTTCTGTTAATAACTGACAAAGTAAACAACCACGGGCTACTCTGAATGGAGATAGACATTGCTGATAAATCATGTTTTCAAGGTGTTCTTCACTGAATTATAATCTATTAATGCTGCAAGGAATCTTAGAGAAAAACCTTGTCCAGTGACTTACCTACGCAGGCTTTTTCTTTTCTAAATCATAGACTTGCAATTCTTAGAAAATGAATCTAATATAATGGATGTGTTGCTCACTATCTGTACTCATTTTATTTTCCACTTACTACTTCATGCTGTGTATGTAGCCCATTTTTGTGTGTATGTTTTAAAATCCACCCCCACCCCCACCCCAAATCTGGTCCCAGATAGTCTGTCTCCTGGGTTCATAATTTTCAAAATCTGGTAAAATACAGACAATGAGTTTAAAGTCAATATAACCAGTTGGAGTTGACAAACCTTTGTTTACTTGTTTGGCTGGCTGGTGGTGTGAAAACTAAATCAATCTTGGCTAAAAGTGGTTCCAGCTGATCCCTGTACATTTAGTCCTGCTTAGAATTGCTATTACATTACTTAAACTGTTGAATTCTCAACCTTTTAAATGGGCAGCCTTTGTCTTCTGCTGATAACCTGCATGCTGCTTGATTAGCATGGGTTTGATTCTCTTCTGGGCACTTTTCTTTTCATTAAACCCGATAGCTTTTTTGGCTTGGAACTTCTAGAAGCACCCTAGGATCACTTATGTATGTCCTTTCCATTTATAAAAGTCAGCTCCTGGTTTCCACAGGATGATATAGGTAAAAGTGCTTTGAAAAAGTTAAAAGCATCATACAAATACAAAGTGCTGATATTTTCTTATTTGGGAAAGTAACCTTGGGGAAGCAGGTTTGGTACAGCACAGTAGTTTGACTTTTGTTCTAGATCCTTCTTTCTTTCTTTCTTTCTTTCTTTCTTTCTTTCTTTCTTTCTTTCTTTCTTTCTTTCTTTCTTTCTTTCTTTCCTCCCTTTCCTTTGAAGCACTTCAAGAGTTTTCCCTTTTGGATCCCTGAAGGCCTGAAGTTGCTTTTCCACTAGCATAAGGAATAAGCAAAGCAACGAATAAATATTTCACAGCTAGCATTTGGGGAAAAACAACCTACTGACATCTTTCTGCTTTTGGAAATAGACAAATCAACATTAGGGTATTGGGATGGCTGGATTAGGGGGTTATCAAAAATAAAAGCATACATAGGGGCAATACAATTGGCCAGAATACTATCAGGCAGCTGAAAAAAGAAGCCAGGGGAGCGGAGTCCCAGAGTTCTCAAGATTCAGGTTGGTTTCATAGGGTCAGTTACTTGATGCTCTTCCTTGAACCCATTCACAGGCTTACTTCTATTAAAATTCGTAGATCCACCCACAAATAGAGGCATCCTGTAGGGAAAAATAGTTATAACATACAAATTAATTTGATGTTTCTGGCTTCCATAATTCTCTAATGCTTCTTATCTGGAGCTTCTTCCATGACAATCAAACGGCAAGAGATGTGAACAGCTATTATCAATAATATACCCCAAAGATTCAAAGATAGCTCTAACGGGTTTTGGTAACTGGGTGAAATTGCTAGTGACAAAGAAAAGTGATTTAAAAAACCGTAGCAGAGAAAAGAGTAAGCAAGCTCAAAAACCTCAGTTAACAATGTTAATACCATGCTGGCTAATGCACAAACAACTTCAATTTCCTTAATTAGCTCAGAGTTAGGTGACAACATATTTAATCAGTAAGCTAACAAGTGCAGCAGCTGATTGCTCTCACCACCGTGTGTGTATGTTTTGACTGAAAAAAGTAAATAAAATTACTTTAACTGCAGTAATAAAGTGGCATCCTAATTTTATTACTGTAGCAACCTTCTGGAACTACCATACAGCAGTGAAAATTGATTATTTCCCAAGTGCTTCTTTCCCTCCTTAACATGTCACTGTGGTTAACCCTTTGGGGATGTGATGGTTAACTCAGAGTCCATCGGTCAGAGACAGACCACATCACCCCCATGTTCTATGTCTCTTCTCTAAGGGACTGAGATGGTTCTGAGTGCATTGCTTGAACTCCCATTAGCAGCTATGTTCCTTGGTGGCAAAATGTGGCCTTTGGCAGACAGAGGGATCTGCTCAAAATTCAGTGTTTTTCCAATTAGTTAAACACACCTAGAAGCCAGCAGTGTGTCTGCTTGTTTTTTTTTTTTTTTTTAAGTGTTTCTGTCAGTGAGATCAGGAATAAGTGTCATTTTTCTCATCTTCTTCCTGACCTATATAGGGATTTTCATTTATTTATTTTATATTAACCAGCTTGGATTTTGCTATGATTTTCTTAGGTTAGCAAAGGAGAGGTCTCATAAGCAATGTTACTCACTCAGGAAACATGTCTTCCTATATCCTCGGTCCACCGGGGGCTACCATATTTAGAGTACATTGTTCTTCAAACCATTGTACAGTTTAAACCAATAACATGTAATGAAAACAGCCAATAGTAACCTGCTCCTTTGCCATCATTACTTATACAAGGTGAGGGACTCGGTTTATCTATATTAAGTTTTCTTGCCTTTAGCCCTCATCAAAAATACTGAGATAAAGGTCTGCCTGGAAAGACTTTTGTTACCCCCTTATGAAAACTCCTGATCCAATATATCAGGAAGAATTTTAATTAAAATTAAGAAAAAGCCAAAACCTAGGATCTAGGATACTTTTATTTATCTCAGCTGGAGTGGTGATGTTGTACACCATCATCTTCATCACTAGCTTCATTAGGTGTGAATATGCCTAGTTCTTAGCTGCTTTATTTCATTTAATCCACACAACCACTGTAGGAAGTAGACATTACAATACCTATTTTTCAGATGAGGAAATAGAAGCACAGAGAAGTATATATTGCAGTGAGATCTGAACCCAGGCCTTCACTGTGCTTCTCAAGCTGATCTTAACCATATTGCTAAATTCCTTCTTATCCTGCATTATTAAGGCTACTCCAACTTGTTTTGGGTATCCTGTGTGTTATAGGAGAGACTCAGAGTTCTCTTATCTTTGAGCCTATTGGGACTTACAGTTATCCACATAATGCAGGTCTAATCAATGGCTTCTCATTGACCAAGTTCTTCTCAGCACTAGAGATTGATCCAGGGGGATATTCCTTATTTTTCTTTCTAGAATGACACACCTCCTCTCTTCTGAGTTCATTTCAAAAAATAGGATACCCATAGGCCTTGCAGCCAGCTAGGCATGAGTTCAAACCTTGACTCTGTCTCTTATTATCTGTGTGACTCTTGAACAAGTTACTTAATTTTTGAACCTAAGTTTTCTCATTGGTGAAATGGAGATACAGATACGCTATATATACTCTGTTGGGCATTAAATGAGATCGTAGCGCTGTATTTATGGACTTCAAGATATATATGAAACCCCCAAACAAAAACCTCACAATTAGATAGAGCCACCAAAATATTGCGTAATATAGGCTTACTTGTCAAGTTTATTGTTTACATACCACTTGTGTTATCAATATCTGGAAGCCTGGAAACATATTTCAATGAGAAGTTAATAATATTTGCACTACTAGTACAGAGATATATGGAAGACTTTTGAAATGTCTTTCTCTACATCTATGGGGCAACTTGAGTGGTTTACATTTCTCTTGTTCTCTCTTGGCTTTGGGTTTCTGCTACCATTGGATTCATTTAGTTGTGGATTATCTCATCATCGAAAATATGTTGTGACTAATTTCCAGTGGCTCCCCACAACTAGGTAACAGACTGAGCCTTCCTGTGTCAGGTATCAGTGACCCATTAACAGTCATCTACTGAAGCCTGTGGGCAGTGGATTCCATTGCAACCCATATACAAACAATTTAAAATTGAGATTTAACCATATTCTTAAAAGTCCTTGAGCCATTCTTAATGGCTCACCTCTAGAGGGCTTGGTTTTCACTCTGTGCTTAGCTTCTCTTCCTCTCTGCAAACTTCTCTCTTCCTCTCTCCACTTTCCCAATCCTCCTGGAAACACCCACATTTGTACCTAATTATGCAGAGAAATAATTTAGTTCTTTTCATTTCTCTCCTCTACCTTCTGAACTTTATTTTTCTCCCCAAACCAAGTAGCTCATCAATGGGTTTTGCTGTGTTCCAGAACTTATGCCACTCTCTAGGGAGACAGAAGCTCCTGTAGTGTAGTTAGAGTTTCAAATCACATTCTCCCGCCCTTCACCCACTGTATGTTCATTCATAAAGTTCTTATTAAACACCTATTGTATGCCTAGTAATGTTAAGCAAAAACGGTAAAGAATGTCTGCCTCTAAAGGGCTTACGTAGGTCACCTTTACCATTCTTGTCTATTAATAACTGTTGTGACTTGGGGAAATAGCAATAGAACTGAAAACCGAGATAAAACATATTCTCCCATGGGGCTCCTGGGTGGCTCAGTCGGTTAAGTGTCTGCCTTCAACTCAGGTCATGATCCTGGGGTCCTGGGATCGAGCCCCGCATTGGACTCTGCTGAGTGGGGAGTCTGCTTCTCCCTCTCCTTCTACCCCTTCCCCTTCTCGTGCTCTCTCTCTCTCAAATAAATAAATAAAACCTTTAAAAAAACATTCTCCCTTCATAATGTGGGATTAGCAAAATGCTGCTTCTAATTCATTGTCTTCACAATTGGAGAGTCAAAGTACTATATCAGCATTGATACTCTGAGTAGTAATAAGGTAAAAAAAAAAAAGTAGTATGGACATCACAGCATAATCAGAAAAGTCAAACTGAGAGCTCAGAGTAAAATAGCCAAAGAAATGAGAAACAGGATTTGGGTTAAAATTTAGATTCTTCTCTTTTTCACCTCTGGATTCACAGTTCTACTTCCTTGCCACTCATGTGGCAATGTCTCTGTATTTCTTTGTGCCCCTGGACTATTCATTTAGAAGATAGTAAGAGAAAGTTGGCAGGTGATTACTTATTGTAGAGTTTTGAAAAGGAACTGGAAGAGCCAAGAGTGTTGAAATGCAATGGGACAGAAGTATTAAAACCTCTATCTTGTAGCCTATTGATATATTCATCTGTGACTTTAAGATGATTCATTTTGTAATAACCAAAATTTAGCATTTTAATATGTCACATATCAACTCTAAAAATCCTGTTTTTAATGGAAGCAATGACTTAAGAGAAGTTATATCAAGACATCTAAAAGAGGCTGTTAAAATAAAACTTCAACTGTGATTTGAAAGAGTTAATTTAGAAAGCTAACATATGTACCAGGTGCATTCCTACCTAAAACACTCTAAAAATAATACAGGATTCTCAGAATGAGGACCAAAAGGGACATTTAGTACTAGCATATTTTGTTTGTCTCCTAATAATTTCTGTAAAAAAACATTAAGCAGTTTTAGATGGACATCAATTTTGTTTTCTCGCCCCTGTGGACTAGGCTATTTTATCATCTGCAGGAAATCAGAGAAAAATAATTGTATTGTAAAAATGATTCTGGCTAGCTTCAAAGTTTTTAATTGCTTTATTTTTTCCCCTTGAAACACCTGATATTTAACAGGCAGAAAAAAGTACATGGAGAATAAACATTTTTATAAATAAACAATAAGCACCAAAGAATATTACTGACTGCAGTTGAAGCCTCCCACAAAAATAGATTAACAGAAAAAATAAGGCTCTCTTCCATAAATTGGCTTAACAGGATGTGCTGTCTTAAGGATCTCTCCAGGATTGCAAAATACTGTCACTTCAGTGATGAGAGGAGCCTAAGTAAATTGTACTCACTAGTGACATTTCTGTGCAATGCAGACATTTCACTCCTTCTTGCTCAGAGTCCAGACACAGGGCAGAACCAGCCAAAATGGACAAGAGCATGGAAATATTTCTCCAAAGCATCTCTACTGGCATTTTCCTGAAGTTTTAGCACACAATGGGGCTTTTCCTTGACAGGAAAGTTCCATTTTTCATCCTCCGGAAAGCCATGATTACGTCCTGTTTTTAATGCCTCAGAAGGAGCTGAAGCTTTTCTTCAGATTAAAGTCATCGTCTGAGTGACATGAGGAAGGAATCCATCAGTTATCACCCAGGGAACAGACTTGTCACCAAGGGAACAGTTTTAGAGGAGCAAAGGCTGAAGGGGTATTTATAAGACAGAGGAATCAGCTATTTCCAGGATTTTTAATGGATACGGTTTCAGGTTGCGATAATCCAAAGGTGGGAGAGTTGGTCACCCTTTAAAAAAAAGTAATTAAACAACATCATTCACCATTTTGATTAAAGCCAAACTGGGTTCTATTAAATTTCCCTTGGAAATACCCCTATTTCCTTTTCCCTTGTGTGAACTCTGTCTCATCTCATGCACACTGCTGTTTCTGTCTTCCGCAATCTTTGACCGGCAAGAATGCCAACAAGGGAGACCAGTGCAGAGGGCAGTATGGGAGCAATCTTATGTGCTCCTATTTAAAACAAGCAAACAAGCTGAAACAGCTGGAAGAGATGGAAGAGAGATGCTGCAATTTATTCCTGTCTGTGCTCAGTGTCCTGCGGAAACTGGAAACACATTTTCCCCTTTCAGCATGGCATGGTAGAGGTAATTGTCAACAGGAATTACAAATGCAGAGAAAAACGATGTACTTGGGTCAGCGTGAAACTGTAACAATGGATAAACCTACTTCTAATAGAACATGTGCTTTCTGATTCCTCTCCCACCCCAAAAATGTAACTGACCTCCTCTTGCAAGGGAACAGAATAGAGAATTGTTTAAGAATATGGGCCAGAGGAGCCTGAAAGGCTTTGTTTTGAATCTCAGTTTTATTAATCTGTGACCTCGAGTGATGCAGCTTCCTAATTATAAAATGGGGATGATAACTGCATGACATTATATAGTTGCCATAAAGATAAGGAATGCGTGGTGCATATAGCATAGCATATAGAATTGTCAAATCACGATGTTGTAAACCTGAAACCAATGTAACATTGTGTGTCAACTATACTTCAATTAAAAAAAAAAAAAAGATGAGGTATATGACATGGTTAGCACAGTGCCTGGCACATAGTAAGTACTCAAAATATGTTAGCCATTGATTAGCACAGAAATGTGGAAATGCAGCTGATTAATTATGGAGAAGTAAATGGAATTTACTAATGGATTAATTCAACAAAGCACTGCTACTATACAGAGATGCTCTTTAGGCTTGGAGATGCAATGACAAACAAAAGAACCAGTCTCTGCTGTCATGGTACTTAGGGTGGAGTGGTGGAGACAGGTCTTAATTTGATAATTGCACAAATAGCTCTATACAATTATACTAAATGACTCAAAGAAAATATAACTAATGCCAGGAGAGAATATAATAGGGACCCTAACTAGACTCCAGTGTCAGAAAAGATCTTCCTGAGAAGGTAATATTCAAACCAAAACTTGAAGGATCAGTAGGAGTTAGCCAGATAAAAGAGGTTGGAGCTGGTGGTGTGTGCTTCAAATAGAGAGAACATTGTGTACCAAAGGGCTGGTGCAGTAATGAACTTGCCCTATTTGAGGGAAAGAGAGTAGGCCGATGAGAAGAAGGAGAGTGAGAGAGGGAAAGGGGGAGTGAAGAGAGAAAGTTGGCAGAGATAAGTAGTGGCCAGGTCATGCAGAAATTTCTAGGCTTGTATTGACATTTTGACATTTTTTCTTAAAAAAAAGTCATGAGGCAGTTAAAGGGATTGGAGCATAGCAAGGGACAGATTAGACTTATATTTTATAGAGATCATTCTGGCTACTGTTTGAGAATGGATAGGACAAGGAAAGAATGGATGTACAGAAAGAAGGTAGACCTTCACTGGAGATGTCCCGGTAAAAGTCAATGAAGAGGGTAGTGAGAGTGTAGACACAGGGACATTGATAGGATTAGAGATGTGTTTGGAAAGTTGGAGTGGGAGAAGTTGGTGGTGCATTGGAGTGATGGGGGTGAAAGAGAGGCAGGCTCAAGGATGACTCACTGATGTCTTGGTTCAAGCAAGTAGATAGATGTACATGTCAATTCCTGATGAGCTAGTTCATTCACTTAATAACATTGCTGTTGATGAGGTTCATAGATAGCCATTACGGATTTGCTGTTTTATTATATAAATACATTGATGTCATTTGGTGTCAGCGTTGTCAATTTAAATTTGGGAAGGCGTAATCAAATATTTCCTAATAACGTTTTGTAGTAAGTTGCCAAACATATAGATTTCCAGAGCAAAAACTCTTTCCTTTTATGTATGCCCTGCTGCACTTCTGGTGTTTTTGATGGATTTTACACATACAAATCTTTTTTTGGTATTTAGGAATTTCTCTGTCTTCCTCCTTCTTAACCTCCTTCTCTGCCCCCTTTCTCTCTCACAGCATAGGGTCCATCATTGTGGGCACTTACCTCCCATGAAAGCTGTCTGAAGTGAGATAATAATAAGATGGATAAAAGTATGCTATAAAAAATGGTGCCTACCATTAAGCATAGATACAAGCCACTGAAGTGTGGGTAAGGAAGAAGAGGCTTTCTCAACAGCTTATTGGGTTAATTGAATGGGAGCAGTAAAGGAGATTTCTCAATTCCAGAAGTGAGGACATTCAACATTGCTATAATCTCATACTCAAGAGTAAATAAATATGGAGTAAAATGGTATTTTTCTGCCGCTTCACTCCTGCTGTCATGGTGGTGACTATAGCATTTTGAAGTATTTTGACATTATTACCCAAGGTAATGGGGGAATATGGAGTGGCATTCCCTCTTTCAATCTGTTTTGTTCTATATGTCTATTGTGTCTCTATTATTTTGGGAACACAAATTCAGTTAAAAACTAAATTAGAGGGCGCCTGGGTGGCTCAGTTGGTTGGGCGACTGCCTTCGGCTCAGGTCATGATCCTGGAGTCCCTGGATCGAGTCCCGCATCGGGCTCCCTGCTCGGCAGGGAGTCTGCTTCTCCCTCTGACCCTCCCCCATCTCATGTGCGCTCTCTCATTCTCTCTCTCTCAAATAAATAAATAAAATCTTTAAAAAAAAAAAACAACAAAAAACTAAATTAGAGCAACCTCTTAATTTGTTTAACTCTACAAAGAAAACTCTCAGTATTAGTTTATACATTAAGGGTTGGAGAAATAATTTCTGCTTTAAATTATAGATGATAAAATACTATTAATAATGTTAGTAAATAATAAACCAATAAAGCGATCTTTTACTGTTAAAAATAAGCATGTAACACTTTCAGGGTCATAAAACATGTGGAGGTGACTACATTTTGATGTTTTATGAGCAATACTTAGATGGCATTTGCAATAGACTGAATATGTCGCCCCAGAATCCGTATGTTGAAGAACTAATCCCCAGTATAATAGTATTTGGTGGTGGGTCCTTTGGGAGGTAATTTGGGTTAGATTAGGTCATGTGAGTGGGGCCCTCACAATGGGATTAATGCCCTTATAAAAAGAGGAGAAAACAGGAATCTGTCTCTTGGCCACGTGAGGATACTGCAAGAAGGTGGCTATCTACAAGCCAGAAAGTAGGCTCTAAGCAGAATCCAACAGGCTGGCACTCCAGGTCTTGAACTTCCAGCCTCCGGAACTGGGGGAAATCAGTGTTTGCTGCTTAAGTCACTCAGTCTGTGGTGTTTGGTTACAGCAGCCTGAATAGACTAAAATAGCATGGCTTTAATTCTTCTGTGTATTTGCATACTTTTTAAACTGAGGAGACTGAGATGATATTAAAGCAAGACCTTTAATTAGGTCAGGTGTATACTTTTTATCTTGTTGGTTTCAACACTGTTGCTTCTTTATCCTTCACATTACTCTTAGACAGGTATCGACTGCTGGGCATTACGTTTGTGTGAGACTGAGTATGTGTGTGTGTGCGTGTGACTGTGTGTGTGGGCCGATTAGACAGAGGCTGAGGGAGAGAGACTGAAATTCTAGATTCTGATCTTCTCACTGGATCATTCAAAAAGGAAATGGGAACAGACATTTATGGAGTCTTTCCTCAGTGCCCAGCTTTTTACATACATTATTTTTCTTGGTCTTTTCAAGAACTTCATTTTATACATGATGAACCTGGAGCTAAGAGAGGTTAAATAATTTGTCCGTAGTTATACAACTGGTAGAAGACTGAATTATAATTTCAAAGTTGGCTCTGCACTTCCGAATTCAAGTCCTTGTCTGTATTTCTCGCATGGCTTCTGTTGAGGATTTGCATCTCCACCCAATTCATCAATTGTGGAATTTATGAGCCAGCTTTTACTCAGGCCTTGCCTGATTCAGCTGGGGAGACAGGACATCAAATAACCAGATGATGCTGCATACACGATGATGTAGAGTGTAGACTAAAGGCACATTCATATTTGGAGAAGAGAAATGCATTATGGTTAGTGTTAGCCGTGAAGGAACACACACACACACAGACACACACAGACACATGCACACACACACACACCTTGAGAGGAGCACGTTTAGGTTGCCAGAGAAGAGGGTGGCGGGCATGATGATGCAACACAGAGGTGATCGTGAGCACTGAGAGCGTCAGAAGCTGGTGAGGGGTTTCCCCATGGTGCAGGTGAGACAGACCACTGTTGGAGACCTCAGGCCAGATTGAAGAGTACGGCATCGATCCCGTTAATAGCTCATTTTAGCCCAACACACAGCTCAGCATTAAGAGTTCGGGAGCTGCTTGGTCAAGGCACCAATGCTAATTTTTATGGGATTTGCAAGAAGCAGAAGTAGTTAGACTGAGCGAGGCAAAACTTGTATTGGGCTTATACTGCAAATAAGACTGAATTCTAGTCATTTTGTGTTCCGGTGTGGTTTGGAGGAAAAAAAGCTCTGTTTTCTTCAAAGCTGATGATAAATTAAGCATGTTTTCTGTCACGAAAATTGACAAGATTAAGTGTCCCATGGTCATCGCATTTCTGATTATGGAACGATCATTAACAAGCAAACATCTGGCCATTATTCCTGATGAATCTGTTCCTTGATATCTCTTGACAAGGAGAGCGGGAGGGGTCAGTGAATTCAAGCCCAGATGAGCCCCATTTCAACGACCCTGGTTATTGACTCTCGTAGTTATTGTTAATGAAGCATTCTGCATAATTGATTACTTGATACTGAAAGATATATCCGTCATATTGTGCCATAGGGCACTCGCCTTGGCTCAGAGGCAGAACACTACTCCGAAGAATGTGTGTTTGGAGCTCTGGTTGGCGACTCGGCACAGTGAATACAGAAGACCATGGGGGCTGGGGGTAAAGCATTGATTAGTCACTGGTTCCTGACACCAAGCTATGGACGACTGAGTGACAAGTGAGAGGTCTTCCCCAAGACCCAGAAAGCTTTATGCCTCAAGACACCCTTTTCCTGAGCGCTAAGGACAACTCCCTGACTGACTCACTGCCATGACAAGTGACACTTCAGAGACTTGCTGAGCGAACCGTCAAGAAGGGCATGCATCAGGGCAGTCTCCTACGTGGGGTGTGCTATTTCTGGACTTTGCTGCACACAGGCAAGCTGCTAAGTTACACCTTTCTGGAGCTTCTTCTGCCACCTCATCAGCCAATGTGTTTCACTTCAGAGTTCAGGGAGGATGATGAACAACCAAGCAGGATTCTCCTGGAGCTCAGACAGAAGAGGAGCTTCTTCTTCCAGGCTGTGCCCCTCCAACTCCAAAGCTGCATGCACCAGTGTTGTTGTGAGCAGAAGCATCTTTCTACCCGGCAGCCCTGGTCCCCCGTGCTCCTGACTTGCTAGAAGCCGTGCAGAGTCGGCAGCAGGTCTGGGATGGAGCGCAGAGTCCTTTCTACTCTGCTCTGTCTCCTCTATGGAGAAAAGGGTAATGCATGAGGTCTGCAGTGATCAAATAATGCAGAGAACAAGGCCAAAGCAATTGCTCTTTCTTACTTCACACATAGGAAGCACTGAGAGGTTGCCCAAGTCGTCCACAGTGACACAGCTGGTGTGACATTTTCTTCTCTCTCGTTTCTCTGTTCTACTTCTCCTGCTTCCAGTTGTTTTGGCTCTCCGTGGATAGAGACTTTTCTCTCTGTCTCATCCACGGCTTTCCTGGGACCACTACCCTGGTTCGGACCCCTAGCTAGCCAGGCCCCATTTTGCCTGTCTCCCTGCCTCCAGCCTCTTTTCTTCTTCAGGTTCCCTTTCATGGTGTTGCTGAAATGAGAGGTTTACACCCCTGACCGTGATACCCTGCTGCTCAAAGTTTTCCAGTGTCAAATCACTTCTAACAGAGGGAAAACCAAGAAGCTAAGTATGGTATTCAATTTCATCCATTATCTGTCCCCAGCTATTAGGTAATGGAAAGTGAACCAGCCTGGGAAGCTGGGTGGCTGAGGGGCACCTCGGCTCAGCCATTAGCTGTGCAACATGGGAAACGCGCTTAATCTCTCTGCGATTCAGTTTCCTCTGGCGCAGTGTGAGAATTGAGGATGGAAGGAACACGCACGTATTTTCACACTGTTCTAATTTCAACCTCAGCACCTGAGTACTCTCTGTCCCGATCCACGTGCTTTCGTCAACTGTACCTCTCGCTAGTATCTCACGCAACCATTCTTATGATTTGATTTTATCCTGTTGAAATCCTATCCATCTTTTAAGATACCACCAAAAAGCTGCTGGGAGCCACTCCGCATTGTTCAGAATAGCTATGCCAACTCCTGACTATGTTCTCTTGTACCTCATTTTCTTCTTCAACACTTTCTATCATGGCTGTCTGTACACCCACTTTCTTTTTTCCTTCTTCCTTAAAGGTAGAGCTGTGTCTTATTCATCCTTGTTTCCCTTTAAGGCCTGGATCAATGTTTTTCACCAAATACGTGTCCAGTAAAAATTCATTGAATTGAAAAACTGTAGTTTGTGCCAAGAAAAAAAAAAAAGTGCTTTTTTTTTTTAATCACTGGAAACCGATCGGGGTAGTACCTCAATTCAGCAAGAAATTATGTAATGAGATTTAGCTATAACTCACACTGATTTTTATGCTAACTGGTTCATTTCAGGTGTCGTTGGGGCATTCACAACTGAACTGGCCTGTTCATTACTGGATATTTTGCCACACACGTATTAATTGGTGATATCCATCTTATCTGTTACTATCTACTTCCAGGCTGGTAGGAGGAGTCCTCGCCTAGGTCTAAGCACATTCCATAGTGGAAGCAAACACATGTGTACATATCTGACAGATGGATGGGAAGGTCCATAAAGATTCAATTTGCATAAGGAAACAAGGAAAGTCCTGGAAGAGAATTTATCCTAAAGTCAGATGGAGTCAGTCAAGGTTGGTCAGTAATAAAGACCCAGCGGTCAGGGAGATGTCCTTCTGACAAATGATAATATCGACTGGTAACATTTATTGAGTGCTTACCAAATGCCAGGCATGGTACTAAGAGCTTCTTTGTAAGCATTATCTTGCTTAATCTCTATTTTGCCCTATTAAGGTACTAACTATGATCCATCTCTTAGAAATGGAGGAAACTCAGGGAGATCAAACATGTCTGTTACGTATTTAGTAAGTAGCAGAGACAGAACTGAACCCAGGTAGGCCTGACTCTAGAGCAGGGTTCGGTCAACTACAGGCCGAATCTGGCTGTGGTGGTCTGTTTTTACATGCCCCTCAAACTAAGCACGTTTGTACATTTTTGGTTTTGTAGAAAAATCAAAACGAAAACAAAGAATATGCGACCGCAGCTGTATGAGATGTGCAAAGCCTGAGGCATTTACTATCTGGCCCTTTATAGAAAACTTTTGCTGAGCTCTGGGCTGGCAACCCCAAGGCCCCCCAGTAAGCCAAGGCCTGTAGAATCATTGCTGGGCCAGTTGCCCCATGGAACGTGCCTTTCAGTAGTAGGGAGAGAAACTGCGGCGAATAATACTTGGACAAGTGATTTCACTGAGAATTCCTGAAGATACCAGGGGATAAGACTACCACTCTTGTCCGCATGAGACCAAATATAGCGCAAGAAAAGGACAGAGACCTGAAACACGGTGGCTTTTCTCTCCTAAAGATGACCGAGGCTTTGTGGAACTCTGGCTGCAGCAGGCTGCCAAGCTTCGGCTGCATGGGGCAGCACACGTGGGCGCTAGATCTTTGTGAAGCGAGGCAGCTTGTGACCACAGACCTGCCTGAGAGAAGACGAACCAGAGAATAAAAGAGAAGCCATCCCACGGCAGCTGACAATAGATTTTTATGAACACATAGGACTTAAAACCTGATTCTATCTAGGAGGGAGGGATGAGTAAGTGGAACACAGGATTTTTAGGGCAGTGAAACTATTCTGTAGGATACTGTAATAGTGGATATAGGATATTATGCATTTTATGAAACCCATAGAAAAATGCAGCACAGAGAGTGCACCTTAATGGAAAGGATGGGTTTGGTTAATAATAACTGTGTCAACATTGGTTCATCAACTGTGACAAATGCAGCACACCAATGCGAGATATTAATAATAGGGCAAACTGTACAGGAAGATGGGGGAGGGCATATATGGAAACTCTATGCTTTCTGCCCAATTCTTCTATACATCTAAAACTGCTCTAAAAATAAAGTTCAATGGGTGCCTGGGTAGCTCAGTCGGTTAAGCGTCTTCCTTCGGCTCAGGTCATGATCCCAGGGTCCTGGGATTGAGCCCTACATCAGGCTCCCTGCTCAGTGGGGAGTCTGTTTCTCCCTCTGTCCCCCCCGGCCCCGGGCACACGCTCTCTCTCTCTCTCTCCTCTCTCACAAAAATAATTTTAAAAATCTCAAAAAATAAAGTTTACTAATTAAAAAAACTCTCCTAGATTTTATCATTCTAAAATCATTTTTATTTGTTGGGGGAGATATCTCATAGAACTATGATCTCATAATAACAGGTGAGGATGAGTCATGAAATATTATTTATTCTCTTAAGAGAAGCTCATTAGTGTCCCTCTTCCCAGAAGACTTGTGTGGCCTGGTGAAAACCATTTATTGCCAGTAATTTATTATTTAACTGCACACTTGTCAGTTTGAGCGAAAATTATCAGACATTTCTCTTATTGAGAAAGTGGTTAGTAGTTAATGGAAAAAGACTGTGAACCCATCAAAGAAACTGTTAGAAAAACTTTAACAAATATATCAACAAGAGCAAATGTTTATTAACTTCTCACCAAGTGGCAAATTCTATGGTACGTTAAAAGATGTATAAGACGTGGCTCTTACCCATAAAACAACAAGCAATCTCAGTGATAAGCTCAAATGTATTTGCATATGAGTAAGACTGCATTTTTCATTTAAAAATTAATTACTGAGTGCTCATTAGGTGCCAGATACTGTTTAAGTCCCTGAAGAAAAATTCTTACTCTTGTGGAGGTTATGTTTTAATGACAAAAATCAGATAGTAGGCAAGGAAAAAATAAATAATTTTCATTAGTAATTAATGTTATGAAGGAAATAAAATGGGGCAATGTGATAGTGATCTGGAGTGAGAACTGGTTTAGAGTTTGTGTTCAGGAAAGACCACACAGAGCAGGTGACATCTAAATGAGATCTGCATCATAAAACAATTATATATTCATATTACAGGCTATGTGGGTTGGGTGGGAAGGGAATTTCTCTCTCTCTCTTTTTTTTTTTTTCTCATTGCTATACTCATAGGTAGAGAACTGAAACCAGAACCTACAACCTCCCTGTTTCCACAGTGGAGAGGAGTGATTTATCTGATTCCTTATGATCTAAGAATTAAGAATTTTCACTGGACTAAAATTCGCTGGTGGGAGGAATCATTGTACCTAAAAGTAGGAAATCGATTCCACAAGACCTCTTTCACCACCTGAGGATGGCAGGCTTTCTTGGTTGGCTTGAAGGAGACATCTCACCAGAATCTTTTCTCCAATTCCATCTGCGTGTCAGCCTCTCTGTTGGAGGTGGCAGGTAAGTCCAGTTGGGCTTATCTGGTGAATCCTGCCATTTGCCATTAAGGAGGAGGAACAGGAAATCCCACTTCAGGCTCAGGCCTAAATGTCTTCATCTATACCATAGCTTATCAATAGAGTTTATACAGCACAATTTGATAAATTAGAACTTTATTTTCTGTTTGGCTAGTAAAACTTGTGCATATATTTCTGGAAAGGAGGAGTGGTGAGGGATATCCTGAGTTCTGAGAAATAAAGAAAGGTTTTAAAGAAAGGAAGAACAAAAAACTGCCAAGAAAAGAATGGTTTGAAGATACACTTACCTTCTCATTGTCTGCAAGTAGTTCACTGACATTGCATTAACCTTCACACATTATGTCTATTACATTATAAATTAGGATAATACTAATAATGCACTCTGAGAAAAAAACTTCCTTTCAAATGCCTTTTTAAGAGCACAGACTTTGAATTTAGGCCAGGGTTTGTTGTTTACTAGTTGTATTGAGCAAGGTACATAACCTCTCTGCATCTATTTTTCCATTAGGAAAATGGGGATAATACTCTTATTTTGAAAGATGTTTTTGAGGATTAAAAATTGTGATGATTACCAAACATTGCCTGACATATTATGGCTACTCAGTAAATGGTAGCTAGTGATAGGTTATCAGGAATAGGCTCACAGTTCCCAGCTCCTGAATATGCTGTCTCCATATATATTAGAAAAATATGTATAACTTAACTGGAGTAGAATTCTAGGGACTATTAGTCTACAGGAATGCACAGACCATCCATCCATCTATTCACTTATTCACTCATTCATTCATTCATTCATTCAATAAATGGTGAGTATCTACGAAGTGTTGTGTAGATGCAAAACTAAAGAAGGCGTGATCGCTTTTCTTCGGGAATGTCAAACCTAGTAGGGAAGATAAAGGCTCACAAACAATGATAGAATGTAGACTGCATTGAGAATTTTCATATGAAGAATGAAAATGCTACAGGATATCTGAAGACAGGAAAACAACTTCTTTGTGGCCAACATCTATAGCAGCAGTTAAGGTTTGTGGTGAGCCACTGTGCATCATTCAAGAGGATTAGGTATCCTCCCTTAAAAATTCCTGGTCCCAATCCTAGAGGTCAGAGCAGTGGGTTCCGAGTAACACATAGTTATTCAAAACAGGTAGAGCCATAGCTTCTTTCCTTCACATCACTATTGCATAATACTCCATTCCAATTTTTCTCAGAACCAGCATCAAATCAGGAGTCCTTTAGAGTCTTTGAGGTATTTTACCAATGAAATTCTAAATTTAAATACCTTGTCATGTTACATTTTCAAGTTTTATTTCATGGATAATTTGTTGCAATGAGTATTTCAGTTTGAGTTTCTTAGAGAAGTGAGCTCTGTAAATATGAAAAGTTATTTTTAAGAAAGATTTATTTAGTAACCAAAATAGAAGACACCCCCAATTTCTTATGTTTTAAAAAGTGACAATTTTAAATGAAGGGTTGGACTTCATCTTTCACTTCTTAGGGGTTACAAAGAAAGAATACACTGAAAATGATATTGTACTTGGAAAAAAAATAATTCTCTCATTCAAAACTTTAGTTCTTGGGAGTTTTTTTTTTTTTTCATGTCACGAACCATGATTGATTTTACTTGTTATCCCTACAATGTTAATATTTATATAGTTTCCACTAAGATATTTCTCTTTTAAAGAAAGCAATCTTGCACAATTCACAGCACTCACCAAAAAAAAAAAAAAGAAAGCAATCTTAAAACTACGTGTTGGGTTCATACAGAATAATTACTAGGAGAATAAACTGAGCCATCTGGTCAACTTCTAGTTGTATGGATTACTATCATCATTATTATTGGACAATTCAAAGGATTTTGGACTCTTAGATTTTCCACTGTTGTATCAACTGAGAGAAGCAAGCAACAGCACAAGTCTGGAGCCAGTAAGTCATAGATGTCACTTAGGTTCCCATTCTGTAACACAGAGTGCTTTTTTGCCCAACAGGGATGTTTTAAGTGACCCTGAATCAATTAGTTTCAATTCTCAGTATATATAGTGTGTTGGTTGAAAGTGTAACTTCTGGAGTCAGACTGGCTGGACTCAGATTCTGGCCCTGCCCATATTATCAGTAGGACCTTTGGAGAGTTACTTAAATTTTCTATGCATCACGGGGCACCTGGGTGGCTCAGTCATTAAGTGTCTGCCTTCGGCTCAGATCATGATCCCAGAGTCCTGGGATCCAGCCCCGCATCGGGCTCCCTGCTCAGCAGGAAGCCTTCTTCTCCCACTCTCACTCCTGCTGTTTGTGTTCCCTCTCTCGCTGGGTCTCTCTCTGTCAAATAAATAAATAAAATCTTTAAAAAAAGATTTCTATGCATCACTCTTCTTATCTATAAAACAGGAGACGGGATAACTGTTTTCACTTCATGCAGTTTAAGTATGTAAGAATTAAACAAGTAAACCACTAGGAGAAGTAGCAGGCACATAATGAGTGTTGATTCCCATGATCCCCAAAAGCTCTGTATATGGTAGACTAAAAGGTTCTGGTCACTGGTTCCAATGTATGGGAGGTTTTTTTTCCCCCATACCAGCTAGCAATTCTTGGACACTGCTGGGTGTCCTATAATTCAACTCAATTCTGATGCTGTCTACCCAGAGATAGCATCAGATTCCACAGGTTAACAGTTCAGTCCTACAAGACTGTCCCCCAACCCATCCTACAGGGTGTCACCTGTGCTTCTGATCGAAAGTTCCAAAGACTTCCTCTTTGGGCCTGATTAATTTGTTAGAGCAGATCATAGAGCTCAGAGAAACATTTTACTTGGTAGATCATTGGTTTATTATAAAAGGATATAACTCAGGAACAACCAGATGGAAGAGATCCAGAGGGCAAGGTATGGGGAAAGGGTGTAGAGTGTCCATGCACTCTCCCAGGTGCATTTCCTCGCATCTCCATATGTTCACCTACCTGGAGGTTCTCTGAACTCTGATTTTTTAGGAGGCTTTATCACATAAGTGTGACTGATTAAACCATTGGCCACTGGCAGCTGATTCAACCTTGAGGCCCTCTGCCCTCTCAGGACTTCAGAGGGGGAACTGAAAGTTCCAACCTTAAATCACAGGCTGGGTCCCCTGGCAACCAACCCCCATCCTTAGGTGCTTTCCAAAAGTCACTTGGTGAACATACCAAAAGACATCCTTGTAACTCTCAGCACTTCGGAAATTCCAATGGTTATATAAGCTCTGTGCCAGAAATAGGGACAAAGGCCAAATATATATTTCTTATTATAAATCACAATATCACATTATCGTTACCCCATTCTATAGATGAAAAGCCTGAAGAGTGTAAAGGTAAAATGATTTGTCCCTACACACAGGGTTTAGAAGGTAGCAACAGATGGACCTAAGGAGTCTGACCTTAAAGCTTTTTCAGGCAGAAAGAAGAGCAATAACAAATTTGAGTTTTCCAAGTTGCTTTAAGTGCAGGGCTGGTTCCCAGGTATGAAACAATCCCTGGATGTCTTATACTTGTTAATACACATTTCATGCTACGGTTGGAAGAGGAAAGTGCTGGAATGATACAAATGGAGGATAAAAAGTGTCAGGATGTTATTTTAGAAATAGAGCAATGCAAGTGAAGGAGAGAAGTGGCTGTATGGTATAGCGCAAGGGAATAAGCATGCCAGCATGGTATATTATTTAGTATGCCAGCCCATCTGAGCTAGGGATAAGTCCAAAAAGTAAGTCATGTATTTCTTTTCCTGCTAGGTTTAGGATAAATGTTTATTAAAAACTTGGAATTTGGGCGCCTGGGTGGCTCAGATGGTTGAGCATCTGCCTTCGGCTCAGGTCATGATCCCAGGGTCCTGGGATCGAGTCCCGCATCGGGCTCCCTGCTCCTTGGGAGCCTGCTTCTCCCTCTGCCTTTCTCGCTCTGTCTCTCATGATTAAAAAAACAAAAACAAAAACTTGGAATTTGGGGCGCCTGGGTGGCTCAGTCGTTAAGCGTCTGCCTTCAGCTCGGGTCATGATCCCAGGGTCCTGGGATCGAGCCCCGCATAGGGCTCTCTGTTCAGCGGGGAGCCTGCTTCTCCCTCTCTCACTACCCCTGCTTGTGTTCCCTCTCTCGCTGTCTCTCTCTGTCAAATAAATAAATAAAATCTTTAAAAGAAAAAACAAAAAACTTGGAATTTTATGAATATAGAATTGCAGTATTTACTATGTTCTTGCCGCTTGCCCTTTACTCACTGAAGAATTTTCAGTAGTGTATATTGTACTGTTTCTAACAGTACGTACTACTGGTGGTTTCCCCTTGACTCCTGGCCCCAAACTCTAAAGAGTCTAACCAAAAGAAGAAAAATATGATTATCTTTGCAATAGAATATTACTGTAAATAGACCAAATGTTTTATAGAGTAATTTTTTTGGAAGGAGAGCATTGGGGAAGAAAAACAGACTTGAGATAAACAAGTACAACAAAGTTGCACTTCTGACCAATCACTTTGACCCTGTTATCATACACTTGCACATTTTCTGAGTTCTCTCTAAGTCTAGGTCAGCTGTTAGGTCTGCCTGATCTCAAAGATGCCATTCACTACTAAGGAATTCCATTATGCTGACTTCCATGTTGAATGATCTGGAAAGCACATTGCTTTTTATAACAATAAAAAGACAGAAAAAGTATTATTGAGAAAGTCTTTTGGCAAAGACTGGTTGTGTCAGAACGTGTTTCCCTTTCTTTCAGAGTACACAGATTAACTACATTTCCTAGTTTCCCTTTTGGGTAAGTATGGTCATGTGACTGAATTCTGCCCCTTGGAATGTGGGCAAGAGTGACATATGTCACTTCCAGGCATGGCTTATGGAAATCTCCTTTGTGATTCTCTGTTGTTTCCTTCCCCTTCCTCTGGATGAATGGAAAGGGTGCTGAAGAGTTAAAGGTGAGAGAAGTCGCAGACAGAATGACCCTCAGTTCCTGAATGATGGCATGACCGAGCAACCCCAACTCCCAATGCCAATTGCACTTTATATGAGCAAGAAATTAACTTCTCTTGGATTAAGTCTTCGAGATTTGGGGGTTAATCTGTTACCTGTGGTGGAAACTATGATGAGCCTTCTTCAAGAAGATTCTTCTTTGGGAATGAAGGACTTATTTCCACGGAGTGCTACCAGCACACAGTTCCCAGTTGTCAGCCACCTTTGAGAAAACCTGAACTGAAGAGTTTGTGTGTCCAAAGTCATCCTCCCTTCTAGGACAGGATTCCTTGAACAAGTGTGTGCAAAGGCTCATGGTCCCCTAAACTCAACTAGGGATAACTCTATGGCAGCAAGGCACTCTATGGGGTAGGCTGAAGACTTTGTTGAGACTTCATTAGAAAACAATTTCTTCTACCCAATCCTGCTTTTTTCCTCTTCCTTCCACAGGTATTGATACCAAGAACACTCCCTTTATAGGAATGTCCTGCATGGCAATCTCCGTCAGGGGTGCAAGGAATTAAAGGCTATAAAAGCATCACAGATTCACATTCTTTTTAATGGGCTTGGCACCTTTTTCCAAATAGCATCTTTTTGCATCACAAGGATTTTAGTACTTATTTAGAACACAAATCTCTTAACTATAACATAAATGAAAAATGAAAAACAAATTCATTCAAAATTAATTTCAGGCAGTATGCGTTTTGGTTTCAGCTGAGACCGGTCTTTGAGTGACCTAACTCAAAACCCAAATCTCCTACTTGCTAGTGTGAGACATTAGAGATCTTTTTGACCTCTTTGACCTTTAGCATCTTCATCTATAAAATGGGATGATATTAGTACCTATTCACAGGGTTATTGTGAGAATTAAATACAAGAATATATTCAGAACAGTCAGCACAGTGCCTGGAGCATGATATATGCTTCATAATGGTTAGCTATTAAGCAAAATAAATCTATCAGAGAAATGTAATTATCATATGATCTCACTGATATGTGGAATTTGAGAAACAAGACAGAGGATTATAGGGGAAAGGAGGGAAAAATAAAACAAGACAAAACCAGAGAGGGAGACAAACCATAAGAGACCCTTAATCTCAGGAAACAAACTGAGGGTTGCTGGAGTGGTGGGGGTGGGAGGGATGGGGTGGCTGGGTGATAGACATTGGGGAAGGTATGTGCTATGGTGAGCGCTGTGAATTGTGTAAGACTGTTGAATCACAGATCTGTACCTCTGAAACAAATAATACATTATATGTTAATAAAAAAGATAATGCTTAGCTATTAAAATCTAGTCTTAGTTTACCTTTTTAGCCTAATTTATTCTTACTATGTATATAGCCAAACTTGGTTGACTTGCTGCCCAACTACACAATGCTGTGTTCTCTCACACTGGAAACACTTTTCTTATGCGTGTTCTGCTCACACTTCAGAGTCTTCCTGAATTGCATTCTCTTTAGAAATTCTTGGTACCTCTATCTGGGTAAAAGATCTCCCTTTCCTGAGTCGCATAACAATTTATCTTCACCTCTTATATGACATCTACATGTCATCTGTGCTACTAGATTGTAAGCAGCTCAAAGTCAAGTCCCATATCTGATTTATCTTTATATTCACTGAAGCACTTGCACAGTTCTCTGCATAAACTAAGAACTCAATAAATATTCATTACGTAACTGCATGAATGAGTTAGGTCAACACAGTGGCTTCACCTAAAATTTGCATATATGCAAAATTAAATTCCAACCCATAATTATCAAGGACAGGGTCTTATATCAGAGTTGCTATGTTGGATAAGAATCATGATTTCCAACAGAAAAGATCCTCATACAATGCCATCAGACTACTACTATTATTCTTTTAGAAGGAATCCAAATGCAGATAAGGTTAGAAGTAAGCAAGTATGAAATATCAGTAAAATCATTTATTTACCTATCACATACTTATATTGGCTTGTATTATATAACAGACATTTTTCTAAGAGCTTCATAAATATTAAATCATTTCATCTTTGTGACAACCCTGTCATTAGTCTTTTTATACAGATGAACAAACTGAAGTACAGAGAGGTTAACTAATTTGCTCAAGAATACTCGGACAAAAAATGGCAGAGCCAGGTACTAAAGCCTGTGTCCTTCATTGTTACAATCTGCTGCCTTCTACTTCTTTGGAGTCAATCTCATGGTCCCACATTAGGATTTGCTGTTGCTTTCCCTGCTTTTGTCTCATGCTACAATCATTTTCTATTGGCTGTGAGGATTATTTATCAGCCACCGTACACTGGGTTACCGATAAGTAGAGTTCATCCTTTATGTGGGTGGTTGGTGAAATATAAATCAGAAAAATGACCAAACAAAAGGAGTACCTGACATTATAATCAGTACCAGGTGCACAGTAGGCAGGCTAAAAATATGCTTCTTGAATGTACAAATTAGACATGAAGAGATTGTGTTCTTGTTAGTAAGCCATCGAGTAATCCCAGATGCATTTGGGTAGTTAGCTGCAGACTAATATGCTTAAAACTTTATGTCTTATTTAAAAAAAATAAATCAATGAGCAATGTGCTTAGAGTTTAGATATAACCTTTAAGTCTCAATCTAAAAATATACTAATTTTATCACTGTATAAGTGTTTGGAAATCACATGTCTGGGAGGACTCAGACTTCTCAGAAAGAAGCCATTGCTCTCCTGTAACTAATAATATAATTATAATACAATGGATTTTAATCATTCGAGAAGAAAAAAAAATTATAGCACTAGGAAAAAACAGAAATTGGCTGATTCTTCATAGTGTAATGCTTAGGAAACAAAGAAATTCCCAGAAGAATATATACAGTATGATATACTTTTTATACAGTTCCAAAGCAAGTGTACATCTATATGTGAGAAAAGATTAAAAAAAAAACAAGGGAACAATAAAAACAAAATTCAGTATATAGGTAACTGGCATAGTGAGAAGGGGAGGTGTGAAATAACAAGTAATACAAAGATAGATATAAGTCACTGGCAATATTCTATTCTTAAATGGTTTGGTGGATTTATTGAAACCCATTCAATAAATAAGCAAACAAATCAAATATGAAAGGGCATTAATAACCAATAATGATAATGTTCATGAACCAAGGATTATGATTAATCCATTCCTGTGCCCCTGATATAATAACAATAAAAAGCAAACTTTCTGAAAAATAGACTTATAAATATATTTTATATGATATTTAACAGATTTTTGAATGTGTCAGAGACCCATAAAGCTAAGACAGGTCAGTCTCTTACCAATTTTAATGGTCAATAACAATTTCAGATGGGAAGGGGAGTGGTTTGAAAAAGCCTAGGCAAAGAAAAATGGAATAAGTTAATTCATTTATCCCTTTATTTATCCACTCAACATCTTTTAATCTGGAACTTACCTGTGGGTAGTGGATGAAGTGGAAGACATGTAAAGATGAATACAACTAATTCATTCATTCCTTCTCCTATTCATTCAATGAGTCTTTACAGATTATCTGTTATATAATAGGCAGTCACTCACATGCTGGGATACAGTGATTAATAAGATAGTCTGTCTCTGTTTGCAATCTGATAGTTCTAACTCAGATATTCTTTAGGTCATTACTATAAAGTATGATGCGTGTTATGATAGCAGAACTACAGGGTGCTAACAGAAGGCCATGGGAACAGAAAGAATGTGACTATTCACCTAATGCCTGTGAAAATCACAAGGGAGATAATATTAGAGAGGGATCTTAAAGGCTGAATACAAGTTTACTAGGTAGAGATGAGAACAGGTATTGTAGGTAGGTAGACCAGAATGTAGAAAGCATGGAAATAAAACAAAAAGGTAGCAGGTTGTTTTTTAGTAAATAGTTTGATATAGGTAGGACATCGAACACATAGAAAAGAAGGGTTCTGATAAAAGATGAAACTGAAGAGAAGAGTTGGGGATACACTGTTGAAACAGATTATATGCTACGCTAAAGCATTGCATGTCACGCTGAAGAGATGAACTTTAATTTCCGGGCAATAGAGAAATACTGGTATTTGTGTTGTAAAAAGAGAGAAAATTGGAGTGGGGAGAAACAGAAACAAAGAATTCAGGTGGGAAACAGTGGAAATTATCCAGGCAAAAGTTGTAAATAATTCATATTTTCAGGTCTTTGCTATTGAAAAGATATGTCTACAGAGTGAGCAATGTTTCTAACATTGTAACAGAGTTCACGTTCTGTCTAAGCAATCAATTGTATGTGTCCCCGTGTCTGTGTGTGTTTGGGCGGGGGGTGGAGTAGGTACTGTGAAACAATTACCCAATATATATATATCAAGCCACAATGCAAGATGCTATGTGTCTAAATGCCTCATTTAAGAAATATAGCCAGTCCTTCTACAGGATCAGGGAGAGAGAGGTTTCAGGATAGAAGGATGATTTCAGTGCAAAGATTGTTTTCAAGATGGGAGAAGATTTAAGGATGCTTGAAGGAAAACAGAACCCAGTGAAGACAGAGAAACTGGAGCTACGAGGAGAGATGAGACAAAATGGGAGCAAAGTTTCTCAGGAATTGAAAGGTTTGGAATTTATTACTGAGGTGGAGAAGTTAGATAAGAGGAAAGATTTCTGTCCCTGTGAAGGTGATAAAAGGATGAGTACATAGGGATAATGATCAACATTTGGAAAACTGAGGGGCAGGGTGGTTAGGGGGCTCAGTATGCTTAATAAAGTTTGAAATGAGGCCATCTGTTAAGAGAGAAGTGGTGGGATTTTAGATATTGAAGAATTTGGTGATTATGGTATCAAAGTGTCAATAGTAATCAAGTTTCTTAATAATTTGTGCTTGCGCTATTGAAGTACCAGTGGCAATGGAAAGTAGTAGGGTTGATGAATGGGAGGAGGTGGCAGAATATGTTGTAAAGAAGTTATTAGAGACCCACAAAGAAGAAAACTATGAGACAATGAGGTCTAAGATACGGTGAAGCTGGTGGATGAACGCTACAGGGTAGAGAAAGCTATTGGCTGATTCATGGAGGGGGTCACAAAATGACATTGAAAGTTGAATGTGTCATGATGTGGATGTAAAAGTCAATACAAATATAAGGCAAGATCAGAATGAAGAGAAAATGTGTATACAGTTAATACAATTAAAATTAGGTTCTGTGGGGTTTTAGGAAATTGAGGTAATTAAGAACATTGTAAAATGTATTGGAATAGTAAAAGGAATTGTGGATCACACAATTTTTCTAAAGCTGAAAGTAGCTACTTTTATTCTCTGTTCATTTCTAGCCTCCTTACCCCTCAACCTAGATTCTTCTTTAGATAATCAAGATGATATGTTTAAAAGGACTTCTATTTTTATTTCTTTAATCAGATTTTCATTAATGAAACATATGTAAATACATAGGCAAATGATGAGTAGTACAGTTAACTACATATCTTATGGTTCATTTTCATCTTTGGTCAATACACACCCCTCCCTTGTTTCATTTATTTACTGATCCATTGTATCTCCAGTCCCAACTCCCATCTTCCTCCTTCTCCATCATAGGCAAATTTTCAAATGTACACACCCTGTATCTTTTTGTTTGCATGTACTCTTGCAAAATGCATATTTTTGTTTTGTTAGTATGCAATTTTAATTAGCATAAATAGCACTGTATGACATACTTTATTCAGCCTCTGCTTTTCACTCTGAGGGATGTCTTTAAATCTATCCATGTTGTTATGATTACATCAAAGTTGTTGCTTTTAACTGTGCATTAAATTCCTTGCTATGCATTCAAAACATTTTACCTGTCACTCTTCCAGTAATGGACACTCAAGTTTGCTTCCACAAATAACACTCCAGGGAATATCCTTGCATACATCCTCTTTGGGACTTCTGCACAAGCTTCTGGAGGATACATATCCAAAATAGAATTGGAGATGGTAAGTTGTACACATACTATTTTGACTGTGTAGAGCCAGATTGTTCTCCAGAATAGCTGCTCTAGTTCACACTCCCAACAATAGTACTGAAGGTTCCTACAGCCCCACATTACTGCCAACACTTGGCATTACCACCTTTCTAATTTGTGCTGAACTAATAGGTTTAGATTGACTTCTTATTCTGGTTTCAATTTGTATGTCTGATTACTAGGTTTTAGCATCTCTGTCATGCTTCATGAATTTTTGGATTTTCTGTTTTGCATTACTTGTATCCTTTCTTCTATTTTTTTTCCTTAGCTAATTTTTAGGAGTTTCTTGTGTATTCTGATTATAAATACCTTATCAGTTTTGAACATTGCAAACATCTTTTCCCATTCTATCATTTCTTTCTTGATTTTGTATGTCGTATTCTTGTTGACCAGAAATCTTTCACTTCAGAGCAATCATGCCGGAAGAGGAATGGGTCAATAAACTACTCTGCTTCTCTAGAATTTAAAATTTTGAACTTAGGGACAAAAAGACAGTTGATTTTTGAGGTACACTGATGACAGAATGAGCTGCTACTGAAATTCCATGACTTGTTCCCACCCTTTACCTTTAGGGGCCCTTTTTTTTTTTTTTGAACTCTTTCTTGAAATCTGTGATACCTTAATATCTTTTCAATAAATTCTCTTTTTGTTCAGGTAAGCCAGAATTGTTTTCTGTTGTTTATAGTCAAAAGAACCTAATACAGAAGATAAGACAATTGGAATGACAAAATGGTGTCACCAGGTCCAGAATTCATAATACAGTCCAGCAGACCTTTGTGATCCATGAATTTCCAACCATCATATGTTTCCCTCATAAGCTGTTCAAAGAGAGAACAAAATGGTGTATTCTCACATAGTGAAGCTTCTGTTACTGACAAATGGATTTCCCACCCAGTTCCATAATCAGATTTTGTTTTAAACATATATACTAATAAAAACACAAGAATTTGATTATTCAGTAGCACTAACCACATTTTTAATGATGGACTTAAAATAAAAATCCAAAGGTCTTTCTTAAGAGAACTCTGAATAAACTAAGTTTTCTCATTTTTTAGTAACTATTAATCTGAGCAGTACTTGCCTCATCAGCTGCATCTTTCTAAATATGGATGTACTTAGACAGTAAATACATCCTCTTCCCAGCACAAGCTTTGTGTCCTATCAAAGGATCAATTATGCTCCTGCAAGGGGGCAGTGCATTACTAAATAATGTTAAAAATGTGATTGCCTTAGAGAATAAAGGCAGAACAATGTTTATGTAAGAAGTGCTCAAGGAATGCAGTTTTTTTTTTAAATTTCTGCTCTTTAACTGGTAATTGAAATATGCCTAGATCCTAAAATAGAGATTCCTGAGAACAGATGTGATTATAATTTTGTCAAGGACAACAGTTTGGATTTTTGTTGCATTACAGGAAATGAATCTTTCAGGTCAGCGTGAATGAGAGTTCTTTTATTCTTTTATTCCAGTACTTCTCAAACTTTGTTAGTCAAGAGATTTTGATTAAAGAGTTCTGGGTAAGGCCAGGAATCTGTATGTTGAACTAGCACTCCAAGTAGTTCTTAGGAAGGTGGCTCATGTCCTGCCCAAGGGGAATTGTTTTAAACTATCAGAATAACACAGGAAAGAATTGATTGGAGTGAATATCTTGGGGAGGTATATGATATTAACTATCATGAATTTATTGCATCTATCTAGAATTTTAGAAAATTGGCTTTGCTGATAAGCTGCAAAAGTATCACACGCCTCATCTATTAACATAACAAGGTTGCTGGGAAAATTAGATGTGGTAGTGTATGTAAAACACTGGCCTTTATTCACTTTTTCACTTAGAAAAAATATATTGCATTCCTACCATGTTAAAGTCAGCTTGGAATATACAAGACATACAAAGATTATAAAATGTAATCCTTGACATCAAAGAATTCATGATATATTAACTAGTAGGTGACAGGCACTTAAGAATTAACAGGAAATGAAAATGTATGATAAGTGCTATGATTGGAGAAATACACTGTTATGAAAGTGTTTTAAAGGAACATCTGATCCATACTGTGGGATATAGGGAGAGGTGTCATAATTGATAATTGAAAGATAAAATGTGGTCAGGCAGAAGAAGAGGGAAGTAGAGTAGTGCATACAGAAGAACTGCATCTTAGGAGACTTGGCTTTGAGAGAGAGAACAGCATAGTTGAAAATCTGAGTGTGTGACTGAAGTCTAGCATAAGGGGAGAATCATATTGAAAGAAAATGCTGGAGAGGTGAGCAAGAGTCAGGAGTTGTGGGTCATGCTGAATGATCTGGACTTTACTTTTCAAGCTGGAATATATGTTTTGGAAAGTGTTTTGCAAGGGAGGGTCACGATCAGATTTATGTTTTAAAAAGCCACCAAAGCTCCAGTACAGAGAATAGATTTGTAGAGGGTGAAAACTGCAGGTAAGGGGGTTCGTTAGATGAATTGAATTGAGAGGACATGCAGGCCTGAATTAGGGTAACTGGGGGGATAAAGAAGGTTGGGCAGATCAGAGAGATAGGAATCAAGTAGAGTCAATAGCATTTGGATATTTGTATCCTCAGTGCCTCGTGCAGTGATATGCATATAAGATGGCACTCTAAAAATTGTTTGTTGAATGAATCAGGAGAGAACTTCATAAAAGGGATAGTAAAGCTGGGTTGTGACAGGTTTTGTGTACTTATTAGACACCTCGTCCTGGATTTTTAGCCAGGTCTTCAAACTCAGTGTTTCCTTAACTGCGTCTGTCTTTGCCATTAAAATCTACTTCTCTTCCTGACTTTTTTTTCCTTCTGGACCTGGTATAATCTCCTTCCGTTCACCAAAGTCTGGGAATCATTTACCTCTGTATCTCCAGTGCCTAACACAGTACTTCACCCAGGTAGGTATAAGTATTCCATAATTTGGGGTTGAATAAATAGTTTTATGAAGTCACTTAAGCTCAAACCTCACTGTAAATGAAGCTGACCCATTCACATCAAATTAGTGGCCAAAGAGTAGAGCTTACCTTTGCAACAATTCCTGAATCCACCTCTTTTTTCCTCTATTGGAGTTCCTTGTTTGCTTGTTGGTTTGGTTTGGTTTTTTGTGGACACAGACTCTACTTATATGTCTATCTCCAAGCTGTGCCCTCTTCAATACATTTAATTCAGCTGCCAGATAAATATTTCCAAAAGATAATTTTTGTCATGGTTCTCTACACAGTGACTCTCCCTCACCATTCTAGCCTGGCCCTCATGATACTCTTTGATTTTCCTTCCAATCTTCTCTTCCTTTCCTCCTATTATCCTCCCCCTACCTCTGCATCTCCCCTCCCCGCTCACACCAGGCTATTTCCGTCATGATGGTATTATCACAGTTTCTCAAACGTCCTACACTTCGTCACATCTGTATCTTAACTCATTTTGCTTTTTTGCTCAGAATTCTCTTTATTTCAGATTCTACTTAAGCCCAGCCTTCCTTCCTTCAAAGCCCAGGTCCCAGGCATGTCTTCTCCATGGAGCCTTCTATGTCTCTTCCCAGCTAGCAGTGACTGTTCTTCTCTAAGCCCTAAGAACATTTTCATTTGCACATGTCTTATGCTTCAAGTCACTTTCTTTCTTTTAAATAGTTATCCCTCTTACTATTTTACTTCCCTTTTGTACTGTAGACAAGACATGGATTGTGTGTGTTTCTTCTTTCTGATGTGGTGATACCAAGTCTGTTGCCTTCCAAACACAATATGCCTGAAAAACATTTATTGGATGAACGAATAAATGAATGAATGAACAAATAGCCAAAATCCATTCCTGGTTAAAACCAAGGAACTATTTTTCCATTCTTCTTATAATTTAATTCTCAAAAAAGGCTATGATATTTCCCTACAAAGGATTGACACATGAGTAGAAATGTTGAGGTTGTCACAATTTCTAGGGAAGGGTCATTACTGACATTTAGCAGTTAGGACCAGGGATAGTAATATCTTGAAGCATTCTGAACAGTCCCTGTCCACCTCTGTTGAAAAACACTTGTGGCATTTGAGTTTTAGTGTATGATAAGAAAAATAGGAATTCTTGACTTTCATTTCTTACAAATTGGCCACATAATTAGATTAAGAATTTGATGAAATTAGGTGTATAAAGCATCTGGGTTAGCTTGCAAAATAAGCTTGCTGTCAGTAGTAACTGTTATTGTCAATTGTTTAGCTGGAAAATGGGGCTGATGATAATACCTACCTCATAGTATATAAAGGAGGTTTAAATGAGTTAGTGCATGGGAAGCTCTTTGAACCATACCCTGGTATACTGTAATTACTCAACAAATATTAACTATTATCATTATTATTGTTATTCTTTTATTAGTATTATTTTCAGATGTTTCACAGAGTGAGATTATATTGAATTTACAGTCAACTAAAAGCCTCAGGATGTTTTCACATGAAGAGCTGTTAAGTCAGTTCCTTTGCGATCTCATACCTATGAACAAAATAAGCTCAGACCTTGCTGTGCTCTGGTTCCTTTTGAAGGTTGATGGGAAATTCCAAGGTGAACCAGTCTTAATGCCTGTGGCCTTTATCCACAGCACTGAAAAAAGAATATCAAGGTGAAGAGAAATAGCAATTTGATTCTCGGTTTGGCATTGAAATGGATCTGGCGCTGTGCGGCTTTTTTATATAGTGCTGGAGTCGCTTTTCCACTCAGCATTTGGTTTTCTGGAGAAAGAAATGTATGAAAATAGAAATCTGCTTAGGGGTTATTTATTTTATTTTACTATTATTTTTTGACATTATTATTATTTTTGGGGGGGGATGTTCTAGTGGGGCTTACTTAAGTTGCTATCCACCTTGGAATTTAGAACTAGCTTTTTGCTTGCTTTCATGATAATTGTTAACTGAACTGGCTCACAAAGCACTTGCACATACATTACCTCATTTGATTTTTCACACCAGCCCTGTGGAGTAGGGATTATTATTTTTCTTATTGTACTAATAAGGAAACTGAGCACATTTGTGACTCACACAGAGTGTCAGCGCTAAGATGCACATCTGGGTTTTCTGGCTCTAAAATCTAAAATTAAGAGGTGAACTATTTAATATAAGCACAAACTGATGTGGGAAACAAAGGCAACAAGAAAAATTAAATTTCCTTACTATCTACAGCCCACTGACAAGTCCTTGAAGCAGGCAGAGTGACATTCCTCTAGGGACTCAGCTGCTTCCATGTTGGTACTTTGCTAAGAGCAAACGGCCATCTTAGCCTGACCTCCAGGATCCTGTGAGTCTACTTTAACATATAAAAAGTTCCTTTGGAAACTTCCTTTATCTCTACTCCCTAAAATGTATGTTAACAATCATCCCCCAAGCATATGACCCACCCATATGCATCTGAAGGGTCTCACAACTAAGGTTTTATTGGGACAGTAATAAATGACCTTTTCCTAACAATAGCTAGCCCCCCAAGGCCCTGGAAACCTTGCTTCCAAAATTCCTTAGAGACTTACGCTATCCCTAACCCCATCCCAACTAGAAAGTATATAATGAGCCACTCCTCAGGACCCCAGTGCAGCTCCTTCTGCCCATGGGTCCTGTCCCCGTGCTTTCATAAAACCACCTTTTTGAACCAAAGACGTGTCAAGAATTCTTTCTTGACCGTTGGCTCCGAACCCTAACATCTTTCCTACATCAAAACAACTTCAAGCAGCCATATGCCTCTGGGATTCCTAGAATAGGTTGTCGGGGAGAACAATGAGAGAGGAAGAAAGGAAACGTTTACTTTATGGACCAATTTATATATAGCAGGCATGATGCTACATACTGTTCATTCATCATTTTATGTTGTCCTATACACAGAAGGTACAGAAACTGAGAAGAGGAGAAGCTAGTTAACTTAGCAGGCTCCAAACTACGTACAGGCTAATGTGCTAATTTTTGTTAAGTTTGTTTAAAGCTCAGAGGGCTTCCCGTGTTACAAGTGTGCAAAGGATGGTTAAATGCAGCTGAAAGTGGTTCAAAGTTGTCAGACCAAGTTCTCTTATTAAATACCAGTTTTTTATTTTGTTTTGTTTTGTTTTTGAGCTGGTAATGATTTTAAACCCAGGCTGCATAGGAAAGAATTTCCTTGGCAGCAATTTTTTTTTTTTTAAAGAAATTTAAAAAAAAATTTTTTTTTTTTTTAAGACTTTATTTATTTGCGAGAGAGACAATGAGAGACAGAGAGCATGAGAGGGAGGAGGGTCAGAGGGAGAAGCAGACTCCCTGCCGAGCAGGGAGCCCGATGCGGGACTCGATCCCGGGACTCCAGGATCATGACCTGAGCCAAAGGCAGGCGCTTAACCGACTGAGCCACCCAGGCGCCCACCTTGGCAGCAATTGTAAAGGCAAGATAAGGTGGCGTTGGCCAGAGCCATGTGTACCTAGTGGTAATTTAAAAAAATCTGTATCCACAAGTCCAGTGCTACGTGTTTTCTGTTTTCTTTGTTAGGACTTGCAGGAATCATAATAGAATATCTTTTGGAAAAAATATATATATTTTTCTCTCTCACTAACTCGAATAATGGTGATCTTTTGGAAAAAGAATCTTTGTAGAGCAAATTTACTTACCAATTATTTTCGGTTGCTCGAAACACTTCCAAATCAGAATTTAAATAAAGACTTTAATGATTCTGATTAAAGCCGATGTAAGGAAGACTTATAATGGGTTATTCTTGCCTAAGCTAGTGTAAAAATTTCAAAAACTTCCTCTGCGGGATGAACCGTCTTGAAACTTTTTCTGTAAACTGTTCGCGTTGTTTATGTATTTCAGAGAAAAAAAATTTTGCATTCAGTATATATGAACATCATCTCCCTATTTCATCACGAATATATCAACATTTCATATTTGTAATAGCTTTCTAAATAATATACTTATTTGGTTTTATCTTTCAGTTATATCAGTTCTATGTGGTTTTTTTTTACCCTATTTTTAAATTTTTATTTATTTTTATTATTTTTTTTAAAGATCTTATTTATTTATTCATGAGAGACAGAGAGAGAAGCAGAGGCAGAGGGAGCCCGATGTGGGACTCAATTCCAGGACCCTGGGATCATGACCTGGGCCGAAGGCAGATGCTTAACCGACAGCCACCCAGGTGTCCCTTTTTTACCCTATTTTTTAAAAAATCTAAAAGAAAGAGGAGGTATATCTGTTATTTGTGGCTGGATGGCATTACATGAATATTCTAAAAGCAAGTTATAGAAATCTCTTAGAAACTTATGCAACAGGTATATGTTTATTATTCAATGCCTTCATGAAAAAAATAGATTTTTCAACTCCCAAGATTATACTGGTGAACATAATTTAAAATAAAACCTGAGAAAAGTAAAAGAGATTAAATAAATATTCATGAAAATGCCCTCTTCAGGAAATAGGGTCATTTGAACAGTCTATTCCATTAAAAATCGCTTTATTTCACTTAAATTGGTTACCTCACAGGGAAGGAAGACATAAGAATACCAAAGGATTGATTCTGAAATCTGCATCAAAGAAATGACTTTGAAATCTCTCTATTGCATTAGCCAGATGGAATTTATCACACACAAAAAATCTAGAACCGATCAGTTGTTTTAACCTATATAACTTGGAGGAGTACCAAGAATCTCTTTAAGTGCTATGTCAATTGTATGAAAAATTAGCATTTTTATTAATATATAAATATTGATAAACTGCAAATTAACTGGAACTTTCAGCATTGGGGTGATCTAAAATTAGCAATTGCCTCAATGCAATTTACTAATAATCACTTACAATGATCATTAAAATTAATTTGTAATCAGAATAACACAGAATAGACTTGTGAAATCATTAACATCACTTGATTTTTATTTATGACAATAACTAGAAATTAAACCAAATGATCTTTAATCAAAAGATAAAGAAGTTTGAAACTAAAATATTTTTTATCAGATATTGGTAACCATACTTCCTGATCCACTGTTGTGATGGATGAAAGTTCAGTCTAAACAATTTGCGAGGGTTGCAGGAATGGTTTCTCAGACTTATGCTTATTTTATCACCTACTTTTATACTTTCTTTCTCTTTGGCACTTTAACTGCTGCTTTGGTCTAAATGTTCATGTCCCCTCTAAATTCATACGTTGAAATCCTAATGCCCGAAGTGATGATATTAGGGGGTGGGGCCTTTGGGATGTGCTTAGTTCACAAGAATGGAGTCCTCATAAATGGGATTTTTGATATTATAAAAGAGACCCCCAAGCTCCCTAGCCCCTCCCACCATGTGAGGACATGGCAAGAAGGTGGCAGTCTGCAACCTGCCCACGCTGACACCCTGATCTCAGACGTCCAGCCTCCAGAACTGTGAGAAAGAAGTTTCTGTTGTTTATGGTATTTTGTCATAGCTGCCCAAACAGATGAAGGGGATAACACGGCAAACCCATCATGCTTCAGTGACAGTCTCCAAGCCCCGTGGGAGATACTGAAAGAATCAAGGAAAAGGTAGGCTAGATGAGATTGTTCTAGACCAAGAATACTCAACAAGAAGTTATTAGCATCATGTGACAGTTTGTTAGAAGTGCAAATCCTAGGCCCCACCCTGAACCTATTGAATAAGAATCCCCAGATAATTCATATGCAAAATAAAGGTTGAAAAGCACAGTTCTAGGAGATGCTTTGAATACCTCAGAAGCTGAGTTGGTACCAGATACTTTATTTTTTTTGCTTTCTTTTCTTTTCTTTCCTCTTCTCTTTTCTTTTTTTCTTTTCTTTTCTTTTCAATTCCAGTATAGTTAACATACAGTGATATATTAGTTTCAGGTGTGCAATATAGTGATTCACTTTTCTACTCCTGACAGTAGTTTGGTCAACTAAACTTGAATGCTAGAATGGTCTAGAGCTTACCTAGTGCAGACCAATGATTGTTCCTGGAAAGGATTATTTATTGTTAAGTATTTCATGTATTGCCTTTTTCTTGTCTTTTCTTTTAAGATTTTATTTATTCATTTGAGACACAGAGATACAGACAGAGAGAGAGAGCATGAGCAGGGGGAGAGGCAGAGGGAGAGGGAGAAGCAGGCTCCCCCTGAGCCAGGAGCCCGATGTGGGGCTCGATCCCAGGATTCTGGGATCATGACCTGAGACGAAGGCAGACGCTTAACCATCGGAGCCACCCAGGCACCCCTCATGCCTTTTTCAAACAAGACATTTTCTAACCACATCTGAAGACTGACACGAACTTGAGAGATGCCTGTATTTCACCCCGTGTTGATTTGCATCCAGCCCTTAATATGAGGGTGGATATAGAGAAAACATTTTCTTACCCATATGTGATCTCAGAAGATGCCTACTGAATGCTCTTAAGCTGAATATTTTAACCCTTATGGGTTCCCAGAGATTTTGGACAATATGGGGCTGTTTGCTTTGGGTGCCTCTATTCTAATTTTTTGCAAACCAAGCGCATTGCTACTTCATTCTCTGACTTTAGTCAAAATGGAGGAGGAAAGGGAACGAGTATATTTTTGAAACTTTAGAAGCATAAATATAGCACATGGTGACTAGCTAGGATGTACGAATGAAATAGGGGTTGAAAACAGCTACCTATGAGGGTCACACAGGCAAAATAAGTGTATGAAGTAGGCAGAGAAACGGGCAATGGGAAGTTGAGGGGACCAAGGTAAACCGTAGAGAGCACGTCCAGTGTGTAAAAGACAGGCCCCTGCTCAGCCCCACCTGGTTGCCGTCAGGCAGTTACAAGAGCACAGAGTGGCTCGATCATTTGATAGAAGCATGAAATCTGAATTTTCGTATGGCATCTCTCAATGTTTTAGAATACAGTGCAGGCAGAAGAATGTGTCTGATGGCCAGATTTAATCCACAGGTCACTAGTTTGCCACCTCAAGAGAAACAGATTCCTGTGATATATTCCAATAATTATCAGTTGCTTCTCTAAGGAAGTTATTCCTTTTATATGTTATAAAACCATTATGTGTTCATTCTTACCCCATTTTCTTTTTGTTTTGTCCTTCAGGAGAAAAACAATGACTGCCATCCATTATCTGCATAAAAAATGCAATGCATTTGAAAACTTGAGCCACCCCACAGAGAATTTATTAATCTCCCAGTGAAATGGTACCAACATATTCTTATAATATTGCTCACATACAATTGTCTCAGGATTTTTGCTAAGGGGATTTGATGGAACCTGTTTGAGACAGGAAAAAAGGGCCTTGTCTTTTCTCAGTGGGGTGTCTTTAAAACACTAAAGGAACTCCTGGTGGCTCTGAAAGCTTTTGATATGCTTAAATTTGCTTAATTATTCCTAATACTGAACGCTTAGTCAAAACATAATGTCATATCGTGAACAACCTCAAAGGCTCTTCCTAATAATGGCAATTGCTTTGGATAATGAATGAGTAGAACCTGTCAAGACTTCTGTGTTCCTACATATGTCCATCTTGGTATAAACGGAGGTCTTCAGAAAGTGAATTTTGGTTTTTGTAAGTTGATGGGACTCTAACCTGCTTCCTTCCTGCATTCAATATTTCATCTGTTTGTAAAACTTTATTAAACAGCTGATGCTATTATTTACCAGAATCTTTTAGTCCTCCTCAATCTTTTACCGTGCAAAAATAATTTGAAAGCTTATACAGAAAACCAAATAAAAATGATGATTACTTCAAAGTCTCAGGGCAAATTTTAAACAAGAGTGCTTTAAATTTATATCAAAACCCAACGTCCTTCACTTGCATTATTATTTGTAGTTTAATTTTTTAAGTAAAAAAGAAAGAGAAAATTCTTAGTATCTTTAGCAATGTGGGAGGAACAATGGTTCCTGTCGGGAGCAGAGGTTGCTAAGTCATTAGGAAAAAGTAAATGTTTTCTTTATTCATATTTGCATTTGAAGAAACCAGTGCAATGCCTCTCATTTTGCAGTGTGACCCACTGAAGAGTTGAATGAATAGTGGGAGCCCAGCTGTTCTGAGAGCACATTCCTCTCAAGGCCTGGTGGACCTGAGATGAGGGTGGAGAGCCCATGAGCAGAGGCTGCCTTTCCAAACCAGGAGCATCCCTCAGGCTGACCTTTCCAACGCTCGTAGAAGTGGGAGAAGAGTGAGGATCAGTGAGATTGTGGTGAATGTCGACATCCAAGGAGCTCATGTTTTATATTCTTGTAGGAGTTTTTTTTTTTAAGAACCTATTTAAACCCACTCACACATTTATATTAAAAGTTATGTTAATTGCCAAGCAAATAATATTTCAAATTTGGAAATCCTACTCATTCCTAATTATAGCTGTTAGAATGGCAGGGCTTTGTGAACTAAGTAGCAAACATGGAAAAGCCTTCCTCGTAAATCAGTAAAGTGGAACATTTTTAGAGATACGTAATTAATTACTTAGCACAAGGAAACACTCTGCAGCTTGTACTGTGTCTAGGTACAATTGCATGATTCTTTTCTTTCTGATAGAATGCTAATTGTTCTTTTTAAGTACCTCGGATACAAATCACTTGATTTTCTAAGTGGTATATCAAACTAACATAGTCAGTGCCTACTTGTGAATATATTGAAAATAGGGCTGTGGAAGTAAATGGAATGGACCATTTACAGCCTTCTTTATAATACCTCAAAGGCATCTATCATGTAGGCAAGCATTTCGGCTTAACAATTTCTCCTTTAATACAGAAGCATGTTAAAAGTAGCTATTCAGAATATGTTGCTCATTCAGTAGTGATGTCTGATAGTTTCAGTAGCATGTAGGGAACTGTGACAATGATTTACTGCAAGTCATTAAAGTAATTGCAAATGTGACATTAACTAAATTATTTTCTTAAAATTTCAACCTAGAAGAAAAAAAAAAGATATAGACACAGAGATGTGTAGCATTGTGGATGATATCATGGGCTCTGTAAGAAAACTTTCTGGGTTCAGTTTCTGCTCCCACCTTCTATTAGCTGGATGAATTTGGTCCTCTTACTAATGTGTCTGGGTTACAGATTTCTCCTTTGGAATTTGGGTCTGATAATAATAACTGTTCTCATTGCATGGTGTGAGGATCAGACTCAACAATGTATGTAAAAGGCTTAGATAGTCCTAACCACATAAACACTCAATTATTGTTAGCTACTATTGCTTCAAAATTAAACCAGAAATTGGGAATACTTTCTGCATTGCCAAAAAATATGTAATAATTACCGATTACTTGAGAACCAATGGTTCATACCAGCCTTTATAAATATTCACAGTGAATACCATAAAACATTAATCTGTTGTATAAAGAAAGGCCAATGCATTTGGAGATGCACTTTTTTTCCCGAAGAAATTTGCTTTATGAGAACATCTTATATCTCTTCCTATTAGTCCCTTATTCGGGTCTTTGTCCTTGGGTGAAATCCCTTATTGACATAAGGCTAATACTTTAGCTATCTAAAAATTCAGCTCTCTGGAAAACTCCTCTCTCTGGAAGATGATGGCTCAGCACCAGGAAATAAACAGGCCATTCCAGGCAAAAAAAATAGATGTCACAAAATCAATGCCCCAAATTCTTACTCTTTGCTTATAAGGGTTTATTTTTCAGGCATTCATTCACAGTTTATTTGTCCTCATTTTACACATAGTTCTTTGTGGAAAAGTGATTATCTGGATTCCTGCAAAGGAAATTAGGAAGCAATAAATTAGAAATAGGAAAAATAATCATATGTATATCATCAAGAATTTAGCAAATGGCTGATGACAACAAAGGAGATAGAAAATTTCAAAAGGCAGAAGTGATGTAAAAGAATAAATCCTAGAACCTTTGGGGGCTATTTTGTATTGAGACAGATCTTCCTTTGTACCTCAATAGATTCTGATGTCATCCAAAATTGTAATAATACAGATTAATAATTGACATTTATACATAATCTAAGTCATCAAAAATAATTGGTCCTGCTTATCTTACTCTATTTAAGAAGTTAGAGAAGTAAGTAATATGCCAGAATTGTCAAATTGGTGGCCTGCAGGAAGACTCTGGCTTGGTGAATATAATAGGTTAGTTTATTTATAACAATTGAATTACTTACTTGCCAATATTTAAAAATCAAAATGTTTCACCTAAAAACTGACATCTCCCATTTCTTGAAGAAATTAGAAGATATGGTGATAATGAACCAATGTACTTAATTTTCAACAATCAACTGTACGGGAACTCTCATATATTGCCAATGGGATTAAAAATATATCACCACTTTGGAATAATTGAGAGTTTATTATAAAGTTAACCAGCTAGCAAAATATGGCCCAGAAATTCTACTCCTAATTTAACCTAAAGAAATCGGTACATATGTCCACAGAAAAAGACTTATATAAGAATGGTCACAACAGCTTTAGTCATAAGAGCTTCAAACTGGAAACAACTTAAATGCCTATCAACAGAAGAATGTAGTTACAAGTTGTGGTACATTCATTCAGTGGAACGCTACCCCAAAACAACAATAAACACAAAAACAAGTAAGTGATACAGAGCAACATGGATGGATCTCAAAACCATTATATGGAGAAAAAAAAAACAAAAAAAAAACAGGCATAAAAAGTACACCCTATATGATTTCATATATAATGAAGTTTAAGAATAAGAAAGATTATCTTACAAGGCTAGAAATCAGAATAATGATTGTCTTTGGGGGAGTTGCAGAGGAATTACAACTAGAATTGACTGGAAAAAGAAATTTATGGGCTGCTGGAAATATTATTTATTTGATCTTGGTGGTGGTTATATACATTTGCCAATATTAAGCTATATACTTATCTGCTGTGTATTTTACTGTAGACACCTTACGTGCCAACAAATACAATCAGCATAAAAACAGACAAAACAAACTTAAATAATTAGAGCTGAATCTCCTTTAGCCATACCATACTCTATCTGCATGGCTCCAGTGAGTATTAAGTTTGTAACTCTTAAGACAATTTTAGCTACCTGGGAAACTCAGCTGTTCATAATAACTAATTCCTTCAAGGTTCTACAGAGTGATGTTGTTTAGCTCTTTTTTCCTTGCATGCTTTGCTCAACATCGTTTTCTGAGCTTGCTTTACTTTGGGTGTTTCAGTTGGATATCTGTCTGCATGTATCAAGTAATTAACTATTACCACTCAGAGCATTTCAAACATTTTAAATAAATAGGAGCACTGCTTGACCCAGCAGGCAGCAAGCTTAGGTGAAATAATAAAACTCATTACCCTGAAGACTTACACAGATTCAAAATAATAATAAAAAATAGCTGCACACTGGCAAATACAATTATATATTTCAGATCTTTAGATTTTAAATCATAGCGCAGAGATCCATAACAATTTTCTAAAAGAAGCTATGGATGATTTCAAGTGAATGACAAGAAGGTCAACCAGTTCTCTTTCATAATACATTCTTTGTTATTTCTATCAGGGACTAAATTCTGAGATGAAAGGATTAAATCTCTGACCAAGGATGGCATTTTAATATTAAACAAATTCAGTCTCCACCAGAATAAAGAATTTCTTGATAAAATCTTAACATAAATCTTTGTGTTTTTCAGAAATTTAAGAGTAGGCAACACACACATGTGCAACCCCCTTATCTGTCAAATTCATTTGCATGCAGAAGCATGATGCCATTTGAAACTTTATAGAAGAGGGATCTATTCAAGGTCAACTGTTATACTTGGTAACAAGCATTACAAGTAGTTTATGAGCAACACATGTTATTAATTAATAATGCACACGCAGTTAAGTGTTGAGATTAAGCAATATTTATGCATGTAAGTATGACTCATTCTTTTCTTAGTGATTTATGAGACAGAATTTTTATCTAACAGACATTTCCAGGTATCTAATCAGCCAGAGGTATTGCATTTTCATCACGAGGCAGAGATGTTTCAAATTTAATTACAACTCATTGACCTACAGTAGTGCTTTCAGGGTTGATTTCCATAGTCATCACCAGCAAGCGGAAGCTGACCACTAATTAGAAGAATTACAAATCTAAAGATTTATAAATAGTCTAGTAATATAGTAGGCTTTTTAGGTTGTCTAAGATTCTTTTTCTTAGAAATTTGGAGATGTTACCATAAATTCACATTGCTGTCTGGTCAATCTATGTCCTCACTTGCAAGTTAACCATGCCTGTGTAGATCTACAGCATCCCTTCATGCCTGGAATATTCTAGTAGGTTCCCACCTGATGCTCCTGCTCCCAGGCACTTCTTGCTGAGCACTGCCCACATGGAATAGATTCATCCACCTCAAAGACCATTTTCTCAAGTTGTCCTGACATTCAAGATGTTTGTAATGTTAGAAAGCAGTATAAACCCCTTCTCAGACCACAGAGATTCCATGTCAGGCTCTGCCATGATAGAGCTATGCAACCTTATTTTAACTTTAAGGTCATTTTAGCTTTTGACTTTATTTTTATCACGTAAATGGATGTAGTTAGTAGATACTACCTGCTATACCTACCTCATTTGTTCATCAGTAGGCACAGTGGAATCAAGTTTGGCTGCACATAATGAACACCACAAAAAGTCTAAAAAGTACCAATTTCTGTACCTGAGATACCGATAGTATTTAAATCTCCACAAGTGATTCTAATGCTCAATTGAGATTGAGGAATAGTGATGTTGTTGAAGGAAATCATAAAAAAAGCCTTCTGAAGTGGCAAATTGGTAAATTGTCTAAGAAAAAATTAAACATTTTTATTAAGTTAACTCTAAATAATCTTCAGACTCTTTATACAGCTTATTGCCTTTCTACTTAGACTTTCTCCCTAATAATGTTCTTTTTGTGTACCCTTGGCCGTAATGGACCAATTCTACATGGCATTTATCACATTACCATAATGCATTACAATTTTTTTTAAGAATTTGTCTCCTACCACATCTGAAACCTCCCTACATATTTTGGTATGTAACTTTTGTCATAATATGGGTTGAAAGAGATGATAGAGTGGCGTGTTTTTTTGGTTTCACCTTAGCAGACATAAATGTCTCAGAACTATATGTGCTAATTTAGACACGAGATAGAGAGATGAATCAGTTTAGATATTTGACAGCTTGACTGCAGTTGGCTGCAAATATATCTTTTTTTTTTTTTTTACCTTTGGGATTTTACAAGGAAAACACATTGTAGAGTGGATTGTAATGCAAGAAAACTACGCTTATTAGCGATTGGCAGCTGTAGGTTTCTGTCATCTTCAAGAAGGAACGATGTGTGGTAATAAAGGAACTCATCCATAAATCTGTATATGATGGAGGAGACGTTCTGTTAGAATTTAGTACAGATGGGAGCATTTCAGCACATAGCAGGCAGAGGTTCTCCTTTTGACTCCTCCTAAACACAGTTCCTGTCTCCTAAGGGCTTCAGAATTTTGCGTAGTATTTAAAAAATCAGACACATGCTACAACTACAAAGATAATGCAATCTCTGGACATCATCGAAATGCATTCTTCTGCAATGTTGGTGAATCTGCATCAAGCCATTTACACTTGTTTACACTCCGTTTTCCCAGCAATCAAAAGCAGGCACTTCTGAAATGGTAGTTTGGGATTATGGTTAACATCTGGAATGGGAAGGAGAAGTGCCTAACACATCTGCTTGACACTTGAGACACTTCTTTTTATCTTTTAATGCCAAACTTACTGAATGAGTGGGGTCTATTTATTGCCTCCATTTCCTGCAACCTAATGATTTCTTTCACTGCCCCAGTGAGATTGCTCATTGAAATGGTTTCTGACAATGTCTTCATTTGTCAATTTTAACAGTCCTTTCTTTGTCCTTATTTTTCCTGATGTTTTGGTACATTTAACACAGTTGACCACTTCCTCTATCACTTTTCCCTGACATCTATGACAATACTATGTTTTCAAGTATGTATTCTTACTTCTTTTCTGTTTCCTGTTGGGCTTTATTTTCTTCCTTCTCTAGAGGATCTAAGGATGTGATAGTTTTCTCCACCTTTTCTTCTTATCTCAACATCTACTTTCAGTATTTTATCGATTCACATCTCCAACCATCATTGCTAAGAAGACAGCCTCCAAGAAAGAAAGAAACAAACAAACAAACAAAAAAGTCACAAACCTCCCATGAAATTTATCTGCTGAGTTTTCACTTGAATGTTTCCATTTAAAATAACAGGCTCATCTCTGAACTTCAGCATTTTCATATTCAATTAATCTCTGATTTTTATTTTTTCCTTTCCAATCTTTGTCAAATCTTTCTCTCTAGCCTCACTGCTTCTAGTCTAACCCTGAATCTCTTCCTATCATTTTTGAGTCATTGAAATAGCGTTCCATAAGAAAACTGTAATCCCTACATTCTTTCATTTCTTCTGATTATGACCATCTAATTAATATTTCTAAATATAAACTATCACATTATGTTCTCATTCAGTATCTTTCTGCAATATCTTTCCTTTGCTCAGTGTAAGTTCCACAAAGATAGAGACTTTATCCATCTTATTATTATATCCTCAGTTATTAGGTAACTAGTAAATAGTAGATTTTCAATAAAACTGTTGAATGAATAATGTAGAGTCAATTCTAAATGCAATCTGAATTTAATGTTTTCCATAACTTAACCCCAGTTTACTTCTTTAAACCTATCTTTCCTTACTCCTTTCTATGAATCTTAAGACCTAGTTACTCTCCAAATATATTGTGTACATCCCTTCAATAATCCTCTTTCAAGAACTGTCAAAATGATTTCCTCTTCCTAGATTTCTGTCTTCAAAGTCCTGTTTTTACTTAAAATTCTAAAGCCTGACTCCCTTCATCAATTCCATCTGAAAATGGCAGGTCGTATTTGCTTATGTTTATCGAAGGCTTTCACTTTGCTATGTGCTTTCCATAGATAACCTTTTACATTTCACAGTCACCCTGTGAAGTAGGCTTAATTCCTCATCCTCAATAACTGAGGACATCACAGCTTGGAGAAGTGAGATCGCATAGCAGTTAAATTGCAGAGCTCAGATTTGAGCCTTGAATGGTCCAACTCCAGAGCCTAGACTCTCAGTTCCCATAGCCTTCACAGTCATGACATTCTCCTCTGAGCTCCTGTCATGTGGTCTGCATTGCTCATTTAGCATTATTCATATTTCCTTGCATGATCGTTTAATTTGTCATATGTATTAACCTTGTCTCTCGAATGCAGAGAATAGATCTGAAAAGAGATATGAACAATAATTACTGAAGTGTCATTATTGGCTCATGGTATTTCTTTTGGATCAAAATATACACTGTTGGCCTGGTGAACTAACTATTGAATAGATATTACCTGTTCAGTGCTTTATCCTAACATGAGCATTAAATCCACCTCACAAAAAATATTTTCAGAACTGCAGTAGATGTAAAATAAGAACATCTCTTTATTTATGTAAATAATTAAAAATAAATGTCAGGCATGCCCCATTCCTACTCATTTAAGTCATTTTAATGATACATGAAATATAAAAGGAGATTTTGCTAAAGGTCTCTAAGGAGAAAAGGGCAACACCACTAAATAAAGAAGGATGATCATGCTGGGGCAAACTTGAAAGGAGATGGCATTTATACAAAATGCAATTTACTTTGACAGTAATTTTCTGAATTTCCCTGGTTATTATTGAAGATATATGTGTGTTTGAATAAGAATGCTCCCTCTTTCCAGCTGCTCTGTTTGATCCCACAGTGAAGTCACCATCCTGTGTTAATGGCTTCACGGTTTGTTCTTGGGGAAGAGAAAAATTATTATGATGTCACAAATCTGTCATTTTGACTTCACTGCAGGGTCAGGTTGGGGAAGAGAATGGGTTGTAAGGGATAAAATCCTTCACGCAGAGACTTTTTTCTCCTTATAATAAGAAATAGATAGTGTTAGGACAAGCACTTAAAATCAAGTAGACAAAAGGGTACATGACTTTAAGTGTTCACAGGTACCATGTTAGAAATAATCCATCTGAAATTCTCTTACTTTTAATGATGTCAGGATAACATTTTTCCCTCTACATCCAAGCCAATCTTCCTCTTTGCTTTTCTACATATACCTTAGAGGTCCTAGTTTCATAGGAAGAGTTTCCTTTTCTGGATTTGTAGTTTTTTGAACCTATTAAGCTCTTTGAGGAATCACAACAATACACTGTATCTTTGAATAAATATCAAAGTGCATTGTCCCAGCCCTTTTAAATTAATGCACACCAACTTCAGGCTTCAGATGGCAGAGTTATAGCAATTTTGTTCCTTTTTTCTTGAATCCATCAAAAACGATGACTAGAAATTTAAAAAGATCTTCTAGCTAAAAATGAAACAAAGAAATGGCTAAAATCTCAAACCACAAACTAACTGTACGCCTACCAAATGATGTAAAATCTGGGTCTACAGAGGGTAGAATGCTGAGAGCCAACACACGCCTTTTTGAACATGGATAGATATCGATTTTTCCAAGAGTAAATGTTACAATCCAGAAAGGCATATCCAGTGGTTCTTTGATTAAAGATGACAACATCCAGGGGGTAGAGAGGCTGCAGAAAACTACAGAACCTACCCGTGGAATATAAGTTTAATAGCATCGAATGGTAGGGGAGGTGGCACTGAAGTAGAAACCAAAATTGCACACACTATTATCCTTGACTCCGCCTCACGCTCTTTGTGAGAGCACCGGAAGTGAAGCTGGGTGAGGAAGCAGCACCACGGGCAATATCTGACGTAGAAGGGTTTTCTGTGAGTCGCAATCACTACTTGCACGCAGAAACAAGTCACGCACTCAGGACAAAGGGAAAGACTGATTCGGTGTGAGAATGTTTGAGACAACAAATTTCAATCTAGTCTCTGCACCTCCCTATCCTACAGCTCATTCTTCCCGGTCCTATACATTATTTTCAGCAGGTAGCCAACTTCATTCAAATTTGAGTAAAACTTAGAAACCAACAGATAAACTGTGGGACTAAATGGAGGAAGAAGACAGAAACAAATGGTAGTAAACTTATATCATAAGAATTCTTACTTAAAAATGCACAGGAAGAATTTAAATAAGTAGCTTCTTCTATTCTCAAAGAAGTCAAAGGAGAAATATAAGGGCCCAAATAAGAGGCTCTATATAATAGAAGAAAGTTAAAAGCAAGCTGTTGGTCCCCAGAAAAGAAATGTAAGGAACAAATAAAACATACTGGAAATAAAACCATATAATAAGGCAGTTCAAAATATAATAAAAGTGATTGAAAGCATAAAGATATGGTGGGTAGAATGGGGAAAAACATGCAAAATTAAATGGAAAATAACAAAGACACAAAAATAGTAATCAATGAGATGATAAATGAATCACTCAGGCATATTTAGTATTCCTGAATAAAACAGATGGAACAATGGAAAAAGCTTTTGAATATATATTAAGAAAAAGCCCCTGCCAAAAAAAAAAAAAAAAAAAGACCTTTATTTACAGTTCAAAAAAGCATTTGTGTTGTGGGAAAAGATGGTACAGAATTATCAGTGCCAAATTTGGTAAAATTGCTAAATTTCAATATCAAATAAATAATCATATAAACAACCTGGAAGAAAATAGATTAACAATCAGACTGCCCTCAAATTTTTATAAGAGAACTCAAGGCCAGAAGACAATATATAGGATGATAGAAGTTTTGAGAGAAAGATACTGTGCCCCAAGATTTTATACCCAGTCCAGCTGTCATTTAAGTATAAAAGGCAATAGACAGACCATCTCATGTATGGAAAAACTTAAGGAATGCAACAACAGTGGGAAAAAAAATTGTTTAGAAAAACTACTGGCTAGATTTTGCCAACCAGAAGATGAATCAAAATGAACCTGAAAAAGAGAGAAACAATGTAAAACAAAACAAAACAAAACAAAAAAACCCAAAACAAACAGTAAGCTCTGAATCTGTTAAGATATAAAATTATAACTAGAGTGGGACTTTTAGCTAAAGGATGGAATTTAAATGGTATCAAGTATACAACGGAAAAAAAGAAAAATCATGGAAATATAGTATAGGAAAGGAAATGGGAAAAAGTCCAAGACTAATTTATTCATCTATCACAATGGGCATTCAATGAATTTGTCTATATTTGAAACTTATAGTTAAAAATACAGGATTATTTCACTCAACATAATACCCTCCAGTTGATATGAGGAATTCTTAATTGCAGGAAACAAACTGAGTGTTGTTGGAGTGGGGGGTGGGGTGGGAGGGATGGGGTGACTGGGTGATAGACACTGGGGAGGGTACGTGCTCTGTTAAGCGCTGTGAATTGTGCAGGACTGTTGAATCTCAGATCTGTACCTCTGAGACAAATAATGCAAGATATGTTAAGAAAAAAAA
>NC_138372.1:82214096-82236282 GCF_054177405.1 Leptonychotes weddellii | reverse complement strand
CATTGGGCTTCCTGCTCGGCGGGAAGCCTGCTTCTCCCTCTCCCACTCCCCCTGCTTGTGTTCCCTCTCTCTCTCTGTCAAATAAATAAAGAAAATCTTAAAAAAAAAATACAGGATTACAACCTTTTAAGCATTTTTATTAAATAGGCAAGCTATTTAAGGAACTAATATCTCTCTGAAGAAACATTTATGTAAATTCTAGCATTTTATTTCCAATTGATTTTTTCCTCTCTTAAATTCAAATAAAACTTTAATTACGTATTTGTATTCAAACGGTTTGTATGATGTGATTCCATTACTCTAAAATTATTACTAAAAACCTTATATCTTTCTATATCTAGTAGCCTAAAAATCTGGCCACATAGGTCTCTTGAGATAAAAATTCTCTGGCATCTAGTTCTAATTCCATATGTCCTTATTTATTATCTTCCATCTATGTAAAGATATAAAGAGCTCTGATTGTTCCTTGTGTAGGTGCATGAAACTTTTCATTTTAAGTTTCTTCCCTCTCCCCAAGCTAACTTGGTTAAAACTGATTTATCAGTTTCCTGAAAAACCACACACACAGACATGCACACATCACACTAATGAGAACAACAACAAAACCTTATTTTTCCTTTCAAAAAGGAAGTTTATTAAAGTCTGTTAACTGCCAAATGTTTCAGATGGAGCTGTCTATATTAACATTCTAGTTCCTCACCTCCCACTCAATTCTTATCTGACAATAATTTGGATTTTATTCCTTCCCCTCTTCCTAAACTACTCTCATCAAGGCCACCCCATAACTACATCCAATAGGAGGTGTGTTTTAGGCTTCAACCTGTGGGTCCACTGAGCATCCTTTGATACTGTTAACCACTCCCGGCAAGAGACAGTCCCCTTCTTAAATTTCTCAAGCACGTCTTCCTCATTTTTAACTCTAACACTCAACTTCTTCGTCTCCTGTGCCGGCATACCCTCCCTACTCGACTTCTGAATATGGCAGATTTCCAAGGGTTGCTCTAAGCTCTGTTAAGTCTCTCACTGTAAACTTTCTCTCCAGTGGATATCAGCCATACCTATGACTCATCTGTTTGCTGGGGACTTCTACATTTAGATCTGCAGCCCAGACTGCTCCTCTGAGTGTCAGACACATATTTCTATCTTCCAACTCCACATTTCCAACTGAATGTCTCAAAGACATATCAAACTCAGTTTGTCCAGGAATGAACTCGTGATTTCCCCTTCCAAACTGGGGCCCACACTGTTCCCATCATTTGCTTAGTTAACATCGCTCTCTCAGAGAAACATCCTTGGGCCACCTCAACTCCCCCAGGTACTCTTGTTGCATGAACTCATAGCTGCCTCTGTTTCCCTTTATAAGCCCTATCAGAGTTCATAATTATGTATTTGTTATTTGGTTACTCTTAATATTTATCGGTTATATATGATTAACATCAATCTTCCCCTCAAGAGTATGGGTGTATATGTATATATAAGATGAGATATGTAATATAATATACATATATTTCATATGTATTAAATAAAAAACATATAATGTGTATTATATGTATACATGTTCATACATTTAGAATATTTATTCTATAAGTGCATATAATTAGTATACTTATATATTGGTTATTTGATATCTGGCTATCTATCTGTCTTCCTCTGAAGATTATAAACTTCACTGAGCCCCCATGGACTTGCACAGTGTATGGCAAATAGTGTACCCTCAAATATTTGTTAAAGGAATACATTTTTTGAATAAATTAATAAGTGGCAGAGCATTCTCTTTGGTATCCAGCCTTTAAGTCGTGACATCTTTGTTTTTTCCTTTAGCCTCAAGCTATCTATTCTCTATCTAAACACCTCTCCTAATCCTCTTCTTCCTATTTCTATTTCCACCATTCTGGTTCAGTTCCTAATCACCTTATGTTTAATCTATTGCAAGTGAAAGTTTGGTCCCTGTTCTAATCTATCCTTTATAACACGGAGAGATTAAACATTTAAGAATTATGCTTTGCACCTTCTATTCTCTCATACAAAAACCTTTCAACATTTCTAATTAATTACTAAAGAAATATCCACATTTCTCAGCAGCAATCTAGCTCAAGACTCCGACACAGTCAAGCTATCTTCTCATTGCCCTCTTAAACTGGTTTGTAGAGTCTAGTACCTTTGATGCCACAGTTCCTCTTTCTGGAATGTAAATCCCCCTCTCCCACCTCCACAGTATATATGCACATACTACTCCACACTTAATAACATTCTACCAAACCTCAAGGCCAGCCATAAAGCTATGAAATTTTCCCCAATTCCTCAGCTAAAAATATTCTCTTCCTCATGTGACACAGTGTTTGTCCCACACAATACAAGATATTACATCAATCATGATTTTTAATCATTTGTATATGATTTGTTTTTTGAGTGCCAGTGGTTTATTTCCTTGCTTTTTTATTCTCCGCCCCCCTGCCCCAAATATTTCTGTTGTACCCTGGGAGATGACAGATTTTAAATTTCCTCAATTTGAGGTCCATATTTCCAACACCTATGTGTTCAGAGTTTGCAAGTAATGAAAGCATTCTGATATTTGCCATTTATATATATATATACACAAATATATCTGTATCTCCACCTCTATCTGCATCCCATTTGCATAGGTCTATTGTGTGTCTCTCTGTAGATATATCTAGTCCTAATGTCCCTCCACATCTGTCCTGCCTTAGTCTGTCCTTCCAGATCGCTATATGTACAGATCTACCTACAGCTTCTGTAGACAGAGTGGTAGGGTCTGTTTCACTGCCTGAACATAGTGGGTTATAATGTCTGAAACATATCTGGCCAGCGTGGCCTCAGGACAAATGTGATTTTTTTAAAAAGATTTTATTTATTTATTTATTTCAGAGAGAGAGAGTGTGCGAGGGAGCACAAGCATGGGAGGGGAGAGGCAGAGGGAGAAGCAGGCTCCCCACTGAGCAGGGAGCCCAATGTGGGCTGGATGCCAGGATCATGGAGTCATGACCTGAGTCCAAGGCAGATGCTTAACTGACTGAGCCACCCAGGCGCCCCTAAATGTGATTTTTTAAAAGTGTGTGTGTGTGTGTGTGTGTGTTGTAGCTGGCCAATTAGATTTTAAGTTACCTCAGGGTAAGAACAATGTCAGCTACTTTATTTCCCAGTGCCCAGAATTATAGTAGGTGCCAAAACACTTTGTACTGATTTTAACAGTAGAATCTTGACCAGCAAGGGACAGAGGCAAGTGAAAGGCCATGATTATGATGGTTTACTTTTCTATTATCACTATTTATAGTAGGAATGAAAATATTTATAACAAACGTATATGTCTTTGTACTGTTTCAAATGGCATTCTAATTAATCATTTCATTAGACTTCCATGGGGGACTAACTCAACATTAATAATAAGAGAACTTAAACGATCTTCTCTTTAAAACCGTATCTACCTAAGTCAGAATAATAGTTTGTTTTTGTTGCTGTTATTTAATATTGAGAGAGGTGAAAATTTTATATGCACTTAGTAGGAGCTTCTAAAATAGGTTTTGGAAACTGATGAACCTATAGAGATGTACACAAAGTTTACATTGCTTTTCATGTTGATTTGAAGATTCAAAATATACCCTAAATCTTTAAATACCCTTCAAATCTGAGTGTTCTAATAGAAAAGGGATTGTCGGCAAATTATAAATAAGTCAGATCTTAAATTTCAATATAAAGAGAATAGGAGAGAGAGAAAGAGAGTGAAATATAGATAAATATAGGAGATTTCCCCTGCCTTTTAGAAAACTCTTTGGGCCAGTGTCATAAACTTAAATAGCTCTAATAAAACTGTTTTAAGACTACATGAAAACGAGTCTCTTTTGCTCAAATCAAACCAGTTCAAGAGAATTTGGCCCTTTTAAAGTTGACCTCATTAATTTCATGATCTTTGGATAGCACAAACACCCCAACTGTGCAGATTAGTTTTTACCTTTGAAGCCCACCAACATCATATATCTCTGAAGATTAAAAAAAATACAACATAGAACTCTGAACTTGTGTAGTTAAAATGCAGGCATTTGTTCAAATAGCTCTTGCATTGAGCTATAAATAATCATTTGAAAATCTTTTTAAAAATAAAATAGGTATAATATAGAGCAGCTATTAAACAGGACTTTGTTAGAGATGGCTGCTCCTAAAGATTGCGGATAGAGAATGTTTCCTATAAAGTTACTAGGCATGTATGGGAAGAGTACATCACTCTTCCCATGACCTTAACACTAACATGGAGTTAACAATCATCTTGAAACTCATGATCAGTCCACAGCAGTCAATTTCCCTGCATCTTATATATAAGCAAAAATATGCCATTTCTGCTGCATCATTTTGGCAGGGCAGAGATAGGTAGATATTTTCTGCCACCCACTGAGTTGCCCCAGCTTGATTAATGCTAAGTCATATATCCCTTTACCTATAAGATGAGAGTTCATTCCAGTTCTATAAGAGAAGTTTCCTGTATTTAAACCCATATTAGTTTTCACATTCATTCCAGAATAGGCAGTTTACATTACTTGACAATAATTACACAAGTGATAGTTTTAATTGAACTATTTTCCATGCAGTTTTAAAACATGCTCATCAGAAAGACCAATACAATAAAAGGCAGATTTACAATCTCTGGTACCAGATTACTCAGGGGACATCAAATTGTAAGACAGTTTTTGCCTTTCATTTCTGGAATGGGCTTGGATATATTTTGCTCACCATATGTTGGATGTAAAACTAGAAACCAAGAAGAAATGTAAACATCACTCACGATTCGAGATTTAAAAAATTTTGGAAGTCCTCTGATTTATTTTGCTGGAAAAGTAATTCCACACTACTGAGCACTGCATCTCTTATAGCCATAAGAAGCACAATTCGCCTTCCTGGACTTATTCTCCTCTGATGGTTTCTGTGCTCTGTGAGTGATTGCCAGAAATGAGCAAAGAGGTTTGGTATGTATGGAGTAATGATGTAAGGGTCCCCCTTTCAAGCTATGACTTCGGATGCTGTGTGTATCACAAAGTCAGACAATTCTCTGCCAACAACTCTATTGTCAGAGTATTGACTTCCCCTGTCAGAAATGCGTCCTATGATGAGAATTCCTTGATTCATATTGAAGTCTTGATTTTGGGGCTACTGGATTTTTTTAAGATGCAGAAACCATCAAATGTGTTTATGGTTGTGTATGATGATAATCTAGTACAGTGATTCCATGAAGAATAAATCCAACTTGTCTTACAAGGGTAGGAAACTATTTATTTTATTTCTTAACTTCTCAGTAGACAGTGACTGGAAGCATTTCTCATTAATCAAAAGAAAGAAAGACCTCCAGGCACAGACTTGGCATCATGCTATAATGTCCTTATATGTTGGGAAGTAGTAAACACTTTTTTCCAAGCAAACTAAAAATTTCATTTTTTTCCTGAGTCAGCAAAATTCCATAGACAGAAAACCATACATCACACAATTTGCAGAATGTTAATTTAGCACTGGATGGCTTCAGATGGTTGCATTTTTACTTAAAAAAAAGCCACCTATTTTTTTTTTTTAAAGATTTTATTTATTTATTTGAGACAGAGAGAATGAGAGGGAGGAGGGTCAGAGGGAGAAGCAGACTCCCTGCCGAGCAAGGAGCCCGATGCGGGACTCGATCCCGGGACTCCAGAATCATGACCTGAGCCGAAGGCAGTCGCTTAACCAACTGAGCCACCCAGGCGCCCCAAAAGCCACCTATTTTTAATAAAGACATGGTAGTGCAGGGACTGGAAATGGATGATCATTGTGTTACGTCAGACTTACTGATATTTTTTGTTAAGCCCTGTGGTCTTGACCCAGAGGATTCTCCTTTTTTAAAAGTCCGTTGGTAACCTTTCATATATAAATCCAGATTTTCAACTTCTCTCTTTTTTTTCTTTAAAAAAAAAAAGATTATTTGACAACATTGGTCCCACATTCCTGCCTTGAAACAGCAGGCTAGGCTGAGTATCCCCTGCTATTCTCCCCCTTCAGACTTCTTTCTCTCACAATGTCTTTTTTTTTTTTTTTTGAAGATTTTATTTATTTGACAGAGAGATAGCGAGAGCAGGAACACAAGCAGGGGGAGTGGGAGAGGGAGAAGCAGGCTTCCCGCGGAGCAGGGAACCCGACGTGGACTCGATCCCAGGACTCTGGGATCATGACCTGAGCCGAAGGCAGATGCTTAACGACTGAGCCACCCAGGCGCCCTCTCACAATGTCTTAAATCAAGGATTCTCCACTTGTTTCCTTACCTGTGGGACCCCTCTGGGAACATATGTATGTGAACTTTGAATTAAAACTTTTCTCTTTTTTTAATGATTTTCTTCGTACATTTGAGTGTTATCTATAATAGTGCTTCTAAAAGTCTTAAAATGATGGCAGGTGATTTCGATGTTTTGAATCATCAGTTAGAGAACATCAAGATGTTCTCTAACATCTTGCATAAAATACATTAAATGTCAAAGTCAGAGAGAGTCTTTCCAGGGCAGAGTGGAGTGTCATGTAGTTATAGTGGCATCTTAAGTGGGGATAATATCTAGAGTCAGCAGGTAAGGCAAAATTAAGTATAAGCAAACTTGCCCTTGAAAATCCCTTAGGAAGGTGCCAAGTTGGAAGCTGATATACCATCTCTCAGTAAAGCCAGTACAGCCAATTTTTCCCTCTAGCTTTGGAACAGATAGTTTTTTTTTTTTTCTTTTTTGGTTGAGCCCCAGGTGAAGTAATTGCATTGAATTCAGGAATCATATTATATGTAATAAATATCTTTAAAAACAAGAATACTCAGACCTGCAGCAAGATGATCACTAAGAGAGGGGCAGGGGAGGTGAACTCACCAGAGGAAAAGGCAGAGTCCCATTTTGCACCTCATGTTCACTCTGGGGCATATGCTCATTGAGTGGAATATCAAGTGAATTATCAAGTGAAATGTTTATACGTTATTTAATTCTCTGTCTTGGTCTCTCTCTTTCCCTCCTTCTCTGTCTCATCTCTTTTATGAGCACATGTACTTATCTGAGTAAATTTGAGTTTGTGCCTTTGGTGGAAATAAACTGATTTACACTATAGGATCATCAGCACATACTTTGATCACTTACTAAGTTATTAGGACATAGGACAAAGGAAGGGAAGAGTGGGGGCTTGATTTCTGATGAGAGCAAGTCACAGAAAAATGATCATACCAGATCAGGTATTTGGCAAGCCTCCTCTGTGTGTGAAGTTCTCTGACAGGAGCTGTTTGGGATGAAGAGAGGTATCTTGTGACTACTTTATCCAAAGTGTTCTAAAGTCTCATACATTTACAGCCTAGAGGTTTAAGAAAATTTGGCAACATGACAGAGCTGCTGTTTGATTTCCGCCATCGAGTGTATTTAAAACAGAAATACATTTTAACATAAAAAAGCAAGAAAGAGATAATCTCATAATCAAATATGGTCCTTTAGGTTGAACCAATAGCTTTACGAAAATGAGTACTGCCTCACATCTTTGGCTGTGAAATGTCATCAAGGAGTCACGAACTTAAAAGTAAAGATACTGTGTGTGCATTTAAAAAGTTAATCACCTCAACAAGACAAGTGAACGTTAAGAGTCAAATGAGTAGGGTAAATGAGGTTTTAATGGGCCAGAAGAAAAGTGTTCAAGCACTGGAAGTTAAAGAAAGGATTTAGATGTTCCAATTAATACATAAACATCTGCCCCCTACACATCCACTGATCTACTGATTGAATGGATGGATGAATGAAACTGGGATGGCTTCATCTGCGAAGGCTTTAGAGAAGTTGTAAGATCTGAGCTGGCCTGGAGAAATAAATTGATAATTTGGAGAGGTAACCAGGGCAAGGAGGAAATTCCAGCTCTAGGCAAGAACAATGATAAGATCACAGGTGTGATAATGTTTGAGGTATTAGAAGAAAGAAAGGAGCCAGGAGAGGGCTCATGTCTTTCTTCTCCAACTCTTACCTTTGTCTCCAAATAGCAGAGATCTAATAATAAAGTGAATTCAAAACCTAGCAATTATCATTGCATACTTAGAGGTACTAGAGTCATGGACATGCAAGAGTCAGGTAAAATAGCCTGCAGAGAAACAAAGAAATGTACATTTACTGCCTAAAATGCTTCACAATGATGGCTTTCCTTCATAGCTGTGTTCACATAGACAGTTATACAATTATGGGAATAGAAAAATGATATCAGTTGGTCTTCTTGTGGTTTTTGGATGACTCTCAGGCAATGTCACTAGACGAAGATATGTGTGTGTTGGTGGGGGGCGGGTGGTAGTGGGTGGATGTCATGAGAAAATACATGGTAGTAGGAGAAAAGAATCCCAGGGCTGGACTCTAAGTGTTGGTACTTACGTTTTGGTATAGACAGCTCCAAGTAAATTGTAGTATTACTGCTTTATGAAGCAGGTCAGAGAACTTGAGAGATCTTTCTCTAAAATAAAGTTTCTCAAGAAGGCTGTTGTTTTGAGCGTGCCTGACTTTTTTTTACAAAAAAGAAATTCTGAATTCGAGTATACCAGAAGAGCAGAAAAAGCCTTTTGAATATGTTTGGTTAACCACTCTCCTGTGTGACAGGAACGGCAAGCCTCAGAGATTTGGGAACATAAGTGACTGAAATTTTCAGGTTTGCCATCACCTTTCCTTCGCCCGCTGGTATCATCAGTCACAAGGCAAGCAGATCATGATATCTGGATGAATTAATGACTAGTTGTCTCATAGATTTTGTCAATTTCTTTTTATCTTTACATGCCACTGTTGTCTAAGAACTCACTTGGGTCCATGCAATAGCTCCTAATGGATTTTCCAATCCACTCTTGGGGCCCCTTTGATGTCTTCTCTGCCTGGCAGCCAAAGTAAGTTTTGTTTAAACAGTTTTCCAGATTTATATTGTGTAAGTTTAAGGGGTATTAGTGTGATGATTTGACATATGTATAGATTGCAAAATGATTACTCACAATAAGGTTAGTTAACCATCCATCTCCTCAAATAGTTACCATTTTTTGTGTGTGTATGAAGTGAGAACATTTAAGATTTACTCTCTTATCAGCTTTCAAATATGTGATAGAATATTGTTAACTATAGTCACCATCCTGTACATTAGATTTCCAGAACTTATTCATCTTATAATTGTAAGTTTGTACCCTTTGACCACCTTCCCCTATTTCTTCCACTTCTGGCCCTGGGCAACCACCAATCTACTCTCTTCGGTTTCTAGGAGTTCATTTTATTTTCTTGACTCCACATATAAGTAAGATCATTTGGTGTTTGTCTTTCTCCATCTGATTTATTTAATTCAGCATATGCCTTCAAGGTTCATCCATGTTGTCACAAATGGCAGGATTTCCTTATTTTTTACATCTGAGTAATATTCCATTGTAAATATATGTCACATTTTCTTTATCCATTCATCTACTGATGGACACTTAGGTTGTTTCCATGTCTTGGCTGTTGTAAGTAATTCTGCTGTGATCATGGGGGCTGCAGATGTCTCTTCAAGATAATCGTTTCATTTCCCTTGGATATTTACCAGAAGAGGAATTGCTGGATCATATGGTAGTTTTATTTTTAATTTTTTAAAGAAACTCCGTAGTGTTTTCCATAGTGGTTGTAACAGTTTACCTTCCCACCAACAGTACACAAGGGTTCCTTTTATTCTACATCCTTGTCTGCATGTGTTAATTCTTGTCTTTTTTTTTTAATTTTTTTTTTTTTTTTTTATTCATGAAAGTCAGAGAGAGAGAGAGAGAGAGAGGCAGAGGCAGAGGGAGAGAAGCAGGCTCCCCGCCTAGCAGGGAGCCCGATGCGGGACTCGATCCCAGGACCCCGGGATCATGACCTGAGCCAAAGGCAGACGCTTAACCATCTGAGCTACCCAGGCGCCCCAATTCTTGTCTTTTTTTTTTATGCTAGCCATCCTAACTGTTGTGACATGATTTTCCTTGTGGTTTTATTTGCATTTCCCTGAGCATTCGTGTTGTTGAACACTTTTTCATTGACCTGTTGTTCATGTGTTTATCTTTTTTGGAAATATATCTACCCAGGTCCTTTCCCCTTTTTTAAATTGGATTAATTTGTTTGTTTTTGCTATGGAGTTATATTATATATAGTTACCTACGTATTGTAGATATTAACCCCTTATCATATATATGATTTGCAAATATTTTCTCCCATTCTACGGGTTGCCTTTTCATTTTGTTGATCATTTCTTTTGCTGTGCAGAGGTTTTTAGTTTGATATAGTCATACTTGTTTATTTTTGCTTTTGTTGTCTGTGCTTTTGGTGTCGTATTGTCAAACCCAATTGCCAGACGAATGCCAAAACCATTGCGAAAACCCACATCAAGAAACTTTTTGTTTGTTTTCTTCTAGGAGTTTTAAAGTTTAGGTCTTAAACTTAAGTCTTTAACCCATTTTGAGTTCATTTTGTGTCTGCCGTAAGATAGGATTCCATTTCATTCTTTTCAGTAGGATATTCGGTTTTCCCAATACCACTTACTGAAGAGATAATCTTTTCTGCATTGGAGATTCTTGGCTCCCTTGTCAAACATTAGCTAACATCATGCTCAGTGTTATGGGGGTTTATTTCTGGGCTCCTGATTTTCTTTTCAATGGACTATGTGTCTGTTTTCATGCCAGTACTATACTGTTTTAGTTACTATTTACTATAAGTTTATAGTGTAATTTGAAGTCAGGGAGTGTCACGCCTCCAGCCTCACTCTTTATCCAGATTTCTTTGGCTATGCAGTGTCTTTTGTGGTTCTGTGTCAATTTTAGGATCGTTTTTCTACTTCTGTGAAAAGAAGAATTTTGATAGGGATTGCATTGAACCTATAGATGGCTTTGGGTAGTATGGACATTTAAATAATATTGGTTTTTCTGGGCGCCTGGGTGGCTCAGTTGGTTAAGCGACTGCCTTCGGCTCAGGTCATGATCCTCGCGTCCCTGGATCAAGTCCCGCATTGGGCTCCCTGCTCGGCAGGGAGTCTGCTTCTCCCTCTGACCCTAACCCCTGTCATATGCTCTCTCTCATTCTCTCTCTCAAATAAATAAATAAAATCTTCAAAAAAAAAATTAAAATAAATAAATAAATAAATAAATAAATAAATAATACTAATTCTTCCAATCCATGTACATGGAATGTCTTTCTTCAACTTCTTTCATCAATGTCTTATTGTATTTAGATATTTTACTGCCTCAGTTAAATTTATTCCTAAGCACTGTTTTTTACTTTATTGTGAATGGGATTGTTTTCTTTATTTTCGAGATAGTTCACTGTTGGTGTATAGAAACACAATTAATTTTTGCCTGTTGATGTCATGTCCTATAACTTTAGTGAATTTTTTTTTTAGTTCTAACAGTATTTTGGTGGATTCTCTAGGGTTTCTTATATATAAGATCATGTCATCTGTAAACAGAGACAATTTTACTTCTTGCTTTCTAATTTGCATGCTATTTATTTAGTCTAATTCCTCTCGGTAGGACTTACAGTACCATGTTGAATAGAAGAAGGGAGAATGGGCACCCTAACTTTGTTCCTGATCTTAGAGGAAAAGCTTTCAACCTTTCACCATTGAGTATGATGTTAGTTGTGGCCTTGTCATCCATGGCCATTACTATTCCAAGGTAAGTTATTTCTATACCCAATGTGTTGAGAATTTTTATCATCAAAGGATATTGAATTTACCCTCTTTTTTTTTGAAGATGCTTTTTCTACATCTATTGAGATGATTATATAATTTTTTACCTTTCTGTCAATGTGATGTATCACATTTATTGATTTGCATTTGTTGAACCATCCTTGTATCCCAACAATGAATCCCACTTGGTCATGGTGTATAATTCTTTTAATGTGCTTTGAATTCAATTTGCTAGTATTTTGTTGAGAATTTTTGTTTCTGTATTCATCAGGGATATTGGTCTGTAGTTTTCTTTTCTTGTAGTGTCCTTGTCTGGCTTTGGTATCAGGGTAATGTGGCCACATAAAATAAGTTTGGAAGTGTTCTTTTCTCTAAGTTTTTGGAAGTCTTTGAGAATGATAAGTATTAATTCTTCTTTAAACGTTTGGTAAAATCCACCTATGAAGCATCTGTCCCTAGGATTTTTTTGCTGGGAGGTTTTTCATTAGTGATTTAATCTTCTTACTCATTACTGGTCTGCTCAGATTTTCTATTTCTTCGTGATTCAGTCTTGGTGGGTTGTATGTTTCTAGGAATCTATAAATTGCATGTCGTCGATGTATCCAGTTTGTTTAGATTAATCACTTATGATCCTTTGTATTTCTGCAGTATCAGTTGTAATATCTCCTCTTTCACTTATGAATTTATTTAATTGAGACCTCTCTCTTTTTTTCTGTTAATAATCTAGTGGTTTGTGTATTTTGCTTATCTTTACAAAGAAACAATTCTTAGTTTTGTTAATTTTTACTATTGTTTTCTATTCTCAGTTTCATTTATTTCTGCTCTAATATTTATTATTTCCCTCCTGGGCTTAGTTTGTTCCTTTGTTTTTTTTAGTTCTTTGAGGTAGAAAGTTAGGTTGTTTATTTGAGATCTTTCTTTTTGTCTTGATATATACATTTATAGCTATAAACTGTCCTCTTAGAACTGCTTTTGCTGTGCCCCATAAGTTTGGGCATGTTGTGTATCCATTTTCATTTGTCTCAAGATATTTTTTTTATTTTTTTATTTAACTTACGATTTCTGCTTTAATACATTAGTTGTTCATGAATGTGTTATTTAATTTCCACATTTTTATGAATCCTCCAGTTTTCCTCCTGTTACTGATTTTTAGTTTCATACCATTGTTTTCAGAAAAAAATACTTGATATAATTTCTGTATTCTTGATTTTGTTGAGAATTATTTTGTGGCCTAACATATGATCTATCCTAGGAAATGTTCTGTGTATATTTCAAAAGAATATATATTTTGCTGCTGTATCGAATGGAATGTTTTATATATGTTATGTCCATTTTGTCTGTAGTGTTGTTCAAGGCTGCTCTTCCCTTATTTTCTTTTTCTTCCTTCCTTCCTTCCTTCCTTCCTTCTACTGACTTTCTGTGTGAATAATCTATCCATTGTTGAGACTGGGGCTGGTGACTGTGCTCCTCAGTTGGGCAAGGTCATCATCCTGGATTCTTGGTCGGGTAAGGTGCAGGCTATGCTCCACAATTGGGCAGGGTCACTGGCTGGGATCCCTGCGTAGGCTAGGCGTTGGCTATTCAGTTATGGGGCAAGGTCTTACATGGATTCTTCTACTGAATGGGGTTGTATGCTGACTCCACCTCTGGGCAGTACCATAGGCTGGATGCCAAAGCTCCTCAGGGTTACTGTTTGAGTTGAGTTCCCTGGCAAGGCCGGAGGCAATGTTCAACAGGTGGGAAGGACTGCTGGATTGGTTCCTTGTCTGGGCAAGTTGTAGGATGTGTTCTCTGGCTGCTGGGTGTGGTGGCCATGCTTCACAGAGCATTGGGATCAGATGCTATGTTCAGCAGTTGGGGGGGGAGTGCTGAAGCAGTGAATTTGTTCCCCTGCAGGGTGGAGTTGGAGAATCTGCCCCATAGCTAGTACAACCCCATAGCTTAGGATTCAAATCAGGCAGAACTGCCAACTGAACTCCCAGGCCAGATGACGCAACCTGTTTGGCTCTCTGGGTTAGCAGAACCACAGGCTGGGATTTCTGCTCAGGTGCTGCTGTAAGTAGGAATGTGGTCTGATGAGACCTGAATGCTGGTTGCCATAAACCCCAATCCTTATCTGTCTCTACCTAATCCCCAGTAGTTGAGCTTTGCAGATTCCTCCAGTGATCCTTATGAAGTGAGACCGAAGTAATCTTCCTGGAAACCATCTTGCAACCCTGGGGAAGCTGAATGTACTCTTGGGTTCTCTTTTTATCACTGGAGAAACTGGAGGCCCTGGGATCCCTCTTCATGTGGCAAAGTACTGGCCTTGGGTGTGGTTGATGTGATCAAAGTGAAGCCCCTCTCCTTATCCTTCTAATTGGGTTCTTCTCAATCTCTGCTGCCAAGGGGGAGGGCTTCATCACTTCATGTTTCTGAAATCTCCATAATGTCTGGTCTTCTTGTGAGGTGGACAGAAATTAAGTATGATCCATGTCGCCATTTCTGTTATGTCACTTTAAAATAAGTTTTTAAAATGCAAACTGGATCGTGACTCATCCCCACTTTATATACTTCAAAGGCTTTTCAAGGTTTTTAGGATAAAGCTTGGCTCAACTATCCTTACTCAGAATAACTTGGCTCCTTCTTCCTGTCTCCTTACCTACCACTCTCTCCCTCGCCTTCGATTCTAGAATTTATCGGAGTGTGGTGGTTGATACATCACATCATAATCATCTTGTTATTTTGGAACTATTAAATAAACACTTAATATGTGGGGCCTGGTAATCTTAATTTTAAGCAAGCTTCATGGATGATTCTCATTAAACTTAAATTAGAAAATCACTACACAACTCCCTGTTAGCCTACCCTTTTCTCTGTTTCTCAAATAGGTTCACGTAATTTCTATTTCGGGGTCTTTAAATGTGCAATTTTCTCCGTCTGGAATGTTGAATTTTCCCCTCTTGTTCTGAGATGAATTTCTAATTATGCTAACCTTCCAATTTACATGTTGGTTTCTTAAGGATGTCTTCCATTAGGCTCCTAGGCTAAATTATATCTTCTTATATATTCTCTTCACTTCCTATAACTTTCTTTCATAGCACTTAGGATGTTGGTAATTAAATACTTATTTATATATTTATATTTTCATCTCCTCCATAAAACCATGTGCTCCTGAGGGCTACAAGTTTTATCTCCTTTCTTACATGAGGTTACTATACTTTATCATTTTGTGTTGTATCCTGCTTTTCATTCCTATTGCTTTTCATTCTTATTAATCCTTGCTCTTATCACACGGTGCTACAGATTTCTCTCTACTTGTCTGCCTTATATTAGGGTGTGAAATTCTTGAGGGAAGAGACCAACCATGTTTGAAACACCATCTAGCAAAATAAGTCAAAAATAGTAGTGGTTCTATTTTCCATCCTTATACTTTTATATAATAAAACTAATACTTGACAAATACTTGATAAATGCTTGACGAATGAATGAATGAATGAATGTACTGGTGTGATTTGTTATGTTTTAGGGAACAGACTGTGATTTCAAAATTTCCAAATATGCGAAATACTGAAGGCTATTTGTATGCTTCTGAATTAGAAAAAAAAGTTATCTTTTCTTTTCATTAACATTGGATCTATTTTAAACTATGTTGTGAATGATCCATAGACTAGAAGGAAACATGGAAGAAAATTTTTGCAATCCTGGATTAAGCAGAGATTTCTTAGATACATTACAAAAAGCACAATGCATAAAAGAAAAGAAAAGATCGATAAATTGGACTGAATTGAAACGAAGACTTTTGCCTTATGTATGGCATTACTTAGGAAATAAAAAGTCAAGGACTAGGGGAAATGTTTGAAATCACGTATCTGATAAAAGACTTGAATCCAGCTTACATAAGAACCCTCAAAAGGCAGTATTAAGAAAACCATCATCCCAGTGAAAAAACAAACGAGCACAAGATTTACAAAAACACTTCATCAAAGAAAATATAGGAATGGCAAATAAGCACATGAAAAGATGCTTAACATCAGTAGTTATTAAGAAAATGCAAATAAAAACCACAATATGACAGCACAGCACATCTATTAGAATAGCTGAACCAAGCACACAAAGTAACTGAAAATACCAAGGGCTGCCAAGGATGTGGAGCAACGGACGTTCCCATATATTGCTTTTGGGAATCCAAAATGTTGCAGTCACTTTTCAAAACAGTGGCAGGTTTTTTTGTAAAGTTAAACACATACTTACCAAACGACCTAGCAACCCTACCCCTAGGTATTTACTCAAGCTAAATAAAATTTTCTGTTCACAGAAAAACACGTATGTTAATATTTATAGTGGCTTTATTAGTAATCATTAAAAACTGGAATCAATCCCTACTGAGGTACAGCCGTACTTGGCAATTAAAAGAATGTAATAGTATCACAACAATGGGAATGGATCTCCATCACATTTTTCTGGTTGAAAGGCACCAGGCTTAAAAGATCATAAACGGTATGATTCCACTGATATAACTTTCTGGAAAACATAAAAGTATAAGGATGGAAAATAGAACCATGGTTGCCAAGGGCCAAGGTTGTAGGCAGGGTGGATGGCAAAGGGCCGGAGGAAATTTGGAGGGATTATCGAACTGTTCTACATTCTGATTGTTATAGTGGTTACATGGCTCTATGTGTTTGTCAAAACTCACAGAGTGGTACACTAAAAGGATGAATTTTACTCTATGTAAATTATGCCTTATCACACAAATGAAAAGAAATGTCAATGACAGAAACACTCTGTGTAATTTATGCTTTCAAAGTCCATGTGTTGCCACCATTTGCTTTCCCTATTCTGAATATAAGCAATGTCAGCATGTACAGTTGCATGCCTGTTTAAGAAGAAATGTAGGACAAATTATAGATTTAAATAGCCTTAACTGTTGTCTAAAAGTAGAAGTCATTAAAGCTATTTGACTAATAGCTTGAAAAAACTCTAGCCTCATGCTAGAGCCTTACATTGCTGAGTGGCTAGATTCCAGGTAAAATGATTGATTGCATTATTGAGGAACACATGTTTTACTGGTCTACCTATAAATTACCTTTAGCTCCAGGGCGACCGTAATAGGTTTTCATTTCAGAACATTTTCCTCCATTTAAAATTCCATGATTTCTTCTATCTGATCGTAGGCCCATCTCTATCTCGTTCATAAGCTCAATTTTGTCTTACTCTGTAGTGTCGTAGTGCCTAAAATGCTGGTAGGAACTATTTTGAATGACTGATTTCTGAGGGAACAGAAAAGAATGTGGAGGTCTTTCTTGGCACACTCTCATTGCAGGGGAAAGGTCGATAATTCAAGACAAATCCTATTTCATTTCTCTATTAGGGGTCACAAAGAGCCAGTCATACTCATATATTGAAAAAGCTTCTCTCCATTTTCTGACAAGGGACAAAAATCCTTACAGATAGCTATGACCTTTAACACTTGATATTAGTTCTTTTAAATACACGTTCATCTGTAAATTATTTATTAAACTGAGAGGTGCTTTGCTTTCTCAATGACAAAGTTTCATTCTTCATTTCTCTCTCTTATGGAATTTCTACCAATATACGTGCCTAACAACCTTTAGTCGTTTGAAGGACGAAGAGTGTTTTTGAAAGGACATTGACAAACACGGACTACATACTGGTCCAGCAGAGTGGTGATTCAATTATCTCCACCGACGGTGGCTCTTTTGTCACAAGCCCTGCTTCCTTCAGAAGCTTCCACACCCCGAGTCGTCCTCTGTTTGGTTGCCGTTATCCCAGCCCGCACCCTCTTTGCCTCTGTGCTCCAACTCATCCTTATTCATAGACACTTAAAGCGATTTCCTTTATGCAGATCTTGATTTGTTATCAGAAATCAATATTTTGAGGACGTTTTTCTTCAGGGATTACTATCATTTCAAAATCAAAATATTTTGCGATTGCTGAAAGCTCACAGAAATATTCCGTGCCTGAGCTGACAGGAAACTGTAATCAAATTGTCAAGCAATTGCTCTGACTGTGGCAAAGTGAGGAGGCTAGATTACACGTGTCAGCATGTGAAGATAACGGCTGCGCGGTGAACAGCAGGCTGAAGGCTTGATAGGAGACGGGAAGTTTATCGCTGTAAACTGCAACCTATTGTAGACAGTAGTGCCATCTCAGCATTCCTTCGTTTGCATTAGGAACCCTTTATGGTCAATAAAGTGTCTCGGTTTAACCGTTTGGAAAGCATTCTGCAAATTCCCGGCAAAGTATGTTCTGTCAATTAATTTGTGCTAATCTGCAAGCCAGGGTTAAACAAGTGATGGTTTCAAATGGGTCATATCGGTCCGACGTTCTCAGACTGGATCTAATAGCATTCATATATTCATTTCACAGGAGTAACTATTTCAGCAAGGGAACACATGCTCTTCTGCTAAAATGGATAAAATCCTTTATCTGGTGGCCTGTTTTCTTGGGTATTGAAAGATTTATTGCCAGTCTCTTCTCTCCTGGTTTCCCCCTGGTCTCTGCAAGACCCTGAAGGTTCTTCGACACTTTCCCCTCCTCCCATGGCGGCTTGCAGCCTCCACCAAGGGCTTCCAAGGATATCCATTATTCAGAGCCTCTGAACACTGCGGCTACCTCCGCGGCCCAATCACTCAGCATCCGCTGTGTCTTCTCCCCCAGAGGCAGGGGAAAGCTGTGGAGTCTGAGGTCAGTATGTGCTGGCTTCTTCGCTCTTTTATCCATCTTGGCAGCCAGATATTTTAAGGTGCTATATTTATTATTCAGTTGCAAAACCAGGGTGATTTGGGTGACTGATGTTGTGGTATACGAGGTGTTTACTAAATAAATACATATTTTATGATGTGCATTATTTATTAAGGTAAACATTATTCTACTCAAGTGTATCTTTTGGTATTCTTTTTTCCTTTCTTAATTTTCCCCCCCACTTGGTTTTCTGAATATATTCCTGCACCTGGGGCCCACTATTCTGAGTACCTAGGATATTTTCTTGGAAGAGTTTGGCATTCTGGGAAGCTACATTAACTCTTTCTGGCCCTTTGGCTACCACTTTATGATTGCCCATTTCGGTACCCTGAAAGTGACCATAGCCACGTGAATTGACACAGCTCCCTGGAGCCCTAACCTTCTTCTAAGGAAGTGCTTAGGCTTTGTAAAAGGTGGTTTGTTTTGTTTTGTTTTTTGTTTTTTTGTTTTTTTAAGCAAATCCTGCAGATCTCCTTAGTAGATTTGGATTTGGGCACTCCGCTTTTTTGGAGCATGGGTTGTGTGTAATCTCAGCTAGTGAAAGGGAAGCAGACCATGGAAACCCCTAGGGCTTTTGATTTGGGTGTATTCAATCTTTCACTTCCCCTCCCAGTCCATCCTTATGTTTCCCCACAACACTCCTCTAATCGTGAGGCAACACAGGTAGCTTTGGGGAGTAGGCAATAATTTTCTCCGTGCCTGTTTTCATTCTTAAAGAAGTCAGTGAGGGGCTTAATTGCTCTCCCAGGATAAGGTTTCAAATGGTAAGTAACCTGGTCCATGATAGGTGTCCAACCTAGGTCTGTGAATTTACAAATACAGCCTGGAAGAAGGTTACCCCCTACTGTCGCTTATGTTTTATATAAGCAAAATGCATTATTTAACAAATTACCAGGTAAGCAGTAGCTGGTGACGTTGTTAGAGGACATCAAATGTACCAAAGAGTCAACCTGGTATTTTGTCTGTGTTTTTCCAGCCTTCTTCAAAGCATCCCAAACCGCAGAGCATCTTGGGACTCCTGTTTCTTAAGATGGGCACAATAAATCTTCCAAGTATTTTATGAGCCTTAGATCAATAACAGACCCATTTTTTTTTCAGATTTTTATTTAAATTCTAGTTAGCTAACATACAGTGCAATATTGGTTTCAGGAGTAGAATTCACTGGTTCATCATTTACATACAACACCAGAGCTCATCATAGTAAGTGACAGGCCCATTCTTGATATCTCTTGTTTGAACCTAGAGCCAGGGTACAGACGGAGGCTCCTGGTTGGCATTCTGCACCCTCTGATGCAGAAGTCTGTAGCTGGGGCCCCGGGTGCTGGTCAGTCTCTGGGCAGTACAGAAAATCACCATGAGTAGTCAAGCCTGTTGCCTTACATCATCTGCCTTCTGTATCATGGAGTATATTGTCTTTACCTAAACAGTGTCTGAGGTCTTCAAAGCAGCATTTGCAGGGCTTTTGCAGTCTTTACAGTGATTGGCACAGGGCTGTGGACACAGCAATAATATGATGTAATAATAATTTTACTCTTTTATAACTTTATAATGGTTTAGACTTTGTAAAACTCTTTGAATCCCAAAACGGTGAGATAAATACTAGATAAAGACGCAAAGCAATTGTATTTTAAAAAGAATGATGTGTGACTTAGATTGCACCCCTGCGATTTAAATCCATTGTTTTTGATAAAGCCGTTCTGAGCCCTCTCTTTCCTCAACTAGGCTCAACATCATGTTCCTCTGGGTTTAGCAGCCATTAATCTCTTTTCTTTCTATGATCCCATAACAACTGTTCATGTATTTCTTTTTAGCAATTCTTGCACTCTATTTTTATTATTTTTCTTTGTGCATGCATCTTAGCTCCTCTCTGGAATGTGAAATGTTATGGAAAGGATTTCACTCACCTTTGCATTATGCTGTACCTTGCAGAAAGACTTATCCCCTGAAGTCACTCAGGAAATGTTTGTTTGAATTGAAATCTGGGAAACAGCTAATGTAGCGTCTCTCCATTAAAGGCACTTTAAGGTGAAGATAAGTATTGTACAAATAAATCGCCTTTTATACTCTGTACTCCCTGACAGCATATCCTCAAAAATACAATATCATGTACTATTACACAAAGAAAGGCTTTGCTAAAAAATGATTTTAAGTTTGAAAACTGGCTCATTTCATTACATATCAGATATTTATACCTTCATCGATCAAGGGTCTAGCCAGTTGACTAATAAAATGATGGATTAATATAAAAATAATACTTTTTAAAAAATTACAAATCAAAGAGTGGTAAAATTTTCCCTCTTCAAACTGTTATTTAGTAACTATTAGAATGGTGCTCAGGGTCAATGTATCAGTTTTCGTCAGAGCATTGTTCTTTAGGCGAAGTTATAATGGCTGTAGAAGGCAATGGGATAGCAGGTGTACAAAACTTCAAAGCTGTATGAATTTGCTACCTGCAGGGATACAATGGGAACAGCTTTTAACTTCAACAATGAATTAGAATATTTCTTGTCCCTTATGAAAAGACTTTTTCACATTACAATACACAATTTCCTTCTACTCTTCCACCCACTCATTATATTAAAAAATATTGTTTAAAATATTTTAACAGTAACTCCTCGGTGATGACTGAATAATGGTTATTTTTTTCTGTCTCACTTGTGCTAAGTGATACCAGCATCATGTGATGGAGTCTTACAGCTACCAGCAGAGGAATTATGTTAGAAGTGGAGATGCAAATGATGTTTTGGAAAACCCTAATTCCTGACATACCATTTATTTAATTTTATTTTTAATTTAAATTCAATTATTTAACATATAATATTCGTTTTAGGGGTACTGATCTGTGATTCATCAGTCTCATATAACACTCAGTGCTCATTACAACACATATCCTCCCCAATGTCCATCACCCAGTTACCCCATCATACCATTTATTTTATTTTATTTTATTTTATTTTTATTTTTTTTAAGATTATATTTATTTATCTGAGAGAGAGAATGAGAGAGAGCACATGAGAAGGGAGAAGGCCAGAGGGAGAAGCAGACTCCCCGCTGAGCAGGGAGCCCGATGTGGGACTCGATCCCGGGACTCCAGGATCATGACCTGAGCCGAAGGCAGTCGCTTAACCAACTGAGCCACCCAGGCGCCCCATACCATTTATTTTAAAAGACTCATATCCGGGGTGGGGGGTGGGGGATTTGCAGGGGGGCTTGACATTCTGGGAACTGCACCTCCTTGTTGTCTCTTTGTCCTGAACACCACCTTAGAGTCCTTAATCATTCCCATTCTTTTCCTTTCTCCCTGCCAGGTAGAGCCGCAACCCTCTTGAAGTGATGAGCCTTCTGAGAACTACTTTATAAGTAATTTTTTTTTCCTTGGGCCAAGAATGAAAACACGTTGCACAACTACAGACCACAAACTGTCTCCACAAGCTGGCAAATGACACTGAGTGGCCACGTCATTACTTTTGTTCCTCAGTTGTGCCAGCACCATGTAAACCGGATAATATAGAGCAAAGGTTACCTAGTTGTGAAGACTTTTTTGTATTTAATTTTTGTGTGTGTGTGTGTGTGAAGACTTTCTTAATCGGCTTCTGTTCTTTAAAAAGTCTGGCCAAAGTTTGCTGTCAAATATGCTGACTGCAAGGGTTGATGAATTTGGATATCTTTCACCGTAATTCTTTTTTTTTTTTTTAAGATTTTATTTATTTATTTGAGACAGAGAGAATGAGAGAGACAGAGAGCACATGAGAGGGGGGAGGGTCAGAGG
>NC_138372.1:82190112-82213596 GCF_054177405.1 Leptonychotes weddellii | reverse complement strand
ATCCCTCCCAACCCCCCACCACTCCAGCAACCCTCAGTTTGTTTCCTGAGATTAAGAATTCTTCATATCAGTGAGATCATATGATACATGTCTTTCTCTGATTGACTTATTTCGCTCAGCATAATACCCTCCAGTTCCATCCACATCGTTGCAGATGGCAAGATCTCATTCCTTTTGATGGCTGCATAATATTCCATTGTATATATATACCACATCTTCTTTATCCATTCATCTGTCGATGGACATCTTGGCTCTTTCCATAGTTTGGCTATTGACTTTCACCGTAATTCTTAAAACCCTACTACTTTCCCCATTCCTTTCAATCTCAAATTCAATGATCCATTCTCAGGTTTATCCTTTGTGACCTCTTAGCACAGTATTTATTACCTTGGACTAATGTTCATTTTCTTTAAAGCCAAGCTCTTTCTTACCTCAGAACTTTTAAATGGACTCCTCCCTTTCAGTCAAAAATTATTCTTCTACCTTTATCTGTTCTCTCCTCTCCCTCTTTCTCTTTTATGCACTTGTTCTTGTTGTTCTTGGTCTGTACAGTATTCTGTTTTCAAGTCCTAACTTAAATGCTGTTTTTTCCAAGGACTTTCTCTTGAGCAGAGGATTAACAAGTTAAGGGGTCAAGGGAAGTTTAAATTAACATTCACAGGAATTAAGATGATTAAAACTGAACAAAAAAAGATGTTTGGGTCTTCTGTGGAACATAAGGAATAGCATGGAGGACATTAGGAGAAGGAAGGGAAAAATAAAGGCGGGGGGGAATCAGAGGTGGAGACGAACCATGAGAGACTATGGATTCTGAGAAAAAAACTGAGGGTTTTAGAGGGGAGGGGAGGGGAGGTGGGGGGATGGGCTAGCCCGGTGATGGGTATTAAAGAGGGCACCTATTGCTTGGAGCACTGGGTGTTACACGAAAACAATGAATCATGGAACACTACATCAAAAACTAATGATGTACTGTATGGTGACTAACATAACATAATAAAATTAAATTAAGTTAAAAAAAAGATGTTTGGGTCTTCTATGTTGCCCACGCTCTACTTGGCAATCCCTCTTTCCTCCCAAATCCAGACACTTCTACCTCTTTTCCTGGCTTTTCATTCCTTGTTCTTTCCAGCAAATGTTTTGATCATCCCAGTTTTCTTGCATCTCTCTGAGAGAAATTCAGCCACTCTGGAGTGTAAATTTTGATGGAAACAGAATAGTTATGGGACAGTCTGTAGCATAGGGCTTAAAATACTTTTGTTGTTTACCTTCTCTGAAACAGGCTTGGATGGTAACATTGTTTATTCCCCAAGGCCTAAGAGTTGCCATATAATAAATATAATCTCCTATAATTCTTCAAGCTAAAAGGTTTATACCTCCTTCCATGGTGGTTATTCTTGGACTCTGCCATGGAATAAATGTTTGTGTCTCCACAAAATTCACAAACTGAAGTTCCTAATTTTCAATGGAGATGACATTTGAAAGTGGGAGTGATTAGGTTTAGATAAGATCATGAGGTGGGATCCCCATGATGGGATTAATGCCTTAAAAAAAGGAAGAGACACAAGATCTCTCTCTCCCTCTCTCTCTCTCTCTGTCTCTGTGCATGCACCAAGGACGAGCTGTGTGAGTACATAACCAGGAAGAGGGCCTTCACCCTGACCATGCATCTGACCATGATCCTGATCTTCTAGCCTCCAGAATCATGAGAAATAAATGTTTGTTGTTAAGTCACTCTGGATATGATAATTCATCATAGCATCTTGAATAAGACAAATTCCTAGGCACCAGGGATCATGTCCTCAATAGGATCCAAACAAAGGGCTAAAGAGCTGATAGACAGAGTTTGGAAAGATTCCCTGAAGCAGTGGTGAGGGAGGGTTGGGGGTATGGAGTGTGGGGAGGGGGCAGTGGGTTCAGGGATGGTGGGGGACTTTCCCCAAACTTCAGTAGTAGGGGAAGGGGCACTCATTGTCTGAAGATGGTATAAATCTAGCATGGATAAAGAAGTGGTGGGGTACACAAGGAATGAAAAGGACAATCCCAGGATTTTATAATCTGGTTGCGGAAACGGAATTTACCATGAGGTCCCTAAACATCCATGTATATATGATTAAGTGTCCAAAGAAGTGCTATAGAGATTCAGGAGAAAATGAAATGAGTACAATGTGAAGCATTTAAAATGCAGGGACTTTTAATACACAGTCAGTTTTGCAAGATGAAAAAGTTCTAGAGATCTGTTGTACGAGATGATACCTAACACTAATGAACTATACACTTAAAAATGGTTAAAATGGTAAATTTAATGTTATGTGTTCTTTACCAGAATAAAAAACCCTAAAAAGCAAAACAAAACAAAAAGGGACTCTTATATATAGGGACTTTTATATATATATTTCCCCCTATTCTTTGTCACTTCTTTATCTTTGCACTAGTTAGTGGCTGTGTCACCAAGGGATGGAATTGGGGTTTAGCTATGACCTCTCTACCCCTGCCCCATAATCTCTATTAGTGTTTTAAACAAAAATAAAAATAATTTTTAAAATCTAAGTCAAAAAAATGGTTCTTGTTATGAAAACAGAGCTTTAAGAAAAATTCCCTATCCTGAGTTTCTCAGTGGGTGTGTCCTAAATCCTGCAAGTTTAGCAGTGATGGTAAAGCTTTTATAATAAAGAACATTGAAACCATTAAAAATATATATTAAAAATTACCAAAACATTTAAAATTGCTATGAATATTTGAATATTATTTAAAAACTAACTCTGGTAGGTCGCTGAATAGAGTAATTGTGGCTTTGGTACTTAGGACTCTATAGATAGTCACCATATCATCTCCTTCCCACCTTCTTCTTGAGTCACTTCCATTTTTTTTTTTTTCAGTTAATGTGTTGTTGTTGTTGTTTTTAAAGATTTTATTTATTTATTTGACAGAGAGAGAGAGAGCACAGGCAGGGGGAGCAGCAGAGGGAGAAGGAGAAGCAGGTTCCCTGCTAAGCAGGGAGCACGATGCGGGGCTAGATCCCAGGACTCTGGGATCATGACCTGAGCCAAAGGCAGATGCTTAACTAACTGAATCACCCAGGTGTCCCTGTTGTTGGTTTTTTTTTTTTTTTAAGAGCAGGGTCCTGAAACCATACCACTTCGGTTCAAACTCTGGCTTTACTAATTACTAGTTGTTTGACTTTGGGCAAAATTATAAAATTTGTGACTCAGATTCCTCATTTGTAAAATGGAGATAATGCTGACATCTACCAGATGGTTATTGTGAGGATTAAATAAGCCACGTAAGTGGTTAGAGCAATGCTTGACACACAGTCATGCTCAGGAAGTGGTAGGGATCATGATTATCATCATTATTATTATTATTATTAGGTATACATAAATAAAACCTGATTTAAACATTTTTCCTAATGTGTTTTTTTCTTATATAACTTTTTATTATTTTTAAATGAACAATGAGTCAAAGTCTGCTGATTAAGTTTTGTAATGAATTCTTTTTTCCTCAAAGTAAAAATATTAATTACTCAAAACAAATAATAATTGAATAAAATTCAGTTAATATTTTTAAGATTTTTATTTATTTATTTGACAGAGAGAGAGAGACAGCGAGAGAGGGGGAGTGGGAGAGGGAGAAGCAGGTATCCTGCTGAGCAGGGAGCTCAATGGATGCGGGGTTCAATCCCAGGACCCTGGGATCATGACCTGAGCCGAAGGCAGCCGCTTAATGACTGAGCCACCCAGGCACCCCCCAATTCAATTGATTTTTAAAGGAACTTTAGAACATTACAATTACAGAAGTCAATATATATGATTACATATGACTATCAAGAATATTTGTAGTAGAATATTTTCAGAATTTTAAACATAAAGTAATGAAAATTAACATTTTATGACTTCTTTTGTATAATGCATATTTAATTTTTCACATTTTAAGAAAATATGTCTATACATTTTCTTAAGGATGCAGAGGATATAAATTTATTTTTTTGAAAATGCATTTTTTGAAAGTTTCATAGCCTATGGTCCCTTTTTTTTAAATTTTATTTATTTATTTGAGAGAGAGAATGAGATAGAGAGAGAGAGCATGAGGGGGGGAGGGTCAGAGGGAGAAGCAGACTCCCTGCTGAGCAGGGAGCCCGATGTGGGACTCGATCCCAGGACTCCAGGATCATGACCTGAGCCGAAGGCAGTCGCTTAACCAACTGAGCCACCCAGGCGCCCCAGCCTATGATCCCTTTAAGTACTTTCTATTTAGATGATTTTTACAAGCATATGTTTTTCCATCTTAATGGACAAACTTTTGATCAAAGCTGGAAAGCTATCATACTCCCAAGACCACCTCAATAATGTAAAAATATTAAGCCTTTATTAAGCAATATAATAAGAATTCCCTCAAATATGCATTTGAAAGTCCCTACAATTCTTTTCTTCCTTGCTTTAAAGTTTTTTGTTTTGTTTTGTTTTGTTTTGCATGGAGTATTAGCCAATGAATCAATGATTACAAGTAAATTCTCTGGTATCTTACCTCAAAACATTTTGAACATTTTTCTCAAAAAGTTTTGAACTTTTTAAAAGAGTGTTTTAGGGGCACCTGGGTGTCTCAGTCGTAAGCATCTGCCTTCGGCTCAGGTCATGATCCCTGAGTCCTGGGGTCGAGCCCCGCTTTGGGCTCCCTGTTTGGAGGGAAGCGTGCTTCCCCCACTCCCACTCCCCCTGCTTGTGTTCCCTCTCTCGCTGTGTCTCTGTCAAATAAATAAAATCTTTAAAAAAAATAAAAATAAAAGAGTGTTTTACTTATCTATTGCTATGTAAGAAATTATCCCAGTACTTAATAGCTCAAAATAATAAGCATTTATTATCTCAAAATCTCTATAGGTCAGAAATCCAGGCATGGCTTAGCTGGGTCCTATGGCTTGAAATCAGTCTTGAGCTTGATTGAAGTCAAATTTTTGGACAGGGTTATGGTCTCACCTACAGCCTTGACAGGAGAAAGATTCACTTCTAAATCACCCCTATGGTTGTTGGAAGGCCTCAGCTCCTTGTAGGCTGTTGGACTAAGACATCAGTTCCTCACTGGCTGTTGGCCAGGGGCTCCCTCAATTCCCTACCAACTGAATGCTGCACAAGACAGCTCACATCATGACAACTGGCTGCCCTAGGAGGGCTGAGAGAGCCAGCGAGCCAGAGAACAAGAGAAAGAAAGCATCTAAGACAGAATTCACATTTTTTTCTTTAACCTAACGTAGAAATTGCCATTCCACCACTTTTGCTGTAATATATTTGCTACAACAAATCCCTAGATGCAAGCCACACTGAAGGGAAGAGTCATACAAGATCATGAATATGGAGAAGTAGGGGTCACGAGTTGCTGTTTAGAGGCTGCCCTATAACAGAGTATGCCACAAACCTGACTCACCAATAGCCTTCCTTTGCTCAGTTGCTAGCAATCCCTTCTTTCTAGCTGTTCAATCCAAAAACCTCAGAGTCATCCTTGAATGCCACTCCATTCTGTGAAGAAGGCTTCTGGGCTCCATGTCAAAAATAACTGCAGACTTCCACCACTTCTCATGCTTCCACTGCTATTGTCCTGGACCTAGACACCAGCATCTTATGTCTGGATTATGGAAAAAGCCTCTTAACAGGTGTTTCTGCTTTTACCCTTACCCACCATAAGTCTATATGACAGCTAGAGTGACTCTCGTAAAACAGAAATCAGTCACGTCACTCTGTTCAAAATCTGCCTTGGCTTTCCATTTCACTCAGAGCCAGAGCCAAAATTTACCATGGCCTGTGAAGCTCTCCATGAACTGGCTCTTCATTCTTCACTGCTCTCTTAGGTCACACGCTCCGCTACAACCACGCTGACTTCTTGCTTGTCCTTAAGCTAGAGGGTCCTCTCTGGGCCCAGGGCCATCGCTATAGCTTTCCGATTTGCCTGGAAGGGTCTTTCCCTAGATGCCTGCTTGGTTAACTTTCTCTACTACTTCAATTCTCTCTTAAACCTTCTTGGTAAGGTATGCCCTACTTCATATTTCACTCTGCCCCCCTCCATTCCTTCTCCCTGATCTACACTTTCTTTCAACCTTGGCATGTATCATGTTACGGACTGAACTGTGTCACCTCCCCCCCAAAAAATCACATGTCGAAGTTCTAACTCCTATTACCTCAGAATGTGACATTGCAGATAGAATTAGTTCAGATGAGGATAAATTTGAGTCAGATGGGCCCCTAATCAAATATAACTGGTGTCCTTATCAATAGGGGAAATTAAGACACAGATACACAGACAAGAGGAATGTCATGTGAAGATTGAGTCAAAGAGCAGGGTGATGTGCCTTCAAACTAGGGAATGCCAAGGACTTCTGGCAGAAGCTCGGGGAGAGTAAGGAAACAGATTTTTTCCTCACAGACCACAGGAGATAAAAACTCTGGCCTACATCTTGATCAGAGACTTCTAGCATTCAGAACTGTGAGATGATAAATCTCCGTTGTGTAAGCCACCTAGCTTGTGGTACCCTGTTATGGTAGCTCTAGCAAACTAATCTTTTAATATATTAGGGAATTTAAGTTTTATTATTTATATAGTTTACTGTCTGTCTTGCCTTGTTGGAATGTAACCATCTTAAGGGCAGGAATCTTTGCGTGTTTTGTTCATTGACAAAAGTCCATGCTTGTCACATAGTAGGGTCTAGATAAATGATTATTGAATAAATGACCGAGAAACAAATTTGCTCCACGAAATCATTTATACAACATTAGTTTGTGCTCAAAGAACTAATTACAAAGCTCTGGAATGCCCCAATAGAGAATGCCTCCATCAATTGTAGAGTTTTTGTTTTAACAGCCTGCCTTGAAACTGCTAATGCAACACATGGGATCAATGATGCAGAGGAAACGTACCACTTTTTGACTGATGCTATTAGTAGACACATTGAGGACATTTTGGATAACAGAGATCACACTAATCCAGAATACTTTTAGATTAAAGAAGTTTCATTACAGATTGGATAGTACTTTAGTAATGGTGCTAGTGAGACTCTCTAAAGAGAAACTCTTTGAAGAACTTCATTTGTTTTGGAAAATACCAAAAAAGCCTACAGGAGATGAAATGTTTAAATTGATAAGTGAATGCTTCGATACACACCAGATAGAAACCCTACATAAACTTGTCCTGATAGTGAGGGAACGATGGGAGAAAGTTGTAAAGGCTTTCACATATAGCTCATATTCGAAAGCATAAGACTTAAGAAATACATTATTTTCTTCACAGCGAGGCTTTCAGATATAGACATTTGCTATCTATCAGAATTCCACATTAAATGATGTTATCTAATTGATGAATCTAATAGAATCTAAGCAGCTCTATCCTGTCTATTTTCAGCTTTATGTGAAGAAATGGGATCAGATGCCACTCTTTGCTGTTTCATGGTGGATTTGCTGCTCATCCAAAGAAAAACTTTTGTCAAAAGCTAATAAACTGTAAGAACCAAAAACATTTTCTCCGAATGATTCCCTGTTGCATATTTTTGAAGCACAGTTATTGGCTGACTAAACTTTACATTATTCAGCCGCTAGAGGCACTTACTGAAAACACGGAGAATTCCGTAAAACCATTAGCATGCCCAGAGTTTATAGATTCTAAGTGAAAATGAAGGGGCACTTGGGTGGCTCAGTCGTTAAGCGTCTACCTTCGGCTCAGGTCATGATCCCAGGGTCCTGGGATCGAGCCCCGCATCAGACTCTCTGCTCCGCGGGAAGCCTGCTTATCCCTCTCCCTGCTTGTGTTCCTGCTCTTGCTGTGTCTCTCTCTGTCAAATAAATAAATAAAATCTTTTAAAAATAATGAAAATGAAATCTTGAAAACAAGGAGCAAAAAACATTTTACTAACAATATTTAGTGGCTATTAAAATTTTAATCTTAGTGAAGAATTATTAACATCCAGTAGATCAACATTTGGCTGTACATAAGGAAAAGCTTTATCATTATTTTGGAATACTTGCTATGAAAAAGTTATATTGGGTTTGAAATCCGAGCAGATTATCACAAAGCTTTTCAAAATTACATCGGTCAATGGGTGGGAAAAAAGAGCTGTTCGATGTCGTGACATAAAAGTTAGAGACAGTAAATGGTCTAAATAAATTCTGGCAGTGGGAAAAATTCTATCCGGCAGTCAAAAAGCTATTAATGATCTTCAGATTTTTGCTGCCTTCACTTATGCGAACAAAGTTTCTCATCAATGGTTGAGCATAAACAATTGAAGAGGTCATCTGTTTTCATTACTTATTTCTACAGAGCAACGCACCCCAAAACTTGATTAATTTATTAATAAAGCTGAAAGCCATCATTTATTATTATCGCTCACGGTTCTGTGCATTGACCGGACACAGTGCGCAAAGTGGCATCAATTGTCAGTGGGGTCTACAGTCATTTGCAACCCGACTAAGCTGAGTATCCAGGATGACTGGCAGTGGGTGCTCGCTGTGAGCCGATAACTCCCCTGGAATCGTCATCCTGGGTGCCTACAGTTGGCCTCTCCATGTAGCTTAGGCTTTGTCCTCATGGAGGTTTGTTCTGAGACAGGTAATCCCCGAAATAAGAGTGTCAAGAGACCCAGATTGAAGTGTCAAAATTTCGTGTAAGACTTCATTTCAAAAGTTCAAAAATCTTACTCTTGCTGTATTTTATCAGTTAAATGAGTCACCAGGAAAGTCCTAAATCCAAGGGAAGGGGAGACAGGTTCTACTTCTTGATGTGAGAAGTAGCATGTATTTACAATAAGGGAAGGAATTCATAGAGGCCATCTTAGGTATGCTCTGCCACATCAAGTGTTTTATGAGAAATTGAATAAAAACACTTAAAGGATAAAATATGGATTAAAGTATACTCAAGAAGGAAATTTAAGAAATAATAATAAGAAAATATGTTATTTAAAAATAGGATATACTTTACGGGTAGGATTAATGATTGCCTTTCTCATAAGATAGGCTCAATATGTGTTGGCTATTATTGGATGTTGCCTTTTCAGTACTGGACTTGTGGTTAAAGTTGTCAGAATAGCAATGATAACAACTAGCATTTATATAGTAATGAGCAGATGCCAGGCATCCATGTACTTGGTAAATATCAATTTATTTAAAACCTCACAATTAACCTGTGAGGTGGGTATTATTGCTGGTTACATGTTGGAACTGTGATGCTAGAACTGAGGAACAGAAAAGTTAAGCAACTTGCCCACGGTCACACAGCAAGTAGGCGGTAAAGCCAGCATACAAACCTAGGTTTTTTGGTTTCAGAGCCCAGACTCTTAACCAGTTTATTATTTATGCAGATTTTACTTTTGGTGAAGGAAAACTAGAGAAGCATCAACTGCAGGTCCAATAAAATAATAGACTGTTTTATTTCATGTTCATTTGTATTATAATGTACTTGTGAATAATATCGTGTTTCCACTTAAGTGTTAACACCTAGCACCCACATCTTGGTTTCTAACACCATTCTTCGGTAAAAGAAATCAGGGCTCCTTAGAAAAATAGCTGACTCTAGGGCTGAGGTAAGATATGTACAAGATAAGCCTGAAGTATCTTGTAGTGCCAGAAAGTAAGAAAATGCTCAAGAACAAAAGGAAACAAAAAGTAACTACTGGAGACTTTCAAAGGAAGGGAAGCCAACTTGAAAGAACTCCTACTGGCCAAATTGGGATCAATTAGACCAACAAAATAAGTAACATAGTATAACTCAAAGCACAAAATAAATATTCATGAGTCCATCCTGCTATAAATAAACAATGGAATAAATAAATGAAGAACAGCTAAATCATCCTTAGAAAAATCTTTCAAAGAGTATAACTCCTCCTCCTCTAGGAGGTTCAACTTCATCTCCTATGTCTTTAGGGTGAGCTGCACTGAGTGACTCACTTCCAAAGAACAGAGTATGGAAAGGGAAATAATAGGTCTCTTCACTCTTACAGCGTGAAGAGACCTGACAGACACCACATTAACCAAGAGTTCAAATTTGACTTCACCAATGATAAATTATGTTGATGTCATGTACTTCCTGATATGATATGATGAGAAGGGCACTGATCATGAGAAAACATATTTAAAAATCCAGATTGAGGGATGTTCTGTGGACTACGGGACAGCAGTCTTCAAAGTGTCAAGGCCATGAAAAACAAGGAAAGCCTGAGAAACTGTCACAGACCAAAGGAGACCAAAGAGACACAACATGACAACCAAATGCAGTGAACTGCATCTTGGAACAGAAAAAGGATGCTGGCAGAAAAACTGGTGAAAAATGAAGGAAATAGGTAGAGTTAATAATTAAGTTAATTTCTTAGTTTTTAAAAAATGGGGAGGCCAGGTGAACGGTTTACTGGAACTCTCTGTACTATTTTTTGCGACTATTTTGTAAATCTAAAATTATTCCAAAAAAAGTTCTTGAAATAATAATAGGGTGTAACATGTCTATTTATACAGTATATTCCCTAATAAGAATACATGCACAAACACAGAGACAAACACAAGGGAAAACAGTCTAGAAGGAAATATATCATTAAATATTAACTGTGGATATCTCTGGGTCGTAGGGTTATGGATTGGTTCTTTCTCCCCTTAATATTTGTCTATAGTTTTCAATTGCCTATCATAAGCATATTTTACTTTCATAATTAAAAATGTGAAAAAAAGGAAAAGCAATGTAGTATAAACACAGCTTATGAACAGCATTTGTTAGAGTTCTCAGAATGTTAATTGATGCAAATGAGAACGCTAACTAATTTTTTCAAGTAGCTAAGAAGCTGTGTAGTGGGAGCTAGGACTTTAGCTGGGTAAAGCATCTGGAGGGTATAGACTCGCTTCCTGTTTTCTAAGCTTCCTCACTTTGGGGAAAGATGTGCCAGTGCTCTTGGTGGTTTATTTCTATTTGTCATTTTAAAAAGAACTAACTTTGCAAATTGTTGAGTTTGTCTGTACCCCAGTTTCCTCATTTGGGACTAAATTAAATCCTAAAGAGTAAGATTGGAATAAAATGCATTAAGTACTCATAGAAAGCTATCAAATGAGAGAGATTAGTAATAGTAACAGCAGTAGTATTAATAGAGGTTATAATTTGCTAGTGTGATTGTTCAGTATTGTTCAGTGTAATGTGGTATCTTGTGTTGGATCCTGGAACAGATAAAAAAAAAATCACAAGCGGATTTATCAAGAATGCACATTGCAAATAATGGTTCCTCACAGATTCACTTCATTTGACTTTGAAGTAAGGTGCAACGTTTAAGCAATGCTGGAAAGCCACCTACTTAGTTGTATTACCTTCTTTCTATTTTTTTTTTTAAAGATCTTATTTATTTATTTGACAGAGAGATAGAGAGAGAACACAAGTAGGCAGAGGGAGAGGGAGAAGCAGGCTCCCTGCAGAGCGGGGAGCCCGATGCGGGACTCGATCCCAGGACCCTGGGATCATGACCTGAGCCGAAGGCAGCCGCTTAACCGACTGAGCCACCCAGGCGCCCTAGTTGTATTACCTTCTGTAAGAAGGCTTTACTGTCTACCCTAAGAAGAACTAACCTTGCTGTCTTCCCTATGTCTTACAGTTGTGCCCAGTACAGCACCCATGACACTGTATTTCCGTGTATTTCCATGTCTGTATCCTTCACTATTCTGGGCTCTTTGTGGACAGAGCCCCGTCTTAGCCACCTCTGTGCACTCTACAGGTCCCAGGACAATGTTTTTTCCAGCATATATCAAGTGTTCAAATATATTTACTCTACTGAATTATTGGTACATTATTCAGATGGGTTTAGAATTTTGTTTTAAGGCTTTTGGAAAACAACCAGATTTTAGAGGATAACATCATATTCCAACAAAGTGATAATACATTTTGGAAGAGCTGTTTGGTGAAATACTTCTTGTTGGCATCATAAAAAAGCAATGTGAAGTATTTATTAATGTGCAGTGAAGTACTGGTGGAAATAAGGAATGGACTCTGCAGGGGTTTTATAAAAATAGCAGGAGATTCATCAGGTCACATTCTGTGCTTTCAACTGAAAGGGGCTATGACTTCTTACAGAAGTGATGGGCATGCTATTTGCCAGACACTCTGTGAAGCCATTTATTTCACCATGTTTGTATTTTCACACAGTTGAATAAGGCAAATATTGTTACCTCCAACTTTTGAGCGAACAAGTAAGTTAAGACAGGTTAATGACTTGCTCAAGGTCACACAGAGCTAAGGTCGGGCTGACCTTTGCATCTAAATATGTCTTTGCATAATATCAGTTTCCTATAGACCATGCGTGTAAATCTGCTTGGGCTCTACAGCAAAATACCATAGATTGGGTGGCTACAGAAATTAATAAATTAATTAATGAAATTAATTAATTAATTTTTCTTACAGTTCTGGAGGCTGGGAACTCCAAGATCAAGGTCCTGGCCCATTCGGTTCTTGGTGAGGGCTCTCCTCCTGGCTTGCAGAGAGCCCCCTTCTCTTTGTGTCCTCACATAGTGGAGACACACCAGTCTGTGTAAGAAGTCTCTTCATACAAGGGCACTAATCCTACCATGAAAGCTTCAACCTCATGACCTCTTCTAACTCTCATTACCTACCAAAGGCTACATCTTCAAATAACATCACATTGAGGGTTAGGGATTCAGCCTATGAATTGTTGAGAGACACAAATACTCAGCCTATAACGCCGTGATAGTGGATTTAGGGTATTAGCATTTTGTTTTGAGATGTATGGACTTACGTTTTATGTAGGTACTTTTAAAGGCTTTATCCTTTAAAAAGACATCTTCCATTTTTCAGTCTAAGAATTGTTTCAATCAGGAGGGGGGGAATAAAACACGAGGGATTTTGTGAATTGAGTTAAAATCAGACAAAGGAAAACAAAGTTCAAAAAGTCAGATTTTAAAGCTTTTTAAAAATTCTTCTAAAACTGGGGTTATTACCAACTTGTGGCTGCTTTCATTAGTCAATTTGTATTCATCCTCATCGATTGTCTTTCTGTCCCCTAGGAGTTCCATGTTCTATTCTCCCTGGCAAATGCACTTCTTTAATGAAAATTTGTTGAGTGTTGTGGTCGGCAAGTAGTGATTGACCACTTTCGTGTAGTTTCTATGATTAAGTAATTAATTCCCACTGGTAGATCTCTTTGTGTCCATATGACATGCAGCATAAAGAAAACGAAAGGAACTAACATGACTACTTTAACCCTTGACTGGAGACTCCTCACTGGGATTTGGTTTTCTTACATGTGCCTCTAGCTTCTGCATGAAACTGTGGTCTAGAAATTGAATTCTGAATGCTATGTTACCACTTAAAGACACATTTACTCCTGAGGCTTTTTGACATTAAGAGGGAGACAGAGAAGAGAGTGGCAGAGAGAATAACAAAAGCAATGACAGAAATGTTTTTCCTTCTGACTTCTTATGTATACAATGAAGGAAAGAGAAGCTAAACAAAATTCCCTTGACTCTGCCTACTACATTCCTTTGTAAACCTTACTCCATGTCTCAAAATGAGTTTAAAGTGGCAAGCATATTGGAGGAAAGAATCTCAAATATGTCCTTTACTCTCTCTAATGCCCCACAAATGAAAATTCCGCTTAAACACCTTAAATATAGCTTGCTTTTTTTTTTTTTTTGGTTTCCCTTAAAAAGAAATCTCGTAGTCTCTCAATTTATTATTTACTGATCTTTAAATATTAGAATTCTATAGGAAAGCAAAAGGACTCAAACTCAGAATTAGTTTGCAGTGATATGACGCCATCTTGCTCATTTTTCAACAAACATGTCAGTCTGCTATGTTCATTGCTTGTGAATCAGTTCTACTGAAGCATCATTCAAGGAAAGAACATTGCCAAGTCTTTATAAAATGACTCTTGTCTTTTTTTAAGTTTAATTTTATTATAATAAATATTATATATAGTAAATATATTATATATCTATATAATATAAATTTATTATGTTATGTTAGTCACCATAGGGTACATTATTAGTTTTTGATGTAGTTTGCTTTTAACACCCAGTGCTCTATGCAATACGTGCCTTCCTTAATACCCATCACCGGGCTAACCCATCCCCCCACCTCCCTCCCCTCTAAAACCCTCAGGTTTTTTTTGGAGTCCATAGTCTCTCATGGTTCATAAAATGACTCTTGTCTTAATTAAACCTTACACCCCAAATTTCCACTCTCCCAACCACATAAGCAAGAGAATTCTGTAATGCCCAGTTGGAAATAAATAAAACCCCACACTGTAGCCTGCACAATTTAAAATAGAAGGATTCCAGAAATACCAGAAAAAAACAAGATTACTTGATTAGGGATAAACAAATTACAAAAAAAAAAAAGACGTCTAAATACCTGGTTCAAAGTCAAACCATATTTGAGCCAGATGAAGTTGTTTTCAAACTGGACCTTAAGTGCCATTCCAAATCTTTGTTCCAAATCTCTGCCCAAATGTTGTATTTGCCTCGAGCAACCAACCAAGGGTGGGAGATAAAAGTAAAATGATGAAATTGGTTGCATGTTCATTGACTAAAATACAAGTCTTCGTGTACTTTGGTCCAATCATATGGCTTAATTTTTTAGTTGTTTGTAGAGTGGTTACTGTCAGGATTTTCAATTATTCTTTCTTTTTCTTCTCTTTCTTTCTTTTAGTGCTCTTCGGTGTGCTGGTCCAATTCTCCATGAAGGGAAAGAAAGTTCTGCCACACTTTGATTTGTAGGTCCTGGAATCTATTTGGGTATTTTGCTTGAAACTCATTGAGTTGCCAAAGACTGAGGAATGGTTTTGAACACGTGTTCTACATACTGGGTTTTATGGAGTAGATTGAGTTAACTAACAGAGACTCTAAGACTTTTAATTTAATACAAAAGCAGACTTCTTTATGAAAATAGCAAAACATTAACGAAGATTCCTAAACCCTATCTTTAAAAGATTATACAAAGAGATGAAGATTTTGAGGAAAACAAGCATCTAGGTGCAATTAGATATCTTTTCCATTGTCTGTAATTGTTACCTACTTAGTCCAAACCCAATCCTATTAGACTTTGATGAGAATGTTCCTCTGAAACTCACCAATTTCTCTTAATGTAGGGGCAAAACAAGCCTTTCTGGATCATGGAAATGCGCACAGAAATTAAAACTAACTTCTCTCAACTTGCTTAATTTTGTTTTCTAAGATAAGAATTTTATAACTTACTTTCCTCTTTCACTAAGGCCTTTATGTGCTTTGCCAGTAATCTCAATCAGCCATGTAACTAGGACTTTCTTTAAAAGCGGAGAAGGAAAAAATCATAGCCATTGCTACATGAAGTTCTTCGATTGTCACCTTCCAGTTTCTGTTCAGTGGGATCTGTTCTTTATTGCCCCTTTCTCAATACCAAATTTATTACAAAACTACAAAGCTAAAATCGACAGGGAAAAAAAAATCACATTTTTGAGCAAAAAAATTTACATTCCTTCAAGTTTTGAATGTATTAGCAATGAATCTCAAAAAGATTATGGAAAACAAAGTACATGTTAAGTGCTAATGAGCAGTGTCCCTTAGAAGAGAGAGGTAATGTCTTGCACTTTCTATCTTTGAAGATAGTCACGTGGCCCAAGATGTTTGAAGCTGCTGCAGGCTTCTTGAAACCAAAGTGTCAGCACCTTGAAAATTACAGAAAATCCAGTCTAGGACCCTGACTGTATTCAACTTTGGAACCAGATCTGGAACTGACTCCCTCCCGTCACCTTGTTATAGGAGAAAAAAAAAAAAAATCCACTATTTACAGGGGTAAAGTATTTAAAGTAATACAATCCTTTTTTCAAAATGTCAATGACCCAGTCCACTTTTAATCAAATACAGACATTACTGTTTTAATAAAGCTGATATTCCTAACTATAAAAAAATTACCAATCATTGAAATGTATAAAAAGTTATCCAAAATATTCCACTACCCAAAAATGATTATTAAAAATTGATGAATGCCATTCATATATATGTGTATATTGATATATACACACACTAGTATTTACTAAAAGTGTTCTATTTAATCTTTTTCTGACTTCTTACTGAAAAAAAGAAATCAAACTGAAACTGAAGGAATTCAGAATGTTTTAAAGTAAGCACCTAAAGAGACATTATTTTTTAACTAACTTTTCCATTAGAAAAAGAAAATTCAATTTTTAAAATTGAGAGTTTAAATTCTTTCTTTTCTTGAAAATTGAGTTGCGTGTCAACAACAGTGTCCAGTGTCCATGGAAAGAAACTGGGATTCCATAAATGGGCTGTTCCCAGGCTTGCCCTTGGCTGTGGGTCCAAGTTGTTCAGATTTCAATGATCCTTGTCCATTTCCTTTACCTCATTCTCCAACCTTCCTCTGAGTCCTGTCAGTGATTAATCTCCTTCCAATAATTTTTTTTTTCTGTTTAAATTATCTAGGGCGTATTTCTCTTATTATATCCATGAACTCCGACTGGTACAAAGGTTGTTTGTATTTTTATTTTTATTATGTATTAAGAGATTGTTTCTACCACAAGCCAAAATTCTTTCTATTTTTTGTATTTTATCCAACTTTCATCCTCATCAGAGATTATCTCTTTTTTAAATATTAGTTTTGTCAATCTGATAATGATCAAAACTATCTCGGGGATAACTTCATGTTCCCTTAACTACTAGTGAGGTTGCATGTATAGTGACCATATATCTATCACATTTTAATTTGTTTCTCAGTTATTTACCTAAATGTATCATTTGACCATTCCCTATTTGGTAATTTGCCTTTTTCTTACTCGTTTGAAAATGAGTCTTTGTATGCTCTACACAGTATTTTCTTTTCTGTCCAATATGCTGCAAATATTTTTCCTAATTTTTTACTTCATTTATGATATCATTTTCTGCACCAAAATGTTTAATTTCTATTTGGTCCAAAACATCTATTTTATTTCTTAGATATTCTGGATTTTCCATTTTGGTTAAGAAGTTTCTCCCACCCGAAGTTATATCGATGTATCTATCTTTCTCTAAGTACTTTTAAAATATTTAAGTTCTTAATCCATCTGAATTTTTTTTCTAAAGATGTATTCATTTATTTTAGAGTGAGAGGGGGTGGGTAGGGGCAGTGGCAGAGAGAATCCTAAGCTAACTCCAGGCTGAGCTCAGAGCCCGACACTGGGCTTGATCTCAGGACCCTGAGATCACGACCTGAGCCCAAACCAAGAGTCAGGTGCTTAATCAACTGTGCCATTCAGGCTCCTCCCATCTGAATTTATTTTTGTGTCTCTTGAGTGTGAGGTACCAGTTCAACTTTATTTTCTGCTGTGTAGGTAGCCAATTGTGCCAACACATTTACTACATAAACTATATTTCTGATTAATTTATACCATCTTTGTCAAACAGTGGATCTTTACATAGGGTGTGATACACTATTTTTAGACTATCTATTTTGTTCCATAGGTTTATTTTTTTCTTCCTATCATGATACTGTTGAACTATAGAGGATTTATAATAATTACTAATATCACCTAGGATAAATCCTCTTTCATTACACTAACAATTAGTTTCCTCTAATTCTGCCACATTAACTTTAAGATAATTTTATACATTTCCTCCATCCTTTAAAAAAAACTTTGGTATTGGAATTAGAAGTATGTATTAATATGGAGGAAATTCACATTTTAGTGACATTGAATCTTCCCATCCAAAATTATATTATATCTTTTCATTGTTTGTTCTTTTAATCAGAAAGTTTCCTATAGGCGGTGCCTGGGTGGCTCAGCTGGTTAAGCGTCTGACTCTTGGTTTTGGCTCAGGTCATGATCGAGTGGGTCCTGAGATCAAGCCCCAAGATTAGTGGGGAGTCTGCTCGAAGTTTCTCTCCCTCTGCTCCTCCCCCTGGTCACACACACACACACACTCTCTCTCTCTCTCAAATAAATAAATAAATCTTTTTTTTTTTTTTAAAGAAAGTTTCCTATAATGTTCTTCACATAAATCTTAAACTTCCGGGGTGCCTGGGTGGCTCAGTCAGTTAAGCATCTGCCTTCAGCTCAGGTCATGATCCCAGCATCCTGGGATTGAGCCCCATGTCCGGCTCTATGCTCAGCGGGGAGCCTGCTTCTCCCTCTGCCTGCTTCTCCCCCTGCTTGTGCTCTCTCTTTCTCTCTCTCGCTCTGTGTCAAATAAATAAATAAAATCTTTTTTAAAAAATCTTAAACTTCCTTGTTTAATGCTTTGGTATTTAGTAGTTTTTGTTGTTATTGTAAATGAATTATTTTGTTTCATTCCAATTTCAAGCAGTGCTGCTAGTATAGAAAAAGATATTGATTTTTATATTATATCTTGTATTTATCCTCTCTACAAATTTTCTGCTTAATCTTAGTAGCTCTGTTACTAGAGTGCTTTGTCTGACTTTTTATTTATTTGTTTTTATTACTTTTTTGTATGTTTGAGGAGCTTAGAGTGGAAACTAGGATTGTTACAAAAGGAACTCATAGAGAAATAAAAACTTAGTGGAATATTACAGCAAGTTAATTGACTGTTTTTAAAAGATAATTTTTAAAGTCTTTTAACTCCCACTTAAAATATAAATATTAATTTAGTATATTTCTCTTGACTTATGATACAGAAGAAATCATATTGTTTCTCTTTCAGAACTCAAATTTAGGGGCACCTGGGTGGTTCAGTCAGTTAAGCATCTGCCTTCGGCTCGGGTCATGATCTCGGGGTCCTGGGATTGAGTCCCACGTTGGGCTCCCTGCTCAGCGGGAAGTCTGCTTCTCCCTCTCCCTCTGCTGCTCCCCCTGCTTGTGCTCTCTCTCTCTCTGTCAAATAAATAAATAAAATCTTTAAAAAAAACCCTCAAATTTATTTAAAACTCACAATTGGGAGTCACAAAGATTTCTTCAAGATCTTGTATTCCTCATGATTATTTTGGTAAAAATTCCAAGGTTTTCATTTTTTTTTTCACTGTTTAATCTTGAGAAAAATGTTTCTTGTAATTTCACCAATCTTTCTCTCCTTTCCCTCTTCTGTTTCTTCTGGTTCTTTTGTTAACTCTTCTTCTTGGCCCAATTCAAGTAACTCCTCCTCCTGTAGCTCATCACCTTCCTCTTTTTGCTCTTACGTCTTTTTGGCACTTCCCTCATTATTTATATTACAGCTGTTTACGTATCTGTCTCCTCTTCCACTTTGTGAATGCATAGAGGGCAGAAGCCGAATTGGGCTTGCCTTTGTATATCCAGTGCGAGCACATGGCTGGACACAGAGTTAGTGCCCAAAAATAGTTTTGTGAGCATGTGCTGTAGAATAAGCAGAAATTTAAATGTCTTTGTGATATTTACAAACTATATCAAGAGACGACATGAACAGGCTAATTCACTCTTTTTCTTTGTCAAAGCAATGATAGATTTTTCCGTTTTATAATCTAAAAGGACTTTAAAAAACATTTTGCTCTTGTGTATATTATTTCTTTGTTATATTATGACTATCTGGGAAAAAGGAGAGAAATTTAGGAAAGAATTAAGAAGGAGGCAGAAAAAGAAAGGGAAAAAAAAGAAAAAGAAGAAAATAAAAAAGGAGACAGAAAGGAGGATGGTTAGAATACCAGGAGGCAGGGATGAGAAGAAAGCATTATGTTCACCCCAGGGAGAATTTTAGTTTTATGCTTAACTGAGCTATTGAGTTATGTCAGGGCACAAGCTTGCAGAAGTCTGGGGGAGCAATATATTACTAGCAAATAAGAAATAACTGTAGCTCTCAACTGTACAAGCTATTTATAAAAGGAACCTTTTACATTACTCGTAGAATCCAAACTGGAGCTGAATGATCATGGATCAGTGATGTTTCAGAAGACTTGGTCTACATCAATAGTATTCAAACACTGTTCCTCATCAGAGTTCCTGAGTGGTTCTCAGGAACCACGAAGAGGGGAGCAGCCAAGGTTTTCATCCTCCTGCCTCCAATTAGAACAACTCTTGATTAGTTTTACATCTTAAGGTTCCAAGTAAAGAAGTGAAAAAAGTCTTCCACAGAGTTAACAATATTTGAAAACTGCTAGTCTATATTTCATTGCTTCTCAGATTTGGCTGTGTGTTAGAATCCAGGGGAAGCATCATAAAAGTACTAATTTCTGGATATTTTTCCAAACCTGCTGAATCGGAGTCTATGCAGCTAGATTGTAATATCTGTATTTATTTGCCAAGCTCCCAAGCAAGTATTCAGCTGGTTTTTGGAACTAATGACCTATAAGATACTTTTTTCCCTTCCAAATTTTATTTTTTATTTATTTTTTTGATAAAGATTTTATTTATTTATTTGTCAGAGAGAGAGAGCCCAAGCAGGGGGAGTGGCAGGCAGAGAGAGAAGCAGACTCCCCGCTGAGCAGGAAGCTCAATGCAGGGCTCAATCCCAGGACCCTGGGATCACGACCTGAGCTGAATGCAGCTGCTCAACCAACTGAACCACCCAGGTGCCCCATCCCTTCCAAATTTTAAGACTCTATAATTCTTTTTAAATTCAGTTAGAGTTATAACTAGGAAAAAAAAAAAAAAACACAACCACAGACAGCTCCTACTTCCACACATGTGGATTATCAGAAGGACTGAATCAAAGAATGATAAAACTAAAACAGAGGCCTAACACCAGTAGCCTAAACTTGGTTTATGAAATTCAAAAAAGTGGTGGGTGAAAACAATATTTTTCTGCTTGAGTAAATATAGAAATGCCTAGGGGCGCCTGGGTGGCTCAGTCGGCTAAGCGGCTGCCTTCGGCTCAGGTCATGATCCCAGGGTCCTGGGATCGAGGCCCGCATCGGGCTCCCTGCTCCGCGGGAAGCCTGCTTCTCCCTCTCCCTCTGCCTGCCACTCTGCCTACTTGTGCTGTCTCTCTATCTCTCTGTCAAAAAAAAAAAAATATATATATATATATACATATAGAAATGCCTAAGCAATAAGCAACCCTAACATGTACTGTGGGTAAAATAACAAAAAGGAAAAATAGAACCTAAAAAAAGGAGAAGGGAACGAACTTTTATGCAGATCTTAATGAGTGTTCAATACATTGTTTTAGTAGTTTTAAATATAAACTCTCATTTATACCTCATAACAACTATATGATATAAATGATATTATTATTCTCATTTGAGATTTAAAAAGGGTAATTTTCCCAAAGCCACAAAGTTAATACATATTGATGTCAGTATTCGAATTTATATTTTCTATCTTCAAAGTCAATGTTCTTCCTAATGTACTGCCCTGATCCAGGGTAAGAAATTAGGAATTGGAATGTTTTAACTGGTTAATTCCAGGGGATAATGAATGTTGGAGACTGGTGCAGAGTCTATTCTCTCTCTCTCTCTCACACACACACACACACACACACACTCCTCCTCCCATACCTTTCAAAGATATGAAAACCAGGAGAAAGAAAAAACAAAGCAAAAAGGTGATTAGTGACCTAACAACATTTATGTTCCTTTCATTTCAGCACCACCAATACCAAGAGACTCAGAATTTCATTTGAAGAAAAGAACGAGGGATTTGGAGACAATCTCAGTTCATATACAGCTTGTGAGTTTCCTTATTTCTAAGATGGGGTAATAACACCACTCTCACAGAGTATTATGAGGATAAATGAGACCTTTTGCACTGATGGGGCATCCTTCATATGACAAGGGATTCTAGATCTCTTAGAAAGGAATGGATGGGGCGCCTGGGTGGCTCAGTCGTTAAGCGTCTGCCTTCGGTGCAGGTCATGATCCCAGGGTCCTGGGATCGAGTCCCACATCGGGCTCCCTGCTTGGCAAGAAGCCTGCTTCTCCCTCTCCCACTCCCCCTGCTTGTGTTCCTGCTCTCACTATTTCTCTCTCTGTCAAATAAATAAATAAAAAATCTTTAAAAAAAAAAAGAAAAAAGAAAGGAATGGATGTATTGTACTATCTTCTATCAAGAGGAAACATGTCTAATCAAGACAATCTGAGAGACAGCAGATTATGTATCTACTATGCATTCCAATGCCTGTACAGTTCATGTATGAATGTATTCCATCATTCACTCATTCATTCATTCATGTCACAAGGATTTATTGAGCACCTCATCCATGCACAGTCATATGCTTGGAAACATAGAGAAGGCACTGGCTCAGATGAAATGTAGATTCTATATGAGGAGAGATAAATAAAAACAAGTAAAATCCAAAATAAAATAATTTAAGATGTGTAGGAAGTCTGAAAAAAGTCAGGTGACAATGAAATCGGAATGTCTGGGGTACTGAGTGTATGGAAAAGAGGGTTGTCAGAGAGGACCTTTCTGAGGCAGTATCATTTAAGAACTGAAGTATATAAAGAAGAGTCACTCAATGGTGTAAGGGAAAGACAGCTCAGGCAGAGAAAAGAGAAATGCAAGAGTCCCTGCCCCTCCAACTGGTATAGCCCATCTCACCTCTAGCTCTTCTGATGTACACAGCTCTGATAATCTAGTTCCAGAAGGCTGAAGTTTGCCCTCTTGCTCACGGGTTGCATCTTGGGTGCCAGAATATTACTGGCCACTTGTATCAATGAGTATGATGTTCTTATTTGGGTTCTCTTTTATTCTTTTTGTTATTCAAAATTAAAGACTCCTCCTTTGAACTTCATTCTCATTTTTCTAGCCAGATGATACTACTACAGATTCCTAGGAGTGCACTTTTTTAATATTTTCTTGGACATGGCACTTACAAATTTATGTAATAAGTAAATCTTAACATCTAACTGTCATACCGTTTCAAGGCTGGAGTATGGATATGCAAGGCTGGATAGAAAAAAAAAAAGTTCTTTAAAGTTGGGGTAATTCACTTGGTCATAAGGATCTTGGGGGTCCCGGGGTTCCTTAAGAGTATGTGATAGTGACTTGCTAATTATTAAAGTTACAATTAGTTTCTGATTTCTACTCTAAATGGTTAAGGTCAGAATTTCCAGAAGGGGCATATATTCTGAGAAGTTTTTGTTTCAATGACAGTCTTGTCGATAGTTAGTTGTTTATTGATGATATGCTGCAGGGGTGGTCCAAGAACCAGTTCTCATAAATATGCATCAATATCTTGAGTGAAGGAAAAACAATTTAACGTCCTGTGTTAGCAGAAGATTCTAAATGTGATGTGGAGAATGGCATCAGAGAACCAAACTGCACTTCAAATAACCATGAGAGGTTTATTCAACAGTGAAAATGAATGATCCAAAGTTTATTCTCTTATGCCCCCCTTAGAGTATCCAACAGAAGTATCCAATAAAGTGCCTGGAAGTTAATTAAAAATGGGAAAAACAGCTTTCCCTGGTGTGATTCCGTCCTGCGCGGCTGTTGTGTGGAACAGTAGTCGTTTATCTCCGTCCGCCTTCTCTTCCACCTAAGTGCGTGCCACCACCCCATGGAAGATTCGATGGACATGGACATGAGCCCCCTGAGGCCCCAGAACTATCTTTTCGGTTGTGAACTAAAGGCTGACAAGGATTATCACTTTAAGGTGGATA
>NC_138372.1:82134436-82189612 GCF_054177405.1 Leptonychotes weddellii | reverse complement strand
AATGTTGTCCAGGTTCCATTGCCAAGAATGTGTTGTCCAAAATGCCTGTTTAGTTTTTAAAGATGGAACTCCACCCTTTGCTTGGTTTTAAGTATGTATGGAATGTTATGATAGGACATAGTAGTAGTGGTGGTCAGACAAATGGAAATGGTGGGGAGACAAAAATATACATGTGAAATAAACTCAGTATTTTAATAAAAAAAAAATGGGAAAAACAGAAAATGTAAAGAGTGACCTTTTATCTATCTGCTTCCAGTCTCCCTCCTTGACCCAGAATGACAGATTAGCCTCCTCCCTAAACACCTGACAGCAAGTGAATGGGAGCACAGCGCTGTGTATCTCTCACTTTTGATGGTATTGGAGGCAAGAATAGACTGTAAGAATATACTAGCAAGAAGGTAAGAGCAATACAACAGGGTTTCTTGGGTGAGTGTTTGCAGTTTGGGGAAAACTGTTACTTTTTAAAGATGCATCTGTATAAGTAACACCTTCAGAGGAGCCACTAAAGGTTTTAGGGGGCTAGGTAGGGGGTTTTAGGCTCATCTGTAGATCTCAAACATCCATGGCTGCCATGAAACACAGAGCTAAGAGTGAAGCTCGACTTTATCATGTGTAGAAGGCCTCAAAATCTTGCTTGTGTTTCCTTTCTTTAAAATAAAATTCTCTTTGCTCTAATGATCTCATTGCAACCATTCCTTTAACACTAAGCTCCTCAATGTCATATGGGAAGACAGGATCATAGAAATAATTAGAAAATAAATATCTATATTATTCCTTCCTCTCTTGAGGCTAGACCATGGGGAATTAAAAAGACATAGGGGTAAAAAGGAAATCCATATTTATTTGAGTTATCGAAAAGAACATGTTATATATTTTAGTTTGAGTTTGTTAGTAAGGTAGCTCTTTCTCCATTTTCAGTCATTATTCATTCATTCGTTAATAATTATTAAACACTTAATAGTGTGCCAGGCATTGTGCTAAATCCTGAAGATTTAGTAGTGAGCAAGATAAACGCATTCTTCTTAGAGATTATCATTGAGTAAGGGAGATAGAAAATTAAGCAAGCATTGCAAATAGGATAATAAATGCTGTGATAGAGGAATACATTTTTCTCTAAGCAGGGTCAAGGGTGTGGTCAAGGAGGGTTCCCCGAAGAACAATCTTCAACTTGACCCTTAAAGGATAAAAAGAAGTGAGCAGGAGCAAAGGGAGGGATGTAAGACTCTGGAGTAATTTAAATGAGTGAAAGGTGATGTGTGCGTATGTGTTTGTGTGTGTGCATATGTGTGTATGTGCATGTACGTGTGTGTGCACGTGTTGTGTGTGTGTTTATATACACTGCTGCAACTATTTCTGGGACTTCAAAAGCAAAATTTGTTAGGAACCTAGATTTAACAAGGGCGAATCTACTCAGGAAAAACAGTGTGTGTGCTTTGTTCTGTTTTGTTGTTTCGATGATTGTTTTCTGGGACAGTGGCTTTTTTTTGTAAATCTTGACCTACAGTAAGACATACATTTTCTTCATGACTAAGTACACACATATATGAAGTAAATGTTTTATAAAACAATACCTACCTCACTGAAGTGTAAGGTATTCATACTTTCTAATCTTTTTCCTGTTTTTATTATGATATTATGATAAAATATCTAATCTTTTTTGTTTTTATTATGATATTATGATAAAATATGTAACATAAAATGTACTATGTGAACTGTGTACAGTTCAGTAATATCACATACATTTACATTATTGTGCAACCACTACTGCAATCCACCTCTAGAATTCTTTTCATCTTCCCAAGCTGAAACTTTGTGCCCATGAAACAGTAATTCCCATATCCCCATCCCTAGACCCTGGCAGCTACCCTTCTACTTTCTATCTCTATCAATTTGACTGCTCTAGTACCTCATGCAAGTGAAATCATACAATATTTGTCCTTCTGTGAATGGCTCATTTCGCATAACATAACGTCTTCAAGGTTCATCTCTATTATAGTTTGTGTGAGAATTTTCTTCCTTTTCAAATTTTTCTCCAACTTTAAAAATCAGTATTCTAAATGCTTCACATATACAGATTCATTTAAACCTAACAGCAACTCTATATTTTTTCTACTTTATTCTAAAAGTGCAGGTTTAGACCTCCTGGAATTTTCTTGTCCCACCCATGAGTTAAAATTCAAGTTTAGAAATCCCTGGTCAATAGTATGTCCTGAAGCTAAGTCTTAGTTAAAGGAAATGCAAGGCACAGATCCAGGGAAAATATGGGATGAAGAAAAATAAAGAAAGGCACAACAGGACCAGTTGATTTGTGTTCATATTGTGTGCATGCTATGAGATAAGAGGTATTTGTTCTGCATTACTTGGGTTCCAGAATGATGGTGACATTATGAAGTCTGAGAACCAATGAAAGACCCTGAACCATGATAATATGAGGAATCACTAGAAAAAGTAAGAATGTTTAGCCCAGCAAGTGTGATCATATTTTAAATATTAAGGGCTCTTATAATCATAATTGCTCTAACTGCTATTATCACATGGTATGGTAATAATGATAGCCCACACTTAAGGAGCAATATGTATTAAGCACTCTTCTTGGAGCTTGTGGCCGAGACATTACTATATACTCACCAGACCCACTTCCTCTTCTTCCTGGAAAACCACTAGCCTTCATTTTCTAGGCCTTTTATGTTCAGATGTGGCACATGACTAGTTCTAGCCAAAGGGATGAGACAGGAAAAGATGGGTGACCGCTCTAGACCATGGTGGCTAAGAGCCTGTCTGCCTTTTCCACTCTTTTGATTGATCATTTTCTCTGGACCCAATGGAGGGGATCCAGTAGAAGGATCCGAGGTCCTAGTGGACAATGATGCTCCTGGATAGAAGCAGCCTGCAGATAGGTAATATTATTTTCCTTATAGATATTATACAGACGACGAAAATGAGACTGCAGAGCTTAAGTAACTTGCCCACGGTCACACAGGTCTTAAGTGTTGGGGCCAAGTTTCAAACCAAGCCAGCTGGTTCCAATGGACTCTACCCCTTGTCTCTGAGCAGCATTTAACTCATTTAATTCTCATAGCAATTCCGTGAGGTGCTATCTCCATTACATGGGGGAGGAAATGGAATTTGAGGAAGGATAAGTGGTTACTAAGCTCCAGAATTAGCATTTGAGTCCAAGTTTGTAAGACTCCAGAGCTATTTTCAATATGCCATATTTTTTGCAGCATGGCCTACAACGTGGATAAGGGAGTTTTGCAAATCTGGAGAACAGAGGAAGCCACAAGGAGTGGAAGATACAAGAAAGTCCATTTTGATTTATTGATGGAAGTTTTGTTCTCACGATTTGATCTGTTCACCAGTGGAATGAAGCTGCCTCATGAGGCAGGGGTTCCCCATAACAGGGTTGCAACCCAGGCTAGATGAATCTTTATGACAGATTTTTTAAAGATGATTATTTCCTGTTGGTATGTGTTACACCTGGTGATCTCTAAAATGCTTTCAAATTCTGAAATTCTGTGACAAGGACCAATTGGAAAGTCGGGCCTTGAGATTCTTGAGTGGCAAAGACTGCGCTGCAGAGCCGGATGTGAAGCGACATTCTGGGGGTCCCGACTGTGGCAGGCGAGAGAGAGTTAATCAGTCGTGGTCCATGAACTCCATTATCTACTTGATACTGTTAGAATTAGATGCCGCTTGCAGATGGAGACTTGATCGCCGCTGTTTGACCTCCGTTCTAATTAGCAGGCAGAAGAATCTGGTTGCGAACCTAAGATGTTGCTGAAGGCAAGGGAGACAACCTCAAAGAGAAGTGACAGAAGAAGAATGGGTGTAAATGTTTGATGGCCCAATAGGCCATTTCTTTGCCCAGCCTCTGTCTGGAGACTCCAAGTCCTGAGACACATCCACTCTGCTTCACGAAGGCTGCCTGACCCTGACCAGCCACTCCATTGTTTAATGTATTCATTATGTCTGAGGTCAGCTTTAATTTTTCATCTCGCTGCCTGGGGATAAGTGCATAAAAAACTTATCATCAAAACATCATGCCCTGAACTCCACAAGTCTTTGGGTATCCTCTTCAGGATTTCAAAAACACAGGTAAAATGCAAGGCACATTTTATATCCGACGTGGGATCATTTTTTTCTCTGCTTTACAGTATGTGCCAAATTTGATTCCTGTGACAATTCATATTGTACAAAGTGAAAGGAAGCTTTCAGCCTGTTCTTTTTTTCTTCCTTCCATATGGCTGATTGATTCATCTCATACTACAGACTCTTTTTCTTACTAAAAGGTGATCTCTGGTGCCTTAAATGAATATATCATTGCCTAAATGGGGCAGCATGGCACAGTGTTTCCATTTCAAAGCACAAGCGATGGAGTTGGAGAGAACTGGGATTGAAATATAGCCCTGATTACTTATTAGCTATGAAACAGTGAGCAAGTCACTTAACTTTTCTGGGCCTCCATTCCCTTGACTGCAAAATCCGTGTGAGACTGAAGTTGCAAATTCCTTCCCTTACCTAAGAGTTTTCATATCTCCTGATTATTTTCTTTTATAATTTTTTCACTTGGCAAACAATATTCATCACCCTACTTCTGTGTGCCAGGCTCAGTATTAGGCACCAGGGAGATAGTCGTGAATAAGACAGCATGATCTCTGCCGTCATGGAGCTTAGAGCATGTTGGAGAACAGGCGTTAAATAGCCAATTCACTTAAAATTGTGAATCGTGCCATGAAGAAGAAGAATGGGGGCTCAAGAAGAATGATCGATAGGGAATGTGGGGGAGGAAAATCCTACTCTACCCTCTTTGGGTCTCTGGCTGGGCCTAAAAATAATAGATTAACAGAAGAAAAGCACAAAAATTTTATTAAATTACTACATAGACATGGGAGCCTTCATAAGAGAATGAAGACCCAGAGAAGTGACTGGAGCAGGAAGCTTTATACTTTTTAGACAAAGGAATGATAAATTTGTGAAGAACTGACAAGGCAAAGGGGTTGGGGCCAGGGGTAGTAAATGATGAAGAAGTAACTAGGAAGATAAAGGTGAGTTTAACAAGGTTTGTTTGTTACAGATTTCTCAGCCCCAAATTTCCTGTGATAAGAATGTCTTCCTTCTGCACAGGGAGAGGACCTTTCACAAGGGAGTTTTATCTCCTGCTTTTAAAAAGAAAAATCAGGGTTAGAGCATTCTTCTTGCACCTGCTGTTTCTTAAGTGTCTCTGATTCAAAATAATCAATATGCCCAAATGGCATATTTTGGGGTGATGTATTCTGGTTTCCTTCAGGAGCATGACCTATTCTGGAGGACTGGAGAAGGCTGATCTGAGAATCATTTAAGCTAACTTCATTCATTCACTTATTTATTCATTCATGTATGTATTACGTATTCAACAAGTATTTACCCTGATTGTATCCCAGGCACTCTCATAGGTTTTAGGGATATTTTGGAGAAAAGAAGACAAAATCCTCTCAAAGAGCTTAAAATCTAATGGTGCTTTTTTCCAACTTCATTCTCAGTACAAAATATGCTATTGGAGACTGAGGAAAATTTGTTATAAGACAATAAAAGGAGAAGGCACTTTGAGGTGAAAGTACTGGCATTTATTTTATGGGAGAGGAGAAAAACAGGAAAGAAATTTAAAGTAAGTTAGGGTAAAGCTTTGGCTGAGAGGAATATGGAGAAAAAAATTTATGTATAAAACTTGGTAATTTGTCTGGGGAACTTAGTTTGATGCCAGAATGAGTTCTGATGAGAATATTACTGAGAGCCGTTACTCAGCTCTCTGATTTGGTTGGGTGCTTATTCCTTCTGGAATAAATAGTGACATTGTTCCCTAGTTTGCAGACTCAATGACAAAGCAGAGCAAGCTACATAATCTGTGAATTTTGCTGTCAAATTCAAATAACACTCCGATACCAATTTCAAAAATCAGGAGTACTTTTCCTCATTATGAGCATTCTATTTCTTCTTAACGTTGGGAAAAATTCACACTGTGGTTTGTTGGTTGTACTTTGTTAACATGTAAATGTGACTATAGACTCCACATTTGCAGATGCAATGATCATCAACTTGCCTAGCCCAACAAATGGGTATTACATATGGGATGTTCAATTTCGCAACAAGACTGTTGGTTTTGCTTCTAAATATCTCCCAAGTATCCACTCTTCTCTCCATCACCACCTTTTCTAAGTCACAGTCACCTCTAGCTGGAATAATTACCATAGCCTCTCAATTGGTCTACTTGCCATTCATTTTGATCAACCTGCTCTACTCTCTTCACACTATGGCCAGAATGACCTTTTCAAATACGCAAACCTGATCAAGCCACTTTCTGCTTATTATCTTCATGATTATGATGAAGGTTCTCTATGGTATTGACTGGTCTTTCTCTTATCTTCTTCTTCAGCTTCATCATGAGTGAGGTCCTCCCCGCCTTTTAGTACTCAAGACACCAAGACTACTTCTCGGGCTTTGTCTCACTAGAAGCCTTTGCACATGCTTACTTCCTCTTTCTAGAAAGGCTGGGAGCACATGTATGAGCTATCATTTCAACCCCTTTTCCTTGTGAGACTCATTGGCCTGGTGAAACACCAACCGTAGGTCCATGTGTTTTCTTGGTGCATACAGTAGGTGCCTACTCTATGTACATAGTAGGTCCTATGAGAAAAAGAAAAAATCACAGTGATTTTAAGCACTATTAAGGACTCTAAAATCTAGGTACCATAAGAATGATTTCAAATTTTCATAATTCTTTTCAAGCTGCCTTCCCACCACCTTGCCATTAACTCATAAACAATCTCTATTCGTACTCTATCAAGAAAACAAAAGTTACCAATACGAGCTTTCAACCTTCTCTCTCAATTTCCTGCCTCAGTGGCATCTTCAGATTGATTTTCCAAACTTCCTTTACTTTTTCCCTCCCGTAACTCACCACCTGTCTTAGAGCATTCTCCTGCCATCTTTTCAAAGATACTTCTTCATCTGCTAGCATTTTTTCATTATTATCCTGCCTTATCTCTCTGCAGCATTTAGCACTTCCTATTACTTTCTCTCACTTCTTGAAACTCTCTCCTTTCCTCTTCTTGTTTATATCTACTCTCCTGGTTCTTTTCTTGTCCAGCCTCTTCCTCTTCTCTGTGTCTTCTCTCTTTCTCCAGTCCCTTGAATTTATATTATCTGCAGGAACATAGATGTAAGATCACTTTACTTCCTTCTGTGCAGTTTCTCCCTTAAAAGGCTCCTTACCTTAAACTGGTTTGGGGGGCAACCTTAAGAAAATTACAGCGCTTATTTTTTTAAATGGTCTTTTCTGGTTAAAGGGTGAATACATACCCATAATGTAGCGTATGTACTACATACATGTAGTATATGTAGCTGACTATCTTATTGTGCTTAAAAAAAAAGCACCTGTTATTATTTGAAAAGAAGCCATCAAAATGACATGCATGTGAAGTCACTGGTCTCTACAATGGGTGTGTAGTTTCTATGCACAGCGGGAGAGAATAACTAGAATCTGTCCACTATCCTTGGCAACCAGCATACTGATGTGTTAGAATTTGACAGTAGGTATTAATTCCTTTATATTTAAGTCCAAGAACTCTAACACTATGTTGCTTTGTGTGTGGTGTCAGTTTCCATGTGTTTCCTGGCAGCTTGTATGATTGAATGAGTGGGAAGTGGGGAAATAGAAGAGTAGACCTGGATGCTGCAGGTAATAAAAATTACCTACACATTTCTCACTATTTAGAAGAAGTTTTGTTATTTTCATTCACTTCTCTTTTACTCAATTCTCTTCTTACTTATTCACTGACTGACTCTCCAACAAATCTTTATTGATTACCACTCAAGATACGGTGGTAAGAACACTCCCCATTCAAGTAGCTTTCTTCTTAATGGAAGGACAGATAACTGTAACTTGGATTTTCTTGGGTGTTTCCCCCTTTAAGATACAGATTGGATCATTATAAGATTTATAATATGAACTTTGATGTAATTTCTCTTAATTTGCGAAGGATATCCAGCAACTTGAAAATCTCCCTTAAGATACTGATGTTCTCAGGGAGTGTTTCTCATGTGTTCAGGAACCAGCCTCTCAGCACAGGCTTATCTCATACATAGGCTCCTTCTCACTGATATTTTCTGCCAGATAAGCTACTTAAAAAGGCTCTTCTTAATATAAGAATTTGCAAGTCCATACCAGGATTTAAGTTCCAAGGTTCTCCAAGCCTCCAAATGCTGAGCTGTCAAAACGATTTCATATTCACTTTAAAGCCTCTATGTCAAAGCCTTGCCCTATTCTGCCTATAGCAAATCCTCTGCCCAGGTGACTGGGTGGAAGGACGGACACTGTGCTGTCTGTGATTGTTAATTTTACCTGTCAACATGGCTAGTCTATGATGTCTAGCTGTTTGGTTAAACACCAGTCTAGATGTTACTGTGAAAGTATTTTTTAGATGTGAACACTTAAATAATTGGTGGGTCTCATCCAATCAGTTAGAGGTTTTAACAAAAAAGATTGAGATCCCCAGAGGAAGAAGTAATTCTGCCTCCAGACTGCCTTTGGCTCAAGACTGCAACATCAGGGGTGCCTGGGTAACTCAGTCGTTAAGTGTCTGCCTTCGGCTCAGGTCATCGTCCCAGGGTCCTGGAATCGAGTCCCATATCGGTCTCCCCGCTCCGCGGGAAGCCTACTTCTCCCTTTCCCTCTGCCTGCCGCTCCCCCTGCTTGTGCTCTCTCTCTCTCTGTCAAATAAATTTTTAAAAATCTTAAAAAAAAAAAAAGACTGCAACATCTACTCTTGCCAGAATTTCCAGCCTGTTGCCCTGTCCTGCAGATTTTTCAGACTTGCCAGCCCCACAATCATGTGAACTAGCTTCTTAAAATAAATATCAAGTATCTCTGTCTCTCTGTCTTTCCGCATCCTATTGGTTCTGTTTAGAGAACCGTCAAGATTACACTGTCTTCTCCATCTGTTAGCCCACTTCCATGGACAATTAATAAAGTCCCCTCCTTCCTGCTTAATTCAAAAATCTAAAATCCTTACCTCCCCCCAAAATAAGTCCAAAATCTTCATGTAAATATATTCTTTGTAATTGTTACACAAATTGCCAAATGTGATAGGCAGAATAAAACTTCCTAAAGATGTCAAAGTCTTAACTGTGGAACCTGTGAATATATTACTTTATATGGCAAAAGTGACTTGGCACACAAGACTGAGATTGTTGAGATGGGGAGATTATCCTGGATTATCTGGGTGGGTCCAATGCAAACATTGTGTCCTTATAAGAGTAAGGTGGGAGGATCAGCCTAGGAAGACTATTGTGATAACAGAAGCAGAAATTGGAGTAATGTGGCCATGAGCTAAGGAATGTGGCTATGGAATAAGTTAGGGAATGTGGTAAACTCTAGAAGCTGGAAGAGAGACAAGGAATACTTTGTCTTCTAAAGCATCCAGAGGATCATGGTAGAGGAAAGGGAACCCAGACATAACAGAGATCAGAGTCTGAGGAGGCTAGGGTGGCTGAAATCTGGGATCTATATAGAAAAAAATCTCCATAAATGTGGAGATTTATTTGAGTTGTTGACTGACTACCAACTGCCCATATATAAGGTTAAACTCCATGAGGTAGAACAAAAGAAAGCTCTCACTGAGTTATAACCAGAGCTCACAAACTGCTGTGACAAATTTGAGTTTCAATCAGGCAAAGTGGAGGGATGTCACTGAACACATGGGACACTTAGTAGAGATAGTGAATGGCTTAGAGAAAAATCCACTTTAGACTTATCCTAGCAAAATTTATAAACAGGTCCTTAAAGAATTAAGCCAGCTCACAAGTTATTTGATTGCCCAATAGAACAAAGTGCAATGTTCTTTACAGAAAATCATTAAAACAACCAACCATGTAAGTTTTACATTGTCTAAAATTCAATTAAAAATTATGAGAAGCAGGAAAATGTGACCCGTCACAAGGAGAAAAATTAGTTAATAGAAAAAGACCTAGAAATGACAAAGATTGTAGGATTACCAATAACTTTAAAGTAGTGATTATAAATGTGCTGAAGTGTTTAAAGAAAAACATAAATGTAATGAAGCTACAAATGAAAAAAAAATATATAAAAGAACTGCTTATTTTAGAGTTGAAGATGCAATATATGAAATGAAAAATTTAATCGGTGGTGTTAACAACATATTGCACACTGAAGAAGAAAAGTTCAATGACCTTGAAGATATATTAGTAGAAACTATTCAAACTGAAATACACAGAGAAAAAAGCTGAAAAGGAAATGAAAAATTTTAGTGATGTGTGAGATAATATCAAATAGTCTAATATATATGAAACAAAAATTGACAAAACTGAAAGATAAATCAACAATTATATTTGTAAATCTCCACAATCCTCTCTTGGCAACTGATAGAACAATTACACAAATATAAAGATATTAACCAACTTGACCTAATAGGTCAAAACACCCATGGATCAAGTAGAAATTACATGAAGATTTAGAAAATATTTTTTTTACTGAATGACTTTGGAAACACAATATATCAAAATTTCGGCCATGCAACTAAAGCATGATATAGAGGGAAATTTACAGCTCTAAATTTTTATTTTAGAAAATAATAAAATACGTCTAAAATACATTATCTAAGGTTCTTTCATAAATGGTACCAAAATAAAAATAAATTAGCCTAAAGTAAGTGATAATAATAAAAGCAATATAAATAAATAAATAAATAAATAAATAATTTGAAAAATTAGAAGGTATTAAGTAGGAGGCGATAATAAGAACAGAAAGCAATGAAAGAAAAAATGGTAAAGAAGTAGGGAAAACCAATTAAATCAAAAGGGTTTTCTTTAACAACATCAATAAAATGGAAAACAGTCAAGCTAAGTGGAACAGGAAAAAAGAAAATGATATAAATTACCAATGTCAATAATGAAAAAGGGTTATCTTTACAGATTATACAGACATTAGAAGGATAATGAAGGAGTATTATGATATGAATAATATGTTGATAAATATGGCACTAAAGTAGATATAATAGATAAAATCCTTGCAAGGCACATATTATAAAAATTGCCCCCAAAGAAATAAAATTTGCATAGCCATAAACTAAGAAATAAATTGAATTTTATATTAAACACTTCCCCATGAAGAAAAACCCAGTCCAATATAACTTCACTTGTGAATTCTAGACAAACCTGTAAGAAAGATATAGTGTTCACTCAGAAAAATCAAATCCAGTAATATATAATAAGTATATTGCATCATGACCAAATGAAATTTATCTCTGGAGTACAAAATTGATTTATAATTTGAAAATCAATCAGTAATTTGCCACATTAGTAAAATATAGGGGAAAACCTTATGACAATCTCAATAGATGCAGAAAAAGGACTTGACAAAACAATATCAAATCATGATAAAAGCTTTCAAGATAGTAGAAATAAGTAGGAACTTCCTTACACAGAAAAAGAGCATCTACAAAATCCTTCATCTAACATCATATTTAATGGCTCTAAGTTTGGGAAAAAGATCAAGATCTCCACTCTCAGCATTGCTTTTCAGCGTTTTACTGGAGGTCCCAGTCAGGGTAATAAGGTAAGTAAAAGAAATACAAGGTTTATAAACTGGAAAGGACGAGGTCAATGTGTCTGTACTTGCATATGACATGATTATGTATGCAGAAGATTCTAAGAATCTACAAAAAAGCTACAAAAAAGCTTTAGCTAGACCACGAAATACAAAATCAATATAGAAAAATCAACTGTATTTCTCTATACTAGCAAGGAATAATTAAAAATTAAACTGCTTTGTAAATGAGTCGATGTCAAATTGATATCAAAAACATGTAATACTTAGGAGTGAAGCTAATTAAATGTATATAAGAATTGTACATAAAAGTGACATAAAATTGTTGAGAGAAATGAAATATCTACATCAACGGAGAGAGGTAATATGTTTGCTTAACAAAGTATAGGTGGCTCTTATTTAATGCAAATTATACTTCAATAAAATTAGATTTGAAAAAGAAAACTATGCATACAGTGTGATAAATATTATACTAAGGGTAATAAGGACTCAATTCAATTTTGTGTGGATGAAGGGTTTTCCAGAAATCCTCCCCGTGTTGGACAGCTGTAGAGAGAGCAATTTTAAATGGACAAAGAGGGAAGGGTGTTTCTGAGAGACTATCGTGAGCCTGGTACATTTTTTTTTTTTTAAAGATTTTATTTATTTAGGGCGCCTGGGTGGCTCAGTTGGTTGAGCAACTGCCTTCAGCTCAGGTCATGATCCTGGAGTCCCAGGATCGAGTCCCGCATCGGGCTCCCTGCTCGGCGGGGAGTCTGCTTCTCCCTCTGACCCTTCCCCCTCTCATGCTCTCTCTATCTCATTCTCTCTCTCAAATAAATAAATAAAATATTTTTAAAAAATTATTTATTTATTTGACAGAGAGAGACACAGCAAGAGCAGGAACACAAGCAGGGGGAGTGGAAGAGGGAGAAGCAGGCCTCCCGCCGAGCAGGGAGCCCGATGCGGGGCTCGATCCCGGGACCCTAGGATCACGACCTGAGCGGAAGGCAGACGCTTAGCCGACTGAGCCACCCAGGCGCCCTGAGCCTGGTACATTTAAAAACCCGTCAGTATTTCAGTAGATTTGGGGTACTGGAAGCAAGGCCTGGACACTGAAAGATGGGACTGGACAAGATCAGATCACAAAAGGCCCCTTCGCCTCTCCTTAAATTTTGTACCCTTTTTGCTTCTTTGGCCTTACCCTCACCCTGGCCCCGTTTGGAAGCCATGCTATGGAGTTTAGGATTTTTCTTTAGAATCTTTCATTCCTTCAGCATGTACAGATAGAACAACAACAACAAATAGATAATCTGCTCTACTTACTGTAGTCCCTAAACTTGCATGAGTTTATTTTTTTCCTACCATTCAAAACAAACTGTATTCTGGGGTGCCGGGGTGGCTCGGTCATTAAGCGTCTGCCTTCGGCTCAGATCATGGTCCCAGGGTCCTGGGATCGAGCCCCACATCGGGCTCCCTGCTCAGCAGGAAGCCTGCTTCTCCCTCTCCCACTCCCCCTGCTTGTGTTCCCTCTCTCGCTGTGTCTCTCTCTGTCAAATAAATAAATAAAATCTTAAAAAAGAACAACAACTGTATTCCATATAGCAACTCTGCGGAATAAGATAGATTTGAGAGAAGGAAAATATGGACAGTTACTACCTATAATGGAAACTTAGAAGACTCAATTAAATATTCAAATGCTAAAATACGTTTGGCAGTATATACACTACTCTAAAATATGTTACTAAACAGCCTACTTGAATGGAAAAATTTTTTAAAATGAGATGGATTTTTTATATTAGTGACTTAGTTAAATAAAAACAAACAGAAGCCAAAACAGTTCTTTACAGCCATGAGAGATGAGACAAAATCAAAATATAAATATGTATTGTACTATTAAACATCATCACAGGGTTATCACTCCGCTGAAAACAAATTGAACATTACTTTCTCTTGCTTTTTTTTGTTGTTATTAAAAATATAAAGGCCTGTCTTTTTGATGCAGATTAAGAAAATTTCTTAGGTTAAGAAGGCAGACACTTTGTCTTATTGCTTCTACTGAAAATCAATGGTAATAAAAGGTATATTTCCAACTCAAATATACATTTTCTTTTTTTCTAAAAAATAACTTAATAATGAAAGGAAAGTTATTAAGCTGGGAATAATGCCCTGAAATTAGTGTGTTCTTTTCTCCAGTCTGAAATACCGATTTTTAACAAGCAATGATCAGTTTATCAACTATAGATTATTTGATATCCAGTATTATTTTATCTCTTGAAAAATAAAGCTTCTGGCAACTATCTTCTCATGCTAATCTTCTTTAAGGGATGTCTCTATCAATTCAATAAGGTTTTGAAGAAAGCCCTATTATCAGGGGCCATGTTACTAAGGCCAGTCTGCCCTGACAGAGGGTCCTCTTAGGCCAGAAAATGAAGTCAACGACACACAGGACAATCAGATAGTCTAATGTCCAGGAAGCACCTACAGAATAAAATATCTTTCGTTGGACTTCGTCAAGATGAAATTTGCCTTCAACTTCAACCAGAAGTTGGAGACTAGCACACCTCAATAGCCTAATATGAGGCAGATTAATCAATCTCTAGTTAGGCATTGAGGTAAATTTTAGAAAAAAAAATAATCTCTTTGATTGACACTCAGATTCTGCAAATAGTTTAAAATGCCAATCCTTAATGTCATAAAGCATTAAAGGTTTTGTCTGCATCTCCAGCTATTGAGAGCTACATGATATAAGGACATGCATGAACTAATTGAATGGGCAGACCAAACAAGGGCTTTCTGGTTTTCTTAAAGCATTGTCTTGACTACATTCTATGGTGATGGCAGTGATGGTGAGGAAATTCTTAAAGGCAGCATCCCAAATTCTAAGCATTTCCCATGGTTCAAAAGCACGGGGAAGCTGCCATGTTATTGGTCACTGCCATTTCAGTCCCTGCTTTCCCATTATAATGCCAGAATACTTGCCCAGTTTGGAGACTTACATAAATAGGTCTGTCAGGATGCCCTATTTACAACAGTAAATTTACTTTGAGATTGAGTTAAGACATTGAGGTTAGAGGCTTTGGAGGGTGGAGGATGTGCCAAATGATGTCCCAGTCATCCTGATTTCCTCCATATGTTTAGACCAGTGCCAGGTCCTCCTTAATGAGCTCTGTGGAGCCATTGCTTTGGGCTTGGATGGCTATGTCCAACCTATTAGCTTCCACCGGGCTGGGAATGGGAGTTCTAGGCTTGTCCTGCTTCCACTGTTCTGCTCATTTCTGTTGCAAATCCTTAGCTTCATCTTTCATCTGCTGATCAGATCCTAGGAGATTCTCCTCCACAGCAAGTTTCCTTTCCAGTGAGGTGTTTCTTTTAATGGTTTAATTCAAGTACAGCTCAACACCCTCCAGAGATTGGACAGAGGCTTATTTTACTGGTCCCATGTCATCATTTGCTTGTCCAACTTTCTAAAATATAGCTTTGTAATTAATCTGTAATTCTTTTAGTCTTCACAAGGCCATTCTAATGCTGAGAACCCTTGGAAGATTTCAGAATGCTGCTTTTCAGAGAGATTCTAGCTCCATCAGGAGGCATTTATTTTCTGAACAGAGAGTTCTTGTTTCTATTTTTAAATTGTTGCAGCTGCATCTCCCTCTCATTTTTTGCTTCCCTCTGGGACTTTCTGCGGTTCCTCTGTATATTCTTTGCCCTTTGCTTCTATGCCATAGCTAGATCTTTTCAATAGCCAGTCTTTTCCTTCATAGAGCTAAAAATGTTCTTTTCCCATTAAGACATGGGAAGAGCTTCATTTTCCTTGTGGCCTGATGTGCAGATGTTAGAGGTGAGGATGGGGTGGCATCTGGGGCACCACCCTAGTCCTGCATTAACTCCCCAAGAGGCCATTTCACATTGGCTTAATTTGCGCTTATTGTGAACTAGAATTCATGAGAGTTTTCTTAATGAATTACAGTTTGGTCAATTTTCTTTTGACCTGTATTTGGGTACATTATTAAAACGTCTGCATAGAAGATTTGAAAACATCATTTACTAGAGTTTAGCTTGATTTCAGAGCTAATTTGGATTACTGATCTTGTAACCCAATGTATGAACTGTCCATTTCTCTAGCTTTATGTCATTCACAGATTTAATGAACTTCACGTTGTGTATTCTTTTAGGAATTTTATATTGTGTGCTATCCTTGTACTAAATATTACATCAAATGTAGCATGGAGATCCATTAGGATAAAATTCTTTTGAGTTGGTTACAGACTGGTGGAAAAAAAGGTTAAATAACCAAATAATTACAATGCAAAGTAATATGATTAATAATGATGATGCAATTTTGCATTATTTTAGAACTGCCCAAATTAGGGGTGACTTCTTTCTCTGGAGAAGGTCCCACTGTGATTCTTCATAAAAAAAAACAAACAAACAAATAAAACTGGATGTTTTAGGATACTAAAAGAAAGAAGCCAAGTAAAAGGTTAGTGTACTGTATGCTCATTCTTTATCTAAGACAGTGTTAAGCAACTTCAGATATCAACCATTGATTTTCAGCACCCTGCCAGAGGGGAGATTTTCTTTATGTGTCCAAGCAATTTCAGATTTCTCACTGACAGAGTTCACTTGGAGGTAGAGAGGTGATACAGAGGTGTTTGTTCACAATCTCAGACAAGCTCTGTGTGCATGACTGGATGACTTCTGGGTGGGCACAAAGATGTTCTGATTTTATCTCTTCTGGTACATGAATAATAGACCACAATGATAACTTATCACATCATAGCAGTATCGGAGTGAGATTTAACCAGGAATTCTTTCTGTTTGTTAAATAGAAAACAGGGGCACTTTCTGAACAAAGGGAGTTTTTCACAGAATTTTGCAAATCTTATCTGCAATATGTAATTTATTTAGTGAACATACACAGGTTGGTGTAGCTTTCTTATGAATAGTATACAATAGTAACACTTCATTAAATTCATTTTTTTTCTTGAAAGAGGAAAAAAACATTAATTGCATAGTGAGTGATACAGTCTTCTCAGATCCTTCAAAGGGTATTTTACCCAGGATCTCCCATATTAGTTATTTAAAATTCTACAGAAGTGCAGAGGAGGTAGTAACATACTTTCCTGATTTTTTTCAACCAAGTTCTGAATTTTAAAAGAGAATGAATTGATCAGACCTATGAAGAGGAAAAAAAATGTAACGTAATATCAGAAAATACCTTTTGGTTTTGACATAATTCATAAACTAGAGATACTTATGGGATTAGGAATCTTTGATCTGATTTAAGTTCCTAGGTTGGATATTTAAAATAGCACAGTCACTTCTCAACATCTTTAGCCAGAGCATCTCTTGTCTGTTTTCTCTGTTTGTTTGTTTGTTTGAAAAAAACAAGATATAGTAATGGTGGTTTGGAAGAGTCAAGTATGAGAGGGGTATTGATAGAAAAATTTTCAATTTTAAAATGTATGTTTTGAAGAATCACATTTTCAAAACAGTTTCATATTTTTCTGGGAAACAAACAGTGACTCCTCAATCGAGTGCTTCCATAAATACTCCTTTTGTTTTCCAGTTCCCGTTAGTCAAGCTCCAGTTCAATTTTTAGCCTTCCATTATCATTCCATCCATGTAATGTCTTCTTTATGCAAATTGATGAACACATTTTGTTTCAATATATTTATACATGTGGTATTATATAATGCATATTATATAATATATTATATTTATATACTATATATACCATTTGTTCTTTTGACTTTTTGTGTAGGTTTAGTTACTCTGTTGCTTACTTGATTAAGTAAAGAAGTATTTGAGTGTCTCTAATGTGCCTAGCATGATTCTAAGCTCTGGGAACACAACAATGAACAAATCAGATATGTAGAGTTTGCACTCTAGTGGGATAGACAGAAAGTAAAATGAGTAAATTAGAAGGTGATACCCAAGAAAAAGAAAAAAAAAATGGAGAAGGGGGAGGAAGGGGTGAGTTAGAGGTTAGTGATTTTGAGGGACCAAAAAGGTCTCATCAAGATAATGATAGCTGAGTAAGGAAATGATGGAGGCGAGGGAAAGAGCCATGTCAATATCTGGAGGAAGAGCATTCTGAGTTATTGGGAGCAGCATGTGCAAAGGTCCCGAGTTAAAAGTTCTCTTGGTGTGTTTGAGAAGCAACAGGGTGGTCACCGCGGCTAGAAGTAAAAGGGAGGGACAATAGGAGACCTGATTCTATACGGATTTAGAAGTTCTCAAAGGCTTTGGCTTTTATTCTGACAGGGATAGAAAGGCACTGGGGGGATTTAGGATTGACAGCAATGGACTTACATTTTCATATAATACTCCGTACCTTGTTGAGAATAGAGTACATGGGGCAAAAATGGAAGCAGGGAAACAAAACAAAAGTCTATTCTAATCACCCAAGTGGTAAGGGAGGGGAGAAGTGGTCTGATTCTAGAATGCAGAGCTCTCCATTAACTCACTAGTTCTTTCCCTGCCTTAGCCCTGGAATCAGCCATTATATTCTGGAACCCAGATTTCTGATTCCTTCTAATGGAGAAAGGTATTAGAAACCAAGTTCTGGACACTATGCTCATTGATACTAGGTCATTTCAGTGGACAGAAAATAGATAATTATTACTTTTTAAAATTCCATGTGTTCCTACTGAGATTTCTAATTCCAATTCCAACTCTAAGATTCTTTCTTGAACCTTCCCAATTTGTATTTTCCTTCTCCCGTAAGTGAGAGTTTGGATCTGGAAATACGGATGTATTTACTTACTACCTCAATTTTACGATATACCTGAAAAAGTTTGAGAATTGCCACATCTATACTGCTACAAAGACAAATTCTACTAAATTAAGTTGAAGATTTCTTTTCAATTCTCATTGTCTTTAGACTGAGGGTGTATAATCAAAGTACTGTGTATAGATATTATTTAGATTAGCATATTTTTCCCCTATGAGGTCATATATTCTATTTATTATGCTGTCTATTGTATTTGTTTCTATTTGTATTCAATTTTAGATTTCTCCATTTAATTTTTATTTAGTTTATTTTTTTAATTGTAAAACATTAAATTGTTCCCAAAGTCCAAACTATACAGAGCTATTCTCAGAGAGGTGTTGCTTCCTGCCATCTGATCTCCATCCACTAAAGAGCTAATTATATTAGCATTTAGTTACCGTTGCTATATTTCTTTTTGCAAAAATAAACAGATATCTGTCTATGTCTTTCTCTACTTTTTCCTATCTAAGATACAGTAAATAAATTACACATATCTCTGTATACTGCTTTTTTACTTAATAATATATACTGGAGATTTTTCCATATTCATTCATAAGGATCCTCCCCTTTCTTCTATAGAGCTCTGAGTACATCACTGGATGTATGAACCATAGTTCACTCTATTAATTTCTAGGTACGGGCATTTAAGTTGTTTCCAATATTTTGAAATAACAAAAAATGCTGCTATGAAAAATCTTGTGTGTACATATTTCCTTATTTGGGGAGGTATATACAGAGTAAATTCCTAAAAGTAGGATTGCTGGATCAAAGGGTAAAAGCAAATGTAGTTTTGTTAAATATTGCCAAAATAGCCTTCAGAGGAGTTTTACTATTTAGCATTCCCACAAGCAATGTATGAAATTGCCTGTCTTCTAACAGCCGCTTCCCAACCACAATAGAGAGAATGTTGTCAAATTTTGAATTTTTGCCAACTTGACAGTATCGCAGTGTAGTATTAATTTGTATTTTTATTATTGTGAAAGGACACCTAAATTTTTGACCTGTGCAATTAGGAGAATGGAGATTTCCATTAACTACATTGTGGAATACTGTTTGTTCTTTTTTAAAGCAAGGTTTGTAGTCACTATCAGAGTCTCAGTTTTGGACACATTAAACAACCTGTTGGACATTCAAGTGAATTTGTTAAGTAGATACATAAATCTAGAGTTTCAGGGAAGAGTCTGGGCTACAGATATAAAATTCTATGATATTATAAATATATGACATTTACATGCTTGAGACTTGAAGAGATCACCAAAGGAATGTATTATTTAGAAAAGAAGAGGTACAAAAATTAAGCCCATGGGCTCTGTCACCTTAAGAAATTGAGGAAATGAGGAAGAACCAGATAAAGAAATTGGAAAGGAATGTTCAGAGAGGCAGAAGGCAAACAGGGAAATTTGATGTCTTAGAAGCCGCATGCAGAAATATTTTAAGGTGGAAAGACAAATGTTGCAAACAGGTTAATCATTTGAGAACTGACCATGGGATTTAGTGCCATGGAGGTCTTTAGTGACCTTGATAAGAGCAATTTTTGTGGATGTTGGGGTGAAAGCCTGATTGGATTGGGCTCAAAGGAGAACAAGCAAAAAACAATAAGATTGTACTGAAGATTTGCAATCTATACCCTTTTCAAAATTTTTAACTATAAGGGGAACTAGAGAAATGGGCAACAATTTAGTTATCTCAAGAATAGACCCCAAGTCTCTATACTTTTTTTATACCTTCATAGCACTAGTTACTGTGAACATTTTTTTTTTTTAAGATTTTATTTATTTATTTGAGAGAGAGAGAGCACATGAGAGGGGGGAGGGTCGGGAGGGTCAGAGGAAGAAGCAGACTCCCTGCCGAGCAGGGAGCCCGATGCGGGACTCGATCCAGGGACTCCAGGATCATGACCTGAGCTGAAGGCAGTCGCTTAACCAACTGAGCCACCCAGGCGCCCCGTTACTGTGAACATTTTTATAATAAACGCATAAACTCTGAGTTGAAAATCTTTTCCAGTATAGGAATATCCCTCATGCCTTCGCAGATAGAGTAAACAAAAAGGATTTTTTTTCCCAGTTGGAAGTCCATTATTCTTAATATTGAGAAAGATGCAAACACAAGTAATTCCATTCAGAGACTGAAACTTGGGAGGATATGTTGCCTACTCACAAGGTTCTGTGAATCCCTTACTGTTGGAGAGATCTTCCAAACCATGACATCATTTGTTATCAATTGTAGTCTCAACACAATATGTATTTTTTAAACTTACTCAGGGAAATGCTTTATAACTTTTTGAGAAGCAGTGCATCATACTTGAGAAAAGTTGTTAACATAAGGTCTTGGACATTCAGTTCCTTGAAAAGAATATAGACAGACCTATTGTTGACATATTCTCTCAACCAAATTACTAACCTTTTCTTCTTTGATTTATTTGTACATTTCTATTATCACAATTCTTTGACATGTTAATATAAAATGCTCTCCTAAATAGAAATGCCTTATATTTTTCCATTTAGATTTTTATTTTTAACAGAGTAATGTCTTACACAATTGCAGTAAATTACCATAACCCTTAAAAGATTATTACGTATAGTTGACTGGTCTGTCTTTTGGAGATCTCACCAAAGGCACACACAGGAGAATGGGAATAACGTGGTACCATATCTTTGGAAAGACCATCAAATCTCTCTACACAAGACCTCTTAGTACTAATAAAATGCCTTTCAGCTGAGGGCGTCAATGTGCTTTACCAAGTAAATGGAGAAAGGAAAGTAAATTTTAGTGGGATCCTATCTCAAGCAATTAAGCAAAATGAAACAAAACAAAACAAAACAAGCAACTGTTCAAAAATGGGAAAAAACTTAATTAGAAAGCAATGAATTGTGTTCATTTATTAATTTCACAAATTTGTAAGAAATTTTATTGTCAATTTCTCCTTTGAAAATAAGAATTTCATTTCATTTACTTTTATTTACTAATTATCAACGAAGATGAAATCTTTGACACATTTGGCTATGTCGGGTCTGTTCAGTGAATGCATGATTTTCTACTTCTTTATCTAAAGTTTAAATACCCAGGACAGAAACAGTAGTAGAGTTAAAATATCACCCATCTGCTTTAGTAGTAAGTAAGGAAGTAATATTTATTTGCTTATTTGTTTGTTTGTTTACTTATTTATTTAATATTTAACAAACTATTAGCAAGCCTCATACATGAAGAGCACTAGCAATTTAAAACAAGCCAATAGAACAGAATAGAGAACCCAGAAATGGACCCTCAACTCTACGGTCAACTAATCTTCAACAAAGCAGGAAAGAATATCCAATGGAAAAAAGTCTCTTCAACAAGTGGTATTGGGAAAATTGGTCAGCCACATGCAGAAGAATGAAACTGGGCCATTTCCTTACACCATACACAAAAATAGACTCAAAATGGATGAATGACCTAAGTGTGAAACAGGAATCCATCAAAATCCTTGAGGAGAACACAGGCAGCTCACTCCAGTGTTTGAAATTTCTCCAGCTTTTTGTTTCAATATGGTTGAGTTAAATCTCTTGCCTCTATTACAGTAGTCTTGAATAAAGTCTTCCTTGCCTGATTAACCCATCTGGTGCAACTATTCTTTGACACATGGGCTATGAGCTTGGTGGAATCAAGAAAACTGGGATATAACAGCAGTGATGAAGACACTCAGGATGAAAAGAGTTCCTGTCATATGCATGCCTTGAAACAGAAGCCATAGAATCCTGTACACACTCCTTATAGTAAAATGAATTTGTATTCCTGAAATATTATTATTTGAAACCGTAGAATGCTAGAGCTTGAAATGGACTCGATATCAGTAAATCCACTCTCTTTGATGGGTCATCTGCCCAAAATCACCCATATAATCAGAGTTAGAACTGTAAAGCTGGTCTTCTGATACCTAGTTCAGTCCATTTGGGGCAGACCTGTGTTTTATATCTGTTTTAGATATATTCGAGAATTTTTACGCTTCTACTCACAGAAGCACATCTTGTATACCTGAGATATTATTACTACTCTGATAAAGAGCTTGATAATAATTGAATGGGGTAACTACATAAATTGTCATAATCTGTTTCATACGCCAACTCAAATATTTGAGCTAATGTCTTGGACTTAATATGAAATACTATATCATATACAGCCTCATTGTTTGAATTAAGACCTACCAGTCAATGCCATATATGGTTTTAATTTTAAAACATCCAATTTTGCTTCAAGCTGTTAGGAAAATTAAAATGCATTATTTTTAGGTTTTACAGCATTTTCAAGTAGTTTGTTGTCATGAGATGAATACCGCAATCTATCAGTTTTTTTATTCATGATGCTATTTAAATAAATATCAGGTTTTTGTATGTGCTGTTCAACTTCTCATTATCATGCAATAAAGCCTTTCCAAATTGCCTGAGGTTAGTGCCTTTGTTAGAACCCACGAGATTGGAAAACATAGCTAGAGTCATGAGAAAGTTAACTGACCTATATTTGCAAAAAATATATAATTAAAAAAAATTAACATCAAGGTCACATCACCAGATTTAGCCATTATCAGGCTTGAATCACTAAAGATTAAAGCTCATAATGATTAATTCATAGCAATATAATGTATGTCTGTGTGGTCATCTGCATTTAGCACCTGAATCAAAGAATTTGGCTTGAGAAATGTCCTGGGTCAAAGAGAATGTTTGGGGCTGCCTTGATGTAAAAGTAGTTTAAAGAGAGCACAAATGAAACTCATAAATTATCTCTTATTTTTACCATAAAAAAGAGTCAAATGGAATGACTATAATATAAAGCTAAGCATAAGCTGCTCTGCTCCTGAGTTGAAAGGTTTATGACTCATTTAAAAGTGCCTATTGGTGATGACTAGAGCTTAGTGGGAAGGACATTTTGATTATCAGTTTCAAAGTGTCAGTTCATCTACTTAGTGTTGTAAATGGAAAGAAAATGCCATGCAGCAGCTGTTCTGTGTGCGTAACAAATGGTTAAGTACTTGTTCTATCACTAGGCTTAATAACAGTCTGCATTTGGAAATACAAAAAGATCAAAACATTTAACTTGCTAAGGAGTTACGACAGCGCTTGGTAATTGACCGGTGACATCTGACCTCTCACTTGAGTGAGAGCTCGGGCACGTGCCACGAGCAACGCTGAAGTCCTTCCCTTATGTTTCTGTTGCATCATATTTGTAGTCCTGAAGCCAGTTCACAAGTCCTTGTGTGCAATTCAGAAATCTAAAAGTTTATTCATCTGTCGTATGTTTTGGGAAAGCCTCTGTGGCAGGAAATACTGACTCCAACTGATGTGAAAAAATTTGTATTTTTATTTATCACATTTTAGTGTGACTCTTGATTTGTTTCATTTTAGAAATACTATTGGGTTTGGGAAGCCTGGGTGGCTAGACTGGTTAAGTGTCTACCTTCGGCTTGGGTGGTGATCCCAGGGTCTTGGGATGGGGTTCCGCATCGGGCTCCTTGCTCAGTGGGGAGCCTGCTTCTCCCTCTGCCTGCCGCTCCCACTGCTTGTGCTCTCTCTCTCTCTCTGAGAAATAAATAAATAAAATCTTAAAAAAAAAAAAAAAAACTACTGGGTTTGATTATAGGGATCTACTCTAGGCCCTCTGTGGGCATTTCATACAATGTGGTCCAGGGACTATATTATCTTCCTGAAATCTGAAAATATCTGCATTCTAAAACCCAACTGGTCCCAGAGTTTTCTTTCAGGGAATTGCAAACTTCTGCCACTTACTATATATTGCATACTCTGGCAGCTCTGGCTAATGTCTGTATCCTTCTTCTGTAGAGTGGAGCTGCGGCTGGGGTGGTTGCCCCTCCCAGCCTTACATTCGCCAGCCCCTCTTGCTGCAGATCCCGTGACTAGCTATCACCAGTCGTATATGAACCTAAGTGAAGTGTCACTTCTGGGCCAAGCCTTTCTTAAGAAGCAGGTGGGGTCTTGAAGCTCCCCCTGGTTGACACTGAGGAAGTACCCTTCTTACTGAAACATCCCCCGAAAGGAACAAAAACCAAAATGGGTTGAGCCAAGGGCAGTTAGGTACAGTGACAGATGAGAGCCTGAGTTTGCAACCCAATTTACTGAAAAGGCTCACTCCAGGGTGGGAAGACCACCTGTGTAGGTTCAAGTTCAAGTTCTTTCTTAAGAAGCAGGTGGGATGTCTTTTTCTTTCTTCTGCTGGCTGCAAGCAGAGTCTCCAAAGCCCAAGTTGAAGGCAGAACCAGAAGGTGGAAGAAACCCAAGTCTAGAAATCATTTTGGGAAGGAAAGCTGCTCACTGCCCAGAAATACCAACCCTGTGTTGTTAAAAGAATGAGAAATAAATTTCCCTGGTGTAAAACCCTGAATTTTTACGGCTTATTTGTTATAGCAGCATTGATAAATATACATTCTGTCATGTGATTATGTGTTATTTTCTAATTATTAAAAATATATAATTGTGTTATTTTCTAATTATTAAAAATATATTATATATTAAAAATATATAATTACTATATATTCTCTGAGAAAGATACTACGTTTTATGCCTGTATCTAGTCAATTGTATAAGGAAGAAGGTACAATAAAGAAACTGCTTTTACATAATTGAAAGAATTATCTAGACTTTGGAAGCCAAAAAATTGTATTTAAAAATTTAAGTGTCATTTAACAGTCATGTAACTTGGAGCATTCCACCATCTTTTTGAACCATGGTTTTCCCACCTGTGAAACAGAGATAATGATATTCATGTGGAGAGCTGTTATGGAAACATCTAGCACTGATCAGATGGCTTTGCACAAAGTTGTGCCAACCAGTATAATGCTTAACATCAGTGCTCTACAAGGCTTTTTGAAAAATAAAACAGTAGCCACTAGAAGTATATAGTGATTTATAATTTGTAACATGTTTTCAATATATTATCTCATTTTCTTGACATGGCAACTTTGGAATGTCACTATGGTTAGAAATATTCTTTTTACTATTAAAAATGAAGAGGCTCAGAAGTTCTTAAAACTCATACATGAGAATATCAGAGGTAGAAGCTAATTTTTCTGACATCTACTTCCATGTTCCTCCTCCCACAACAAAATCTTAAAATAGATAGGTTCTCTTTTTTTCTCTTCTATTCTTGGGCAAGTATTTGAAGAAAGTACTTCTGTGTTGTTGCTTTGCTTGTATAAGACCAAGGATACTACATAGACTGAGTTTAAATCTTAAGCAGATATTTATTTACGCATCTAGGCATAAGTTTGTTTGGTGAGCCTAAGAAGATCTATCTATCATTTCTCCGGTTTATTAGAGTGGGTCTATTGACATTGTGAAGACATTATTATAATTATAACATCTTTGAGTGTTTACCATATACCAGTTATTCTCGTAAATTTTTTATACATTAATTCATTTTATATTTTAACTACCCTATGAACTACTTAATATAATTATCCCCATTTTACGTATGAGAAAACTGAGGCACAGTGCAACGAAACAACCTTCTCAAGGTCATATGGCTATGAGCTGCAGAGCCAGCATTTTAGTCTACCTCCAGAGGTAGCTCTTGAACATCACGATATCCCATCTCTCAACATATGTCAATATATATTTAATTGATAGCGAGTTTTTGTTCTACAGAATTAAGGGAATGGACTTTACAACTTAATACCATACTTAGTGTCTAGGGTGGCATTCTTAAAGTGTTGGAAACTGTTTTAATTTTGATCTAGAAAATTACAATTTATATATAATGAAACAGGTCCCTGTCTCAATGAATTTGGAGACTTATATTCAATAACAAGTCCGAATAGGAGGAAGGATATTTAAATGGGGAGTGGGAGAGGGAAGCAAGGGAATAGAGGCCCATATTCAGAAGTAAAGAGATACAGAGGTAAGAGATACAAAGGGAAAAGATAAAGAGTGTAAAATTACTGAGAGGCTCCAGATGCCGAAAGAGTCAGCAGAAGAAATGGATGACATATGGAACTAACCACTGAAGGGAGATGATTATGACATTCTGAGATCCCGTCCCATGGATGGATGGGACCTGGGAAACCAAATAGGTATAGGCAGGGAAAAGTGTTGAGCACATCAACTACCTTAAAGAAGAGCTATTATTTCATAATTAAAACTTGAGCATTCGTTATTTCCATTGAGTCCTGATGGTCTTGACTATTATCCCATCCCATATTCCCATGAAGATGTCCTCACAGACAGTCCTTAAGAAAAACTCACAAAATTACTAATGCCATGATGCAAATATGTTTCTGCTTTTGAGATTTTCAGAGTTCTTTTAAACATTTGATCATCATATAATTTTAGTACTCTCATGCTTTTAAAATTTACTATCATTTACTTCGTGCTTTGTCTCTTCTCATGCATTAATACATGAGGTATCATAGTAGATTAATTAAAGGGGGAACTCTCAGAGCCAAACAGATATGGATTATAATCTTTGCTCATCCACTTCCTAGATTTGTGACCTTGAACATGTTACATAACCTCTCTAAATCGTAATTACATCATTTGTAAGCTGGGGAATAATAAAAGTACCTACTTCATAAAACTGTAGTGATAGTTTAATGAAATAATGTTTGTAAATCACTCAACGCAGTTCCTGACCCATAATTAGTGCTCAATAAATATGGACTCTTATTAAACTGGTGGTACACTTTGTGAAGTTGATTTACCTTTCCAAAGTGAGCAATGTCACTCTCTTCTTGCTGGCAGGAATAAGCTCACCAATCTATCTCACGGTGCCACTTGGCCCGGGCCTGTGTGCTGTGACTGGAATGGGATGAGAGGAAGTTGACTGAATTGGCCCAGAGTCCAGTGTTACACACTGAATGTGTGGCACCTGGGAAGCTCCCCCTGGTTGACACTGAGGAAGTACCCTCCTCACTGAAACATCCCCCAAAAGGAACAAAAACCAAAATGGGTTGAGCCAAGGGCAATTAGGTACAGTGACAGATGAGAGCCTGAGTTTGCAACCCAATTTACTAAAAAGACTCACTCCAGGGCGGGAAGACCACCTGTGTAGGTTCAAGTTTAAACCGGGATAACCAGTTGCCACAAACATCCCAAAGCCTGCAGGGCGCAGAAAAGCAATGTGAAGGAGAATCTTTTTACACCAAGTCTTGAATGAATTGAGTGTAGTTTCAGAGAGAAATAATGTGAAGGGGAAGTCCTTTGGGGTTTTATTTTTTCCTTCCTTTAATTGTTAAATAACCCAGTCTGCAGAGAGAGAATAATATCCCCACTTTTACTTTGTGGCCCCATGGTGGATATGAGACCAAGAAGTGATTGTTTTGTTAAATATTTATGTCCTTGGGCTTCACGTGAGCTATTACAATCACTTTAAGCCCACAGGCCTCCATCAATTTTATGAATGTCATTAATCTTGTCACTTAACCATCTTGGCCTTCGGTTTTTGTTCTCCTCTACCTTGCTTGTCCTTGATGGTAAAGAGCAAGGGGGATTCAATCTCAGAAAGGGAGATGACTCTCTTCCTTCCTCGTGATCAACACAACCCAGCTGTGCATATACTGTGTGGGTAGGTTTTCCTGTGAATTTTCATCACTGCCTTTACCATAGCATTTGGAATTAAGGCATTTTTCCTTCCTTTTACACAAATATTTTATCTTTAAAAAAATTTTTAAGTGATATCTCAGAGTTTCATTTGATACCAAGAAGTCACTGAGGTTGAAGAAAAGGGTTGGTTGTGAGACGAACCATGAGAGACGATGGACACTGAAAAACGAACTGAGGGTTCTAGAGGGGAGGGGGGTGGGGGGATGGGTTAGCCTGGTGATGGGTATTAAAGAGGGCATGTTCTGCATAGAGCACGGGGTGTTATGCACAAACAATGAATCATGGAACACTCCATCAAAAACTAATGATGTACTATATGGTGATTAACGTAACAATAAAAAGTTTTAAAAAATTTAAAAAAAAAGAAAAGGGTTGGTTGTGGATCAGGTAAAGAACAAGTTTGAAGAGCAAAGGTTAGGGATGGGAACTGCAAGGGGGCTATTAAGTAATTGTCCTCAAGTTCATGGCCTTCAGACCTGAATGGCAAAAAGCACAAATTCTTCTGGTTAATCTAGAAGCTGTGCTTCAGTTACTCCTTCATGTACCATGCGTTTGTTCATTGAAGAAACACGTATTGAGCTCCTACTATGTGCAGAGTAGAACACTTTTCATTTCTACTGGGAAGGCAGGCATGCTAATTACTGCTATAAAACTATCAAATATACACATATACAAGGCTACAAACAGATACGATATAATACAGATACAGTATAGACAGAAACAAAGAGCTGAGGACACCTGGAAAAAGGAGCAATTAATTCCCACTGGAAGCTCTGATAGCTTTACGTCTAGAGTTGGGAAAAGGGAGAAGGGCATTGCAATGCTGAGGTATGCTGGCTTTCAGCTGCCCTGCACAGGCCAGTGGACGGCGGCAACTTCTGAGTCACCCCTGGAGCTACAGGCAGCTCTCCTCAGAGGGTCACCACACATGCTGTTTGTATGATGAGAGCTGGGGGTGGCTCTGGTTTACACTGTTTGTACTGGTGTCATTTTTAATCCAGCCACTGTCCAGAGTGAATGGCTGGTTACGCACAGCTCCTCTGCCCCTTGGTAATAGGTGCTCCTTTTTGGCTCTTGCTCTCTCACCCTAACTCTTCCTCCAGCCCATAAAGAGGAAAGGGGTTCAGGGCAGGACCCTTAACCCTGAACCCGCAAGGTGAGGACTGCCAGAGGACTGAAGAGGAATGATCAGAGTGTAGGTCTGGGGCTGAGAAGATGGTCTGGAACAGAGAAAAGAGTAGCGTAGGGTCTTCTTTGACTAGGCTTTTGCCTGGAGGTTTCCATATGTGTGGTGTGGAATATCTATGTGACGTATTAATAGATCACGAATAAAAAGTTTGCTGCTTACTTATGCTTCATAAATGCTGTACGAAGCAAGCATACACTGGTTTCTTTACTCAAGATTTCCTATGACCTTTTAGGTGCTCAGTGACCATGTGATCTCTGCATAGTGCTGTGTACAACATGCCGTGTGCCCAGACTGAGACATCCAGCCATGGAACATTCCATTTCAGGAAACCCAGCTTTAGGCCCTGAACTCCGTATGTTGCTGATGTTAGAGAAGATGAAGTTTTCTGTAGTAATTCACTGGCTGTCCTTTAGTTATGTTATTGGACTTTCTGCTCAGTTGCCATATGTCTTCGTTGTTGCTTTACTTGTTTGTTTTTTCCAAATAGTTGGTGGATCTGCAAAATATTTGTGTAAGGAATTCACCACATCATTGTCACTTTCTAGACCTCTTATTTTCTACTTAAGGAAATGGAAGCACAAAAATATGAAGTAAATAGCCCCATTAAAAATAGATTTATTATTTGTCATCATAAATTTCCCATGGGCTGTGGGCTCATTATCAATATAAGGTAGCGGGAAAACTCCTCAGGTGGGGGAGTCCAGATACCTGAACCTTCATACTCTACCATTCACTAATGGCTCCTGTAACTTTGCAAAAACCCAAGGTGTGTTGTCTCAGTTCCAAATTCCATATCCCAATATTTAAGTCTTACTTTGTTTCCAGTCTATGGAAGATTCTGGAACAGGATTAAGCAATTTACCTTGGAGTAAGTGACACAGCAGCAGCAGAGATGGGACCCTGGAGATGTATTTCCAGTCACTTCTTAGCCTACTAGCCCCTTTTGAAAGCTCTGCTTTCCTTTTTACATTTTTGGAAGTTTTTCAAAATACGAAACATCTTATAAAAGATTAAGCCTAATGCCCCATACCAACATTTCTTTTATATGAAGGCCTCAAAGTTCACTGGGGACTGTAGACTAACATTTCCTAACATCTCAGTGATCACCCTCCCCACCCCCAGATCTAAGAAATTCAGGTCAGAATATAATGTAAGTAGGCGTGATGCCCTTGGGAGGGTGAGGACGAAAGCTGAATACAGCAGTGAATGGTCCTCTGTGCTCCAAAGCCCTCCCCCGCTCAAGAGCAAGTCCCAGCCTTTTTCTAATATTAATGAATTACTTTCAAAATTTACACGGATAAATAAATCACTCAGAGAGTCGTGAAACACTGGAAACAGAAAAGTGGCAGCCTGACAAACCCAGGCCTTGCAAAGGCTTTGATTTATTTTGTCTCTGCGCCTGAGGGACAAAACAGGTAATTTTCCAGTGTGAGGGTAATTATCCCAGGTTGGCCATCTTGGGAAAGGACCCCCTGGAGCTGCTGGCTGACCTTGGCACTTTTATCTTTTAGCTCGTGCCAACATACTGCTGGAGAGAAATCCTATATTGCAAAGAGCTCTTCTCTTACTCCCCCACACTTGCTTGGGGTCACATGATGTGGTCCATGCTCCCTGGTTTTCTCCTCACAGAAGAATGAAAAGCAGGTAGCGAAACGTGCACCAGTTAAGCTGAATGTCAAATCAGAGTCAAGACCCAAGTCTGCCTAGATCTTAGTGACCACAGCTTTGAAACCCTAAAATTGTCATGTGTCTGGTGCTTGAGGTGTAAGCAGCTAATAAAAAGTCAACTTGGATTAATGAGAAGCAGCTTTCTAATAGAGCTGACACACAATCAAGCGGATCAGTAGAGGGGATACGAAATGATCTCTTACAGCTGAAGGGGCATCTCGGAGCGAGCCAAATGCTTTAGAGGAATTTCGGGATGTTCCATCTCCCTAATACAATTTAATGCATTTTGTAATTAGTTGGGGATGTGCCAGAGAGCTCTAGATGGCCTCATTTTCTTCTTTTAACTTTTGATTTGGTTCTACTCACTCTTTCTTTGTAGCTCTATATTACATTTGCAAAAATGGGACCATTAACATATATACCGTTCAGCGACGTTTTCCTTCCATTTAATGGTAAGTTTTGACTATCTCGCTTCAAGTATCACTCAGGGCTTAAGCATGAGACTGCCTGGGTTTGAATCCCAGTTCTTCCACTTACAAGCTGTGTGACTTTGAACAAGTTACCTGATATCTCTGTGCCTTCGTTTCATGGTCTGTAGAATAGGGATGATGAAAATATCTTACCTCTAAGGTGGCTATGAGAACATTATAAAGTCTGACGTATGTGAGGCATATGTCTGTTTGTGTGTGTATATGTGTGACTGTGTGTGGACTTTTTTTTCTAGTCACCGAGTAGCTTTTCATTTTGTGGATATACCCTAATTTATTCAGTCATTCTGTAGTGGATGGTCATTTGAGTTATTTATTAATATTTTTCCTTTATATTCTTTTGTACACAATTCTGCGCACATCTGGGCTCCTAACTGTCAAAACTCCTCTTCACACTTTCACATCATCTTTCCCTATAAATATTAAACTGTATTCCTTCTCTTTTCATCTCCCCCAGCCCATTATACTTTCTATCTCTAATTAAAATGGGGAAGGGTTTTCTATCTTACTATAGAGACAGAACTCAGTTCACATATTTGTCCTTTTGAAAGCTCCAGCGTCTAAAGGCTTTCTGTCTGGCTTTGCCCAGTGAACTCGCTACATTGTTTTATCCTGGACTTGATTACTTGGGTCATAAAGAAAGCAAAAATGGACATCTTCTTAGCAGTTTATTTTTACCTTCAAGTAATGTCATTCTTCATCTATCGCTTTTCCTGCTGACATTTTATGTTAAGGGTCACTCTGCTCCTGACTTCTCTAACTTTATTCCTACAACTCTTCCTTGACCACTTCTCTCTCCTATGTTCCCTGAGAACAGGGTTAAGGGAGATAAATGAGACACATTCTTGCCCTCAAAGGAGCTAATGTATGAGGAAAGACAGCAAATATGGTCTGACTTGTAGCCAAGACCTACGCAAATGCTATTTGATACTGAACAAAAGAAGTAAGCCTATGATTGCAACATAGTGTGAAGATCTCTATCACAAAAGGGTTGCAGAAAAGGAAGCCAGGGGGCAGAAAGGTTACTTATTTGCTCCTGCCTCTGGGTCTATGAGGCAAAGGACCTGAAATTGCTGGTGTGTTGGAAATCCCTCCTATTGAAGAGGAAATCTGAGGTTGAAATTCTTTTAAAAAATGAATACGAAAAAAATAAGGGTAGTACAAAATCCCTACACTGAAAACCATTTAAAAATCAAATATGCTAAATACGTACCATTTACAAAAAAAAGAAAACGTTGACCCAAACGTCCATGTGCTTTAAAAAAGGCACTGCCAGATTTAAAATGAAAAATAAGAGTATATTTAAAAGTCAACTCCATCTTGAGTTATATTTTAAATAAAAACAACTTCAATGATTTGGTCAGTAATAATTGCTTTTTCAGTGTTTTTCTCCAGGAACTATCAAAATGTTATTCTAGAAAGAATTATGGAGGGCACCTGGGTGGCTCAGTCGGTTAAGCATCTGCCTTCCACTCGGGTCATGATCCTGGGGTCCTGAGATCCAGCCCCACATTGGGCTCCCTCCTCAGCAGAGATTCTGTTTCTCCCTCTCCCTCTCCCCCTCCCCCCCACTCATGCTCTCTCTCTCTCAAATAAATAAATAAAATTTTTAAAAAAATAGAATTATTGAATTAAAACATAAATGGAAAAGTAGAAGAAAATGTTGATTTTCACTTCAAAATAATTCACTGAAATGCTTGTTTTCCACAATCTTATGCACCAGTGAATAGTAAATTCTCAGTTATTTTGAACTTCTCCAAAAAATATAATTTATTATCAATAAATACTCAATTTCCTCTTAATTTCTTGCTCTCTCCTTACACCCTTCAAGGAACAAAAGAGAATTCCATTTCACATTATCAAAATAATCGTCACTATGGGGAAAAAAAAAAGCCTTAATGAACGTTTCTGTGGGCTCTGGGAATTCTACCAACTCAGGATAAAAGACAACCAGACACATATATCAACTTTATTATCATTTTCACCAAACTCTCAGATTTATAGCCCAATAACTATAAATGCACCTATAAACTAAAATTATGAATGTTTTTGTAGCAGAAACTGTCAGTTGTTCCTTCTCCCTAGGTAACAAGATCCCAGCTTTGTACCCAGGCCCTCCTGGGGAAGAGGGTCAGATTAACCTAAAGAAATCACCATAATTCTTTTGTTACTTTCCAGCCTGGCTTGCCTCTGGGGTTTATTGGTCAATCAATTCTGACCTATGATACTTGAAGAGAAATATGTTTTGGGGAGCATGGGGGGCTATCAGGAACATACCCCTTTTCTGCCTTGAATACAACAGTTATCTTGAGACCAAAATGTGACATTCAAGATGGAAAGGTCTAGGGAATTCCAGAGCCATGGGTCCTGGAAGTGTTGAACGCCTGAACCAACATCAGGAACATCTTGCCTCCAGACTTCTTTTACTGAAGAAAAATGACTTTCTACTTATTTAGGCCTCTGAAAAGTTGACTTTTCTGTAACTTTCCCAGAAAACATTCTTATTAGATATAGTTAGCAAGTTTGGACACACAATCGTTACTTATTAATTTATGCACTCAAGAGGCATTGATTCAATATCATTTGTCTAGCCATCCATTCATCTATTTATCATCTATCAATTTATTTCAGAAACTGAGAAATTTCTATGATTTAACTTGCAATGTTTATGGACTACAACTATACTCCTGCCTACCCTGTCCTTCAGACCTCAGCTCAATCCTTATCCCTTTCAGAGAAGTGTCACCTAACATCTCAAAAGCAATAAGACCCTTTTTGGCATTTGTGACATTTGCTTTTTAACATGGACTTTTATGATTTTTTATACTAAATTTTAAGCTCTAGGAGAGCAAGGAACGTGTCCAGTTTTGCTCATGTTTGCATACTCAATTCTGACTCAGGGCCTAAATAAACAAATGTTAGATATACAACACATATTTACTGAACCCCTAAAGTGAGCCTAGCATCTGTGGGCCTCAGAGAAAAATCAGACTTTCACCCTATGCCCTTTTTCTCACCTCTTTCATGCACTCTCTTCCTACCCTGTGATGATCCGGTTTAATATATTCAAGGCCCACATGCTTTCCGAGAATCCTCTTTTCTACATATCTCTGAAGGATTACTCTATCAATATTCTTTTTCTGCCAGTGTCCAGTGTTCAGCTAAGTGTTTCAGAAAAAAACATTTTGTGCTTTCCTTAGTGTTAAATCGTTTATGATGACTGTGGATGACCTGTGTTTGTAAATAACAGTAACAACAACAATAATAATAGTTAACATTTATTACTTACTAGGTGCCAGACACCACTGTAAGCATTTTCAGTGTATAATTCATGTAATCACCAAAATAACGTTATGATGTAGGTTGCTGTAATTACCCTCAGGTTGCAGATAAGAGAACTGAGGCTTGAGGTGACAATCTATTGTCCTAGGTCACACAGCTAGTTGTGCTGGAGCTGGGTTTAAACCCATGAAGCTATGTCCTTAACCGTTACACTAGAGTGGGGTCCCCAGACTAGTAGCAACTGCCTTACCTTAGAGCTTGTTAATAACGCAAATTACTGAACCTCATCCCAGGCATGCTGAATCCAAAACTCCGGGGGCGGGAGTCCAGCAATCTGTGTGTTAATAAACTCACCAAATTATTTTGTTTTGCACACTAAAATTGGAGTCACACTCATTACATTATGCTGTTTTACACAGGGTGATCAAAACTAGCAGAATTCTATGAAGGTTAACTAAAAAGAAAACCTAATGAACTCCCCAAGCTCCAAGAAAATAAATGCTAGAATTGCTCTGAGGCAGGGACTAGCTGCCTTCCATCTTTTTTTAATCCAAGAGATGAATGAATGAATCCTTACTATGATACCTGTGAGGATCATCCTTCCATGTGTGTGTTGGACATTGTAGAGAAAAAAAGCAACAGTATGGAGGATGTCCAGCGAGGTTAAAAAAAAAATACATATTTGAAAATAAAGAAGAAATAGAAGACTATGACCAAATCCTTAAATTGTAGGCTGGCTTTCCCAATGCCTGTTATAAATCTAGGTCTGATCTCCCTACCGTTACCTGGATGGAATAAGAAAATTTGAGGTAATTGCATTATTAAATTAAGAAAGCATAATAAGGTAACTGAGCTATGCCAAAAATATATAATACACTCATTAGTTCAATATACAGGGGATTTGAATTTTTTGCTCATTTGTATTATTTGTGCCATGCCCAACCACTTCTTTTAGCTCAGATAATCAAATCTTGAATGTATGTGTATGTGCAGTGGGGACTAATTGGTGTAATTAATGTATGTGTTATGGCGTTAGCTGGCTAATGTCTGAAGGGAGCAGGAAAAATAAGCAAATTCATGAAGTAGGTTTTAGATTAGCATCTATACCCAAGATAATTTTTTTTTTTTTCAGCAAGAAATTCAGCCTTCATTATGGCCTTTAGTTAATAGAGATGTGGTTGGATTTCACAAGTGAACTTGCCTCCCCCTAAGGAGTCCAGTTTAGCATAGACATTTTAAATAAACTATAAGTTGCCCAAAGCAGAAGCTTTAGGTTAAATGATACTCTGATAATATAAAGTAAACTAGAAATATAATTACAGAAGTTAGCTTAAAATTTCTCTTTCTCTTTCTCTGTGAAAATGTTGAGTTAACTTTCCTTTTTCATTTCATTTTGCTTTTGTGTTCTGCCTGATTTCAGAAAGGATTTGAGGCTGTTTATAGAAGTAAGTGCTCAGGGTGCCTGGGTGGCTCGTTGGTTATGCAACTGCTTCGGCTCAGGTCATGATCCTGGAGTCCCTGGATCGAGTCCCACATCGGGCTCCCTGCTTAGCAGGGAGTCTGCTTCTCCCTCTGACCCTCCCCCGTCTTGTGCTCTCTCTCTCTCTCATTCTCTCCCTCAAATAAATAAATAAAATCTTAAAAAAAAAAGTTAAGTGCTCAATAATGAGAAAAAAATTATAAAGAAATTGGTGAGAAAGAAAAATGAGGGTTGGTTTAAAAAATGATACCTTCACACTATACTAAGTATACTTAAATATATTACAGTGAAGTTCAAGCTCAAGAAACACATATGGAGCCTCTGGGTAATGTAAACTATAGCCCCACTCCTGTTCTGAAGAACTTTACAGTTCAGCATGGGGATGAAGTGGTATTGGAAGCAGGTTCTAAAATCTGCGTTTTCCCCTCAATTCTTTTATCATAGCCATGAACATGGTCAAGGAATTCTTTCCAATTGGATTAACTGCTAAGCCAAAAGACACATGTTTGTATGTCACAAAGATAAGGTATTAGAAACTATACCTAAGGGACCAGGTTGGTTGGTTGGTTGTTTTATTCTGATTTTCACCTTTGAATTTTATTAACCGAAGTGTTTCCTTTTAAATCTGTAAAACCGTGTGCTAATATTGTATTAATATTTAGGTTAGTCTATGTTCTTATAAACCAGATTTCTTACTAGCACCTGTTAATCTTTCTTTCTCTATAGGAAACCATCAAATTTATATGAGCATCAATCACCTTCAGTAGGATCCTGGGGAAAACAATCACAGAGTAGAGGATGCGAGAACAACAATTAATATGCAGCATTAAATCTATCAGAAGGGTATGGAAAAGAACACTCAGTCATTGCACTGGATTTAATTTGCCGAGAGAAACAGCCTTCACACCTGAGTCACACTCACAGCTTGGTTTTCTCTCAATTAAGCCCATGCTTGTCTGAAGCAATGAGGGCTTGGAGGACAAGAGCAGGGCACATGCTAATGAAATCTCCTGCAGAACAAGGGCACGAAGCAGAAAGTGTTGCAAGGAGGCATCGCATAATCTGTATTTAAAATTTCTTATTAAGCAAGCATTTAAGACTTCACTGTACATCAGATATGCCACAGAAAACCAGCCATAAAAATCAGAGACTATTAGAGATTGCCATCTGAGTGCAAGCCATTGTAAGATTATTGTGAAATATATATTTTTAAGTGAAAACAGGAAAATTCTGTAAGATTTTAAGTTTGCTGCAACGTGGTTTCCTCTAGCAATTCTCAGCTTCGTGTTTTGCAGGCCTGTGGTGATAAATGGCATTATTTAAAGGGCCATTCAAATGTTAGGCTGTGGTATTATGTACAGCCACATAAGGCCAGAGCATTTAGAACCAATTTATCTCAATAACAATTAAAAAAATAAGTACCTGCTATTTACTGATGCTCTGTAGCACTCCCCCCAAACCAAAACGCAAGACCCTGGGTTCACTTGTGATACATGGCAGCTTTTAGAGAAATAGAATTCCAGGCCCTGCCAAATGAGTTTAAGATAATGTTCTTTTGCTACTTGCTCTTTTACTTAAGTGTCATTGCTTTGTGCAAATATTTATTACTGTCAGTAGCACACATTTATCGTGGATAAATGCATCATTCAGTAAATGTACGTTGAGTAGGTAATATATGCCAGGTGTTGGTTTATGCACTCAGGATATGGGAATACTCCAATAAACAGTCTCTGTTTTTAAGGCCCTCTAGTCTTTCTAGTAGGAGAGATACATGAATAAACCCAGGGTGGCGAATGCTGAGACAGAAGCATGTAATGGAGGACACGGGAGCACAAAGAGTGTTAAGAAAGAGAAGGATCTAATTCAACACCTCCCACAGGGTATGCAAGGACATAGGAGCTGCGTCTTGAAGGAGGAAGGAGTTAGTGCAGCAAGGAGGGAAGGAAATAGAAATGGTAGGGAGTGACCTCCAGGCAATGGGGACACTTGTGCGAGGCAGACTTGTAGGCCATCATAGTGTGTATGGAGAATTCTTGGGTTTACATTATGAGGCATAAAGTGCTTGCTCATGTGTGCTGTATTTATCAAGATGGTAGGGATATTGGGCAGAAATGGGGCTGAAAGGCCATAGTTAATGGTTGGATGATAAAAATACAAACAAACCCATAGAATACACAAAAGAACTTGGCTCATTCTGTGGGTGACATGAGCCCCCTGAAAATGTGTCAGCAGGAGAATAATGTGATCCTATTGGCATTTTAGAAACCTGAGGGTAAGTGGATGAAGGGACAGGTGAGGCTGGGGATCCTTTCTACATTGTTTTTGCTACAATGAGAGCATTGCTTTCCAGTGGAAAGAAAACCTGTGAATGATAATCTTTAAATCTTGATACTCCACTGAGATTTTTAGAGTTGATGGAATCTGTAAGGAAATTTAAAACTCTGATTTTTTTAAATACCAGAATATTCAGCCACTAAATTAATATGTTAGAAAAATTCTGTCCTTTATGCTGTCATTTATTTATTTGTTTATGTTTTTTAATTAAACTTCCTTCAGATTTCGCTACGAGTGAAGGAAAGTTCATGGCTACCTTATTCTTAGGGGTCAGCATAAAATCTGACATTTACAGAAAAATGGAGATGACTAAAACTGACCGGAAATTTTGGTCCCTAAACTTTTACTGAAATGTATTGTTTGTTAGGTCACCTTCAAGAAGAACAGAATTAAACCATCTATATTTTGTGTCCTGTGTGGTTATCCTATAGTTCCCACTGAGAATGGTTAGGAGGCTCTCTGCCTGGCTATCTTTAAAAAAAAATCTTGCAGCAAACTCGTATAAGTAAAAAACCATTCACTTCCTTGGAAGTGAGACCCATTGATCTCTCCAGTTAGCTTTGAGGTTCTTCAAAGCGTAAATTCTTCACAGTCCTCATGCTGGGAGACAAAAGTGTCACTGATGTATGTGCTAAACAGTGTTCCATCAGGCAGTGGGATATTTCAGGGCAGCCAGCCAGGAGTGAGAGAACCAAGGAAAATTTGGAAACTCAAATTAGGGGCAGAGAAGAAATATGCTGATTATGGGAAGTTCCCAGGACCTGGTGGTCAAAAAAAAAAAACAAAAAAAAACAAAAAAAACAGGGAACACTGCATTAGAAGTGAAAATTAAGCAATTAGTCATTTTTTTCCTCTCAGCTTACAAGTCCACTCACTATACACACTTCACTGATAAGCTATAATTTTTCCTAATTGTGTTTGCTTAAGTCCTCTTTCACCTCCAACTAATACCATCAAAACTGTTTGAGATGAGTCTCCCCTGGCTAAATTCTTGCATTGCTGATCAAGAGGCCATGGTGTGTGATCTAGAAGTATCTACAGTGTGCCAAGTATCGCCCTCTTCAGAAGGAGATGTAGCATCCTTACTTTCAAGAGCTCCCTCATATTGTTGTGGGGAACATAGACAAGTGTATCAGTCATACAGGGTATTAAATGGAGTGCATGATAGAGGGTGGCACATGTTTTTATTACAGGACATCGGAAGGGCAAGAGCTGCCCTTCAGGTGGGGGTAGAGGGTGGGCAAGGGTGAAGATGAGCCAGAGTTAACCAGGAGGAAGATGGAAGGGAAAGGGCTTCCTCCAGAGCAGTCAGTGGGTTTGAAATACAAAGGGAAGAAAGCATGACCGCTCATAGAACCACAAGTTGAAAAATCAGGTACAGCAGGAATTAAACTCTGATCTAGTCCCTGTCTTCTCAGCATCTCACCAACCTTTATTCCTTCTTTTCTGGCTACTGATTTTCAGCCCATTTGTTTCTAACCATTTTGTTTGTGACGGTGTCCTCTGCGTCTGTTGTTCTTCTGCCTCTCTCCTCTTTCTTCCAGTAGCTCCTCACATGTAGGGTATCACCAAGAAATCTGCCTTTAGTTTTGAGTTTTTGCTCTGCTATGTCTCTGTGGGGCATCTCTGTTACTTCTGTGAGACCAAGCAGCAGAGTGTTAATTTCCACATCTCTGTTACTAGATCTGAGCATGTCCAAGCTCGGTGTATCATCTGCCTCCTGGATATATCCCACAAGGGGTTCTACAGGTACTGCAGCTCCAACAGAAATGCATCTTAACCCCCTCTGTCCAAAACAAAATTTGCTGTTTCCTGTAATCTTAGTTTGCCTTGGCAACACCATTGTTTAAAAATAGCCTCCAATCTGGAAGCCTCTTTGCCATCCTCAGATCCTCTCTGTCTCACTTCTACTGTATCACTTCCTAAAATCTTTTTTCAGATGATCCAGCCTAGTTTTCAATTACTAATAAGTTAGACTTTTATCTCCTTCCTGCTTGTATTTCTGTAATAGCTTTTTCTAAAGTGAACTCCCTGACACCAGGGATTGTTCTTACTTCTTCTGGAATTATCTCCTACCTCTCCCTCAAAACAAGAACACCGAGATCAACAACAAGAAAATTGAACACGTTCCTCCTACAACATTAAGCAGAATCATCTCACCAAGTATTTCTTTACAATTTTCTTTCAGACACTTGATTACAGCAAGGAGACCAACATATTTGATGTTGGTATGCCCTTATGCTTGCGTGACACTTGATAATCACCTTTTTTTTTTTTTTAAAGAAAGGATGAACAGATCTCAGTGGCAAAACCTTCACAGGTAAAAATACCTAGCCCGAATTCAGCAAGATCATTTTGTTTTTATAATTATTTTAGGACTCCTTAAACTCAGATTTCTCTTCTCTTTCTGAGCTCAGCCCTCCTTTTATTCTTTCAGTTTCAGGGAGATGGGCATAGAGAAGAGACACACACCAGTTAAAGTTTTCCCTTTGTATTTAACCCCCTTTCTTTGTCTCTCCCAGACAATGCTGGGCAATATGGCTACACGATTGACTGCTTTAGTTCTCTGATCAAAGGTGGGATGACCGCGATCTTTGGCAGGGCCTCTGAGCGAGAGTGGGGTGGATACTCAATCCTCAGCCCTGCTAAATGGGCATGATCAGGTAATGGTAGCCTAAGAGCCTTTTTTATCCCTCTGGAGGCAGAATCCACATGCTTGGGTGACTCCCAACACACCCCTCTGGTTTCATTTTAAGAGTCACGGTGTCAGCCAGTGTTTTCACTGGGAGCAAGTTACCTTCTATTCACTGTTATAAATATTAAAAACCAAGAAAGTATAATTTATGATTAGGAAAGTTTCTTATAGGATTTTTTTTCCCCCAACAGTGTATGTTTTCTTTCCTTGCTACAATATATGTATGATTTGTCTTTGGAAAAGGAGGCATAAATCTTGGTGTAACTTGCTTAATGGTCACAGTTTGTTACCACTTATTTCCCCATCTTAAGAAAGAAAATAGTTTCTATTTACATTGAGTGTCAGGAATCTTCTGACCATCAGAGTCAGGATTCGCATTGATACGTTCTATTCTGCTGGGTGATACTCACCTTCCATTTTTGAACACGATGAGAAGCTCCTTGTAACAGAATTATTAATTTAAAATAATGATATTTAAATAAAAATTTAAGTAATACTATGGGTGGTATGTGGATTTTAACACAAATCTTCAAGATGGTAGATAAAAAATCAGAAATTTAGAAAACACTGCCTTAGGGGGAAAAGTAAAGCCTTTGTAGCTTAGCATCCTTGGTGTGAATCCCAGTTTCAGCTCCAACATAAGTGATCACCAAATCATATTTATTAATTATTATTCTGCAGTTTCTCTCCCAGCTATTCGTTCCTTTGCTGTTTTCCTCTTCCTAGTTCCCATAGAAAACAAGTACACACCTGGCCCCAACAAATTTTTCGATTCTTATCTTTCACAAAAAAATCCAGTTAAGGTAGAGATTTGCTATTTTTTGAGTATGACCTGTGTCTCTCCACACTGATGTTTGACTTACCAGCACTTACTGGCCCGTCGTGCTGATTGCTCACTGTCAACTCAGCATCACTTCCTCTGTAACATAGAGGCGGAGCCAGGAAATGTTTTCCCCAGAATTCCTTTCCCTGAATGGATCCAGGATAGTTTGCCAGGGAAAAATACTAGTACAAGAGTGGGAAGGCATAAGGGAAGGAGAAGTCATTATTCTCCAAGCACAGGTACACCCAGACATTGAGATTCAATGAGTTAGATTTCTCCCCCATGTTTGTGAGAACGCCCCCACCCCCATCTAATGCTGTTGGCTTTCTTGCCCTTTGATTCCAGGTTTCTCTTTGGTTGCCTAAGCCTCTGATTTCTATATTAAACACTTCATACCTGCTATACATCAAGTGGTTTTTGCTTTTTAGACTGACACCTAACTGACCTACTTGGTCCGTTTTTTCTCTCACCATGCTCTTTAAGTCTTACCCACCTTTCAAAGTCCCAACTTAAATCCTACCTTTCAGAAAACTCTCCTTCTCCTTCTCTCTGACTTAGAGATTTCCTATCTTCTTCCACATGTCCTGCTTTTCTAATTAAATTCTTTTCTCTCTTCTTTCTGTTTCTCTGTGTCTTTCTGTTTTTCTATCTTGTCTCTGTATTTCTGTCTCTGTCTTTCTTGCTTCTTTTTCCTTCCTTCCTTCCCTTCTCTTCCTTTCTTCTTTTCTTCCATTCTTCTTTCCAGCTTCCTTCTTTAAATACTTTCTGATCCACTATCTTCGTTCTGAGTATCTATTATTGCATAACAAACCACCTCAAAGTCAGTACTATAAAACAATGGCTATTTCATCATATACGTGGATTTCGTGTGCCAGGTATTTGGACAGGGCACAGAGGGATTACTTGTCTCTTACCACGATTATTAGAGCCTCATATGGGAAGACTCAAACATCTGAACCATCAGGAGACTTTCTTACTCAAATGTCTAGTCTCAGCTGGGCCACTCTCCATGTAGCTTAGATTTTTTTATATCATGGCAGGTAGGTTCTGAGAAAGAACATCCCAAGAATTAGAGTCAAGAGGGTAAATATTCCAAGAGAACTAGGAGGAAGCTTGTTGCTTTTTATTACTTAGCTTCAGAAGTCACATAGTATCACTTTTGCTGTCCTCTATTGGTTAAGCAGACACAAGGCTGTCTAGATCTAAGATGTAGGGACAACGGCCCCATTTCTTGATGAAGAGGAATCAGAGATTTATGGGACCATATTTTTTAAAGATTTTATTTATTTGAGAGAGAGAAAGAGAGAGAGTGAGAGCACACAAGCAGGGGGAGCAGGAGAAGGAGAAGCAGGCTCCCCACAGAGCAGGAAGCCTGATGCAGGGCTCAATCCCAGGACCCTGGGATCATGACCTGAGCCGAAGGCAGATGCTTAACCGACTGATCCACCTGGGCGCCCCATGGGGCCATATTTTAAAACTGTTATACATATATAACAAGTCCCAGTGAGATGTTATGCTTTAAAAAAAAGATGAATAATAGACAATCTCTTTATTTCCTCAGGGTGCTTTGTTTGTTTGTTACCATGCAACAAAACCTTTATTAACATTTTGAACAGGTTCAGCTATTACTGAAACTGGTAATTTCTAAACTTAGGTTGGGTGAATGGCAATAGTGCAGAGTCATGCCATCACGGGACACTGTGAATACAAGGTTGAAGAATCAACAGTCACTTCTGCAGATGTAGGACCAAGTGCAGAGTCGACTCAGGATGACACAGTCAGAAAAAAAGGTGGCCATCTCCCCTTTGTGTTCCTGGAAGGATGAGCCTCTTCTCCTCAGGGGCTGTCTTCTCTATGCTTGTCCTTTATCTTCCTGATGGTGATCCTGGGCTCCACCTCCAGGACATTGGTCTTTACGGTCTGAACTATTGACTAAGTGCACTAACATGTTATGATAATCATTTCCTTTTTGTGTAGTTGTGCATCTATGTGGATTTTTCTTATAGCATGCATCTTATTATATGTTGCATTGTTGTTTTTATATCTAGCAGATTTTTCTTATTAGTACTTTCAGGGAATCTAAGTGAATTTTATACATTTGATGGTAGCTTACACAGTGCCTTGTGCCTAGTATGATTTTCACAGACATTAATTGAATTGGATTTTCTCTGCATATAATAAGAATTTTAGATGTTTAATGTTTCATGGAAATGGCTCTAAATGGTTCAGAGAATGTTGATCAGTATCAAATTCTTCAGTTATAGTTAGTGACTCTCAGAAATTGTGCGGTTTATCGCAAACCCATTTCTTCAACAGGACACAGTGAGCCCTTGCACAAGACCGTGCTAGCCACAGGAATAAACTAAAACCTTGGAAGACATAGATCCTGCCTTCCCAGAGCATATGATGTGAAGAGAGGGACAGATGAGGAGCCTGTAATTATCTTACAGTGCTAAATTGGTAAATGCAGGGGCATTGGGAACAAAAGCAAGGTGGCAATTAGCTAAACACAGAGAGGAGAGCTTCCGGGGTAAATAGTATGAACAATGGGGCATGTAGGATAGGTAGGAGGCATCAGTATGATTCCAGGACTCAGAGAGGAAGCATTCCAGACAAAACAAATGATTTTATCATGAATCACATGGAGCTGAAAGAGCTCATATAACTTTTGAGTTCAGTAAGGAAGTGGGAAATAAGGATGTGATGACGAGAGACAAGGTTTAAGATGGAAACACTAAATTTATAATATAAGCTAAGTTTGATTTTTCTTTTGAGGGACATGGAGAATCATTGGTGGATTTTCAGTGGTGAACTGGCAGAATCAGAATCATGTTTAAGAACATAGAACAGGTAATGAGAGGTAACCTGCGGGGAGAGTTGTTAAAAGGCCAAGAAGTGATGGTGGCCTGATTTTTGGAAGCAACAGCAAAGATGGAGAGAGTTATATTGTTTTAAAAAATATTCAGAATATAAAATCAATAGAACCTGGTGATTGAATCCATGGAGCAAGCAAGTAAATTAAAGAAAAGAATCAAGGATGACCCCAGCAGGTTTTTGAGTTGAAGTACTGAATATATGGCAGTGTTATTCACTGAGAATCAGTAGTGGGGGAAGAAGTTTGGGGTGGCGGGAAGTGGTTCAATGTTGTAGATTGTGGCAGATGAAGCACTGGGGCCCCAAAGAAGTCCACATCCTGATTGCCAAAAAGGACTTTGCAGAGGCAATTAAATTAAGGACCTTGAGATAAAGAGATTACCTGCATCATACAGATGGGCCCCATGTAATCATAAGAAGAAGGAGGCAGGCAAGTCAGAGTCTGAGAAGGAGATACAATGACAGAAGCGGAAGTCGGAGTGATGTGAGAAGAAGTCGGAGTGATGTGAGAAAAAGCCGGAGGCTGGGAAAGGCAAGGAAATAAATTCTTTCCTACAGCTCCCAGAAAGAACACAGCCTTGCTGACATGTTGATTTTAGGACTTCTGACTTGCAGAATGGTAAAAGAATAAATCTGTGTCACTTTAGGCTATTGCATTTGTGATAATTTGTTACGAGAGCCACAGAGATAGAGAAGTGATACAGACAAGAGTTTTAAGTTCTGTGGGACATTCGAGTCAGAGGTCTGAGAAGCAATTGGATAGATGTGTTTGATGCTCAGAAGAGAGGGAGGACCCGGGCGTTTAGAATGGAGAAGCAGCAACATTGAGCTGGAACTGGAAGGAAGGTTCTTGAAAGAGAACACATGGATGGGAATGTGGAATCAAAAAAGAGTTCCCCAAATAGAATCTAGGACAACCCTCACCTTTAAGAATGTATAACAACAAAGGAAACTGGTAAGTAGCCTCTAAAGTAGAAGGGGGATAAGGAGAGTGAAGGATCAGGGAAAACTGAGGGAAGAAAGTATTTTAACTCTAGGAATTTGGTTAATAGGGTCAGATGCTACTAAGAGAAATTAACTGAAGCAAGTTTAAGTAATATATGTATTGAAAAGTGACAACGGGATGAGAAAGAACCAGAAGGGGAGAAGTTGTAAAAGGAAGAAAGAGACCATGCCCTGAAATTCCAAGTCCCTTAGAAAGGAGAGGTGTGCTGTACTTCCATGGGGTTGGGGAGGCAGTGGCGCCCCCAGGCAGGAGGAGACGGAACTTTCTCTGGGATGGAAGAAGACATGGGGACAATAGCAAAGTGGAATGCCGAACGATGCCCTAGAAATGGCAGAAAAACCATTCCTCACTCTGTTCTGATTCGTTTTGATACCAGTTATGATGGCTACGGATTGTATAAAGTTTGATGCATATAATAATGAGTAAATGATTTATGGTGTTTTCATCTAAATATTCAAAGAAAAGCATGCTAGTTTATCTGGACAAAAATTGACAAGATAGGTAGAAGTCTCCAAACAATAGAACAGTTTCAATTACTTAATTGAGCTCTCAGTGGGTTTCACAATGCCATAAAAATTCGTAATACAAAAAAACAAAACAAAACCAAAATAAAACAGAACCAGTGTTACGTTGATTATAATGGAAAAAAGAATAACTTAAACAAGAATGTAACTGGTGGACCAGTAAATGATGAAAGGTTTTAGTTCAACACAGATGAGAACACGTAAGGTGATGTTTTAAACAATTGAGAGTATTCAATTTAATCAGTTGCTTTTCAAATATATATTAATTGTCTCCTATCTGCCAGTAACTGCCAAATAAGGAAGGGTAAAATATTAGGAAAGAGAGGATATGAGTGCAATAATATTTATTATTTAGCTCCCACTAAAACCGTGATTGACTATGTAACAACATCCTCACCACATCCTTATCTTGGTAATGCAAACTTTAAGAGTTGGTTTAAGTGATGGGATGTTTTATTTATTCAGCTATAAACCAAAAGGAATTATGCTACAAAAACAGAAAGACACACGATGGCTTAAAATACCTTAAAGACAGGTAAGCAAATGGCTGCAACATGGGCAAATTTACTCAATGTGCTGCAAGCTAAGAAAGCATGTGTATCTGTGTATGTATGTATGTATGTATCTGTCTGTCTCTATCTAGATAGACAGATAAATAGATGGACAGGCAGATAGAGATATAAATATGAAAGTATGTGCCTGACCTATATGGTATAAATTGGTATAATCAGAATTTCTCTTATAAAACTAGTCTTTTCTAAATATTTTATTTGATCAATCCACATATATAAGTATTACATAAAAGAGAGTCCAACCTGTGAAATATACTGTCAAGCATCAGAGATTAAATTGGTTGGTTCTGTAATTCTGGTAAAGTACACACAGGAGAAATGATATGGAAGTGTTTAGGGAGGTGAATGATAATGGGAGGGTCTTGGCAGTTTGCTCTGGAAAGCAGTGAAGCAAAGCTAAAGGAAGATTCAGATGCTCTCTAGCATAAAAAAATAAAAGAAAGTAATCAGAGGTTGAATTTTTTTCCCTGGCAAAATAGGCAGTTCACAGAATCCTTCCTGAAATAATTATAAGTTGGAAAGAGATGAACTTGAATCATGATAATCAATTGAAGGGAATTAAAAGTGTCAACGTGATGACCAACAAAGATGAGAAGATATAATGCATGAATTTAGCTACTTTTAGAAACTGGATCAAAGCTCATGATCTGAACAAAATGACAACAACAACAACAACAATAGATCACCTTAAAATGAGAAGTTCTTATATTTGTTTGTATAAATATGCATTCTATACATATATAAACACATTTCTATAAAAGTTGATAATGTCTTTCAATTCTTCGGTGATATTGTAAATACAACAGAGCCCTTATCCTTATGGTTAATATTGTGTAATCAGAACACTTAAAATAGAATTTTATCCTCGACTTACAAATCCTCCCCACAAAAAGCATTTGAATAAAACAAACCTGATTATGCTGGCAATCTTGGAATTCTATTTAGCATATGACACATGAGAAATTTATTTTGTCAATTTTTATAGAGTCACTTTCCTGACAATTTGTCCTAGATTTTAAAATTGTTAAGAACAAAAGTTCTCTTCAGCCTTGACTGTCCCACCAATGGCCTTTTGCACAGGAAGAAGAAATGAGTGAGAGGGAAATTGTTAGGACTGCTATCCTTATAATCAAATGTGGCTTTGAAAAAAAGACTCAGAAAGTAACGCTGATCCTTGGGAAATAATGACCACTTTACCTGAGTGGGCTAATGCCTGGAAGGAAGCCTTTGGATAATGAGCTCTACTAGAAGTCTCAGCTCATAGCAAGGAGGCAGATGAGATAGGGAGCTTAAACCTAGTTGAATATAAGTTCTGTACTCAAAACTAGGTCAGATATATTGTTTCCATTTAAAATAAGACGGGGCACTCAGGAACCAGAAATTTTCCAGGAGAATGCTTAGAAATGTACAGCAAGTAGACACATTCCTGATGTATCCTGCAGTACCTCTGAAGATGACCTGCCATGACCTCCATTAACAAGAGCCATGCAATGATGCGCAGACATAGATGTTTTGGAGTTCACTCTTTCAAACCAATCTGAATGCTGCTTTTTGTTTTGAGGCTATAACAATGGCTATGGTCTGGGAGATAGAAGTACTATTACACATACTTGTGTACTATGTTAGCAAGTGTTAAATAATGAATAGTATAATGAGGGATAAATATTTAAGAATGCTACATGCTCAGGGCACCTGGGTGGCTCAGATGGTTAAGCCTCTGCCTTCAGCTCAGGTCATGATCCCAGGGTCGTGGGATCGAGCCCCACATCGGGATCCTGGCTTAGCAAGGAGCCTGCTTCTCCTTCTCCCTCTGCCTCTCTCCCTGCTCAGGCTCTCTTCTCTCTCTCTCTCTCTCTCTATCTCCGTGTCTCAGATGAATAAATAAAATCTTAAAAAAAAAAAAAAGAATGCTACATCCTCTTATCTCACCTTTCCACTCCACGGTGTGGAATGGTTTGCTCTTAATTATTTGAATGCAAGCCTTGGCTAATCGGAATTCTTTCTTCTAAGTTTTTTTCACACTAAATTTACCACTTTCCATTTAAATAATTTTTCATCTATCTGGGCTTAAAAATTATGAATAGTTTTCTTATGTGTGAAAAGTTATTACCCTGTAGACTAATTAGGATGGCCATCCTTAGTTTTCGTAAATGAGTTTAGAAAAAAAAGAGGACCCATAGCGACAAATACAAATTTGGAGATAGTTCAACTTAAACTAAAAGGCCTTGTTGAAAATGATGTCATTGAAAGGAAGCATTGCTGAGAAATAGAATCTCATATAAGTCTGTCTTTGTGGCAATGGTACTTACATACATTCTATAATGACATCTCTTTTTCTTTTCCTATAACATTCGTTAAAATTTGTTTAAATTAAGCATTCCCTACTCTCTAAACTCATTTGTTAAGAAATCACATTCAATTGTTAATGCTTGCATTACCCCTTATGATTCCATCGCTCAAGAGCCGAAAACCTAACGGGTTTGAAAAACTTAAGGTACGTATGGTTCTTTCACAATGTTTTTTGTGGCAATATAGGTAGCATTCTATGTAACATGAATTGCTAAAGATTGCAAATTTATTTTAAAATTGGAGTGGAAGTAAGATATTAAGAGGACACGTGGAAGAATTTTTTTAATACAAAGTATGAGCTTTTATATGATTATGAACTAGTAATCAAGTAACAGTAATAATAAAATCTACACGGAGCATTTATGTCGACAGAATTAGTTAAACATTTATAAAAGAAATATATGGGAATGTAAGTCAGGATGGTTTCTTTGATCTGAAATTGAACAAATGTGTAGTTAGCAGGGCTAACTACATGCTGGAGAAAAATATTCCACTATTTTCCCCCAGCCAGCCTTTGCCAGGGCACTATCAAAGCCAAACTCAATACTGTGTGGTCAGGCCTTAAAAGCATCATTGCAACATGGCAAAAAGTCTTTCATGAATGCCAAATGTACCATGGTTTAACCACTTACCAAGTGGCCTTCTGTAGTATAATGCAACATTAATCGTATCAAACAGAGAAAAGAATTCATAGCTAGACCAGTCCTTTTATGTGTCACTTGAAATACTTGGCTTGATTTAATTAGTCTCAGTTGCTTTTGATGGAAGGCTAGGGAGATCGTGAGGAAGTTGCCTGGTGCATTATTAATACTCTACATCTTCGTTGTAGTGCCAACCCTATTTATCCCATTTCGAATTCTCTACGTCCCTTTCCCTGGCAGTGAGAGTTGTAATGGCTGCTGTAGCCACTTTTTTTTTTTTTTTTCTCTCTCCTGGCTGAAAGGGCAAGCAGCTGCCAATCTTTCCAATGCGGAGTCAAGGATGGGTCTGCAGAGGCACCCTAATGGCTGAGCGTGTCTCTCTCAGTATGTCAAGTGTCTCTCCTTCAGGGAGTGATCAAGTTCTGCTAACTCAAGAAGCTGGGACTTTGAGATTGTTCTTTGACTTGACAACCTAAAATCCTTCTCTGCTTCCCTGGATGAGCCAGTAATGACCTATTTCTAAAGGCAAAATATTGACTGTTACTTACACATTCAATCACAGGTTGTCATATTTGAGCAACAGCATTTTCCTCCCAGAATTCTGAAGAGGCCCACGCTCATTTATGTTCTACTTTATTACATTCCTGCATATATTCATGGTGTGTATGTCTATACAAATTTAAAGAATGATCCCTTTCAGGTAACCATGACGGATCAAGATACTACATGACACTCTCAGACCTAGAATAATAATTTTCCTTCCAGTTCCAATAAAAATCAGCAATTTTCTTATATAAGTGAAGTCTTCATGCTTCTCACATTTTTATTTTATTGACTTCCAGCTCCAGATTTCTCTTTTATTGAGGAACCCTCCCCATCAATTGCAAACTGTCAACCACGGTTACAAAATATTGCCTCTCTTCCATCACTGAGTCCCATTCAATTAAATATATCATACAGAAAACATCAGAACTGGGAAGAATAACCATGGAAAAATAATATAGATTTTTTGGGGGGCCCACCTTAAGGGTTAATCCACATGAGCTAGATGAAAACGACTGCTGCTGAGACATGTCTTTTCAAAAATAATCCCTCCAACTGGAAGAACATAGTTCACACTTTTGTCAGAATTGCACTTAAATATTTATTTTGTCAAAATGTATGATTCAAAGTTTGGTAGTGCTTTCTTAAAATACATTTTATCATTATTTCCAAACATTTTGAAGTGGCACTCATTGAGTTTATTTACATAATTCCTTACGCCATAAATTATTATGGAAGTAAGTCTTTTAAATCCTCATAGGAAGGCTGAGTAAACCAAGCTTCATCAGGGTCAAATAACTCGCTCATGGGAGGCACAGAGATGGAATTTCCATCCAGATTTTGGACTAAGAATAACATTTTTTTTCCCATTATACTCCAGCTTCTTTGTTCTGATCTTGCTTGGACCATATTTTTTGTGATGTTTCTTTAAATAATCATGAAGGAAAATGAGTATCAAGAGTGAGTTTTGTTGTGGTTCCAGGCTTATAATTGTTTTACATTTTTTTTTTCCCCTACCATGTAAAGTTTGATTCCTCAGCTTTAGGATTTCCACATTAAACATTTGGAGAAATAGGTCAGTATCATAGTGAGGACATTGACATCTATGCCACATAAGGAAAATTATGAGGTTGGGATATTTAATTGATAGAATGAAAGACAAAGATACATGATATTTGTTACAAATATTTAAAGAGCTATAATATATAAGATAGAACTGTATTTGGTTTCTAGTGAAAGAAAAACAGGACTATTATGGTGAAACCACAGGAAATGTATCTGCATGCAAATATTTATATAGATGTAAATGATAGGTAGGTAGAAAATGGATAATTTTAGTAATAAATGGATAGATAGATAAATAGATACTACAGGAAATTTTCGATCAAGAGACTCATAGAGGGATTTAAAAAAAGAGAGAGATGCTTTTTTTTTCCCCCCAAAGGCAAATCACCCACATCTGAGTTCATTAGAGTGAAGAATTAAAATACTTCTTCAGGAAAGGGGGAGGATATATTGGAGAACAATCTTGTCTCTGGGAAATTCTAAGCATATTCATCGAAGAATCTTCTTTTTCAGCTTTTATCATATCCCTTTTCTTTGGTCACCAATGTTACTGGCTTTTTAATATTACTTTTCTTCGCATGCTTTGAAATTCTGGTTTTCAGACTCATCTAAGTTTTGGATTCGTTTTTCTCTGTCTGAGCTTATCACCAGGGACTCATGAACAAGCCATAATAACCCAGTTTTCTAGCCTTGCTCACAGGCACTGCTTGATCCTCAGACTAAGGTCAAATGCCAGAAGGCACAAACTCCAAACAAGCCTCCATGACCCAATTTTTGACTGGTTTGATCCTGTTCCTAGACTCTGTGCTAACCCTCCTGATGACCTTGAGATCATTACCATTTAATTGTAATAACAAAAACACATCTACTAGTGCCAGGACAGATTCTTGAAGGGAAGGAAAGAGGTGGAGAGATGGCGCCCTGATTCAGTAGGCAACCATTGCCAATAAGACACTGAAGTGACTATTTATATATTTTATTATCTGGGGTGTACTCCTGGGAGTGAGGTTGATGAGTTCTAGGATACACGATATTTAACTTGGTTTTCATTAAATCTTATCAGATTTATTTCCAGGATATTTCTACCCACAGTGTGTGAAGCTTTCTATCTGCCCTTATTCTAGCACTTGGAATTATCTTTTTTTTTTTTTTTTTCTAATTTTTGCCAAGTTTAGTGGATGCAGACTTGTATCTCACATGTACTTTAATTTGTTTTCTCTGGAAGGCATTGAAATTGGCCTATTCCGATTCTTTTTCCATGTTTATATTGGATTTTGATAAATTTCTTGACATTTCCCTGGAGTTCCACTTATATTCCCAATGTTAATGTTTTTACTCTCAGACTTTGCAATTATCTTCTCCAAGTATATAGCTCATTTGTTTACATTATCTATGTTGTCTTTCATTAAGTACAAAGTTTTATTTGATATAGTCAAATACATCTTTGTTGGTGGCTGCTATTTTGTGGGTTTGTTTTTAGGATCTAATCTTAAAAAGTCCTTTTCTATCAGAAGGTCACAGAAGTATTTTGAAATTTCTTCTATCACCCATATTTTTTTTCTACATTTTTCCCCCTACATTTAAAGCTTTAATCCACCTGTATTTTATTTCTGTGAAGATGAACTTTGGGTTTTTTCCTCCATAAAAACAAAACAATATGAAAAAAGCCACTCTCAATTTCCAATTTCTCATTATAGTTCTGTCAGTTTTTCTCTTGATATCTTTTGAGGCTATGTTGTTAGGTTTTGATCATTTTTCTTTTACTGTTACTTTGCATTATCTTGTGAGCATGTGCGCATGTGTGTGTATGTGTGTGTATGTATATTTTCTGTTTCTTTTCTGATATTGAAATGCTTACTTAATGTGTGTTTAATTCATACCTGTGGGGTATATTGGTTCCTTTTACTTTAATTTCAACTTTCTATACCATTTTAGTTCTAATCTATCACTTATACGTAATGTGTAGTAGGATACTGTTATTATTCAGTATGATAGCTAACTGCTTTTAATTGGTGAAATTAAAATTTTTAATTTATTTCAGTTGTTGTCATATTAAGCCTTTTGCCATATATAATTTTTCCCTTTTTTCCTTTCCTGCATATCTTTTGTTGGTTCTTTGTTATCATGGAAGTTACACATTCTATAGTGTTATATAGAATAAATCTTATAAATATGTTATTTTTTGTTTGTTTGTTTTCAACTTCCTAAGCTTGACAATGTTTAGATCTTGGTCCAAATAAGACCATTTCCTCTAGGCTGCCCACCTTCCACTACTCCCTTTGTGTGGCTATCATTTATAATTTTACATTGTTCGGATTTACTTCTATAGTGTTGTTTGGATTGATTTATAAAATAACGGTAGATTTTACTAAATTACCTCACACCCTTAGCAAACCCCCAGATTTGTTTATGTTTTTCCAAGATTGTTTTCAAAGATGGTTCTGTGTGCCAAACCTTAAGATTTGTATTCTTAGGTCTGGCTATAGACTGATCTATTTCAATGTCAATTTACCTAGATATAATGTTCAGAGTCAAAGTTTCTTTTCACTAAATATTTTTAAATATCACTCCATTGTCTCTTTTGCACTTAGTCTTGCTCTTGAGGTGTTCGTTGCCAATCTAATTTGTCTTTATTTTTAGCAATATACTCAACTTAAAAATTTCTCTTTGTCTTTAGTGTTCTTATATTTTTTATGGTACTACATCTAGGTTCCAAATAGATTGTTGAATTATCTTTGTATTGTAGTTTTTACCTTTCTCAATGAGCTAGTTATCTCTTGTATTACAGGAATATTAGCTACATTGCCTGCTAATGTGTAATCCGGTTGAAAAGCTAAAATCCAAGTCCTAGCAGACACACCTTCTGGTAGATTTAGAATGTGGGGGTCAGATGTGGATGCAACCTAAGGTAGAGAGCTCTTATTTGAGCATTAATATTTTCCATTTCTCTTTCCCCACACATTATATTCTTTAACAATTTTCTCTTGAAGTATAATTCTTCAGCCCTCATTTTTGGAGAGAGTGGAAGATAACACAGGGAATGCTCGGGACTTGCTACTTTGCTTTGATTAGTTATCAGTTGCTCTTCATTCCAGCTGTGCTTGTTATGCCATAACTATGGTGGTATTTGGTTAGTGTCATAATTTTTTGACTCTTATTGGGAATGAGGGAAGAGAAAACAATGATCTACCCAGGACAGTGTGCAGTGAGGCAAAACAGGCAACCTAAATGCTGTCCCACAATCCATTCTTCTTCTGAGGTATCAGACCTTCTGTTCCAGAAGACTGCAGCACAACTCCATTTAACACACACACACACACACACACACACGCATGCACGCACACACCTTTTCTCTCTTAATATTTCTCACACTTGTAAATTTTGTTTTATCAGTGTTACCAATTTCTTCAATCTCTTCTGTGACACCTTCAAATTTGGGCCAGGTGGGAGTGAGGAAGCAGGAGTTTTTATCATCTTTCCAAGGTCTAAAATTGTGCCACCTCAATCTGGCATATTATATGTTGAGGATGTCCTTTGGGAGTCAAGTAGGTATTAGAGATTTTATAATGTGAATCTCATATTTTTCAATATAGATCCAATTTACTAAGCAAACCAAATGTATGAAAAGTGTGATTTATGCATCAGTTAAATTAGTGAGTGATTATTTGTCTTGCAAAACAATTTGCCATGAAATGTCTCTAAA